>NW_020528415.1:0-310000 GCF_003368295.1 Carassius auratus
ATTCATATTCTGACATAATAGTAAACATTTGATATACATGTATGAATAAATTGTTGAACTTTCACTCAATGTGATCTTAAATGCTTGAACAGTAATATTAAATAATAGTAATATATATTTTTCTAGATGAATCAATCATCGAGACGATGAACTGTAATGTTTTAGTCTTTAGTGAGCCCATTAGTGGTCTTCCAGTGACATCTAGTGGTCGTAAATGCAATTTATCATACAACACTGTCTCTTTAACCTTTATAACTGTTATATGTTGTCTTAATTTCATTCCAAAGAAGCATACGCAATTTATGTATAATTTCACAGTCTAGATAATAGTACTGCACTGATTTTAAATAACCTAGATATGGCTGACAGTAAAAGAATAGAACAGAATTACAGACAGACACAAACATGAAATGTTTAAACTACTATATTAATACTCAATAAGCATGCTTAAACCACACACAGATGCACACATTTTGTTATATATATAGATAATTAAAAATAAATGATGGGTGATAAAACCTATTGCAAGTCTTCTGTTTTTATGGGCTTCTATGTCATTTTTCAGGTTTCATTGCAATCATAATCTGGCATAATTATAAACATTAGATATATCTGTATGAATAAATTGGTAAACTTTGACTCAATGTGATCTGAAATGCTTGAACAGTAATATTAAATAATAGTAATATACATTTTTTCTAGATGAATCCCTCAACAAGCCCATAAACTGTAATGTTTAGTCTTTAGTGAGCTCATTAGTGGTCTTCCGCTGACATCTAGTGGTTATAATTGCAATTTTTTATTCAACACTGGTTTTGAAGCTTTATAAATATTACAGTGTTCTTTTTTACCTAATCTCTGTTACATTTTGCATGATTGTTTAGAAAAAATACAGATCTAATGCATGTGTGATTATATTACCCCTTTTTTTTTTGCAGTTTAATGCCATTCACAACAGAAATCTTTTGTTTTTTAGGCCATTTTAACTGTTATAGCACCAGCTATTTTCTGATCTTAATGAAACTTTGCATGCTTGGTGGGTCATCTTTCACATGTTATAACCAAGTTTCATAAAGTTTTGAGTTTTTGTTTCAGTTTTATAGGCTTTAGGTTACATGTGGCCACGGCCCTTTCCTAAATGACCTCTTATAGCTAACCAAAGGACAAAATGCAACATATTTTTGAAAATTATTGATCTAGAGAGTCCAGAGAATATTATTGCAGTGGTTTGATCAAGACTGAACAAAAAACCAGGTGACCCAAAACATTCAAATTCGTGGACCAATTTTACGAAAAAGGCTATAACTCGGGAACAAAATGAGATATCTTCACCAAACTCAGAACTCATATGCATGAACAAAAACTTTAGTCAAATTATTATTTTTTTTCCATATCTGCCACTTGGTGGCGCTACAGGATAAAAAAAATCAAATGGCTATAACTAAGCAACCGTTGATCCAATCAACTTGAAAATTGATATGGCCCAATGTGGCACAAGTGCTCTATGAGGAATTTCACTTATCTTAAAAACATGGCCGCCATTGGCCAAACATCTTAAGCACCTATTTGACAAGGTTAATGGAAGTCGATCGGCAACGAAACTCGGTGGGCATGTTCGACTCATTGCCCTAAAGGTCTGTAAGTATTTTTGAAAGAAATTGCCCACAACATTGTCACCTCCCACAGAACACAACAAAGCGATTTGATTACAGCGCCACCTATTTTCCAAAAATTATAAATGCATCATTTTACTGGAGTTTTACTGGCTGTTTCAATTACACTCTTCCAATAATTGCTTTTCTTACTCGTTGCATTTGGTCTGATGCTCCATGCCATGCTTAGCTCCTCGCTGTGGAACTTTTATTAACGATTTTCAGCCATTTCAATTACAATCATGCAATTATTAATTTCATTATTCATTGTTGCATTTGGTCTGATGCTACATATGCTTAGCTCCTGATGTTGCCGCTGGAATGCTTGCCCCGTGATTGCTGCTTGCAGCTATATTTATTATTATTATTCTTCCGACTGGGGGTCTATGGCAGCCCATAGAAACCGAATGCGGGAAAGTTGTATGGGTTTGACATTGTGATAGAGGACAGTGCCAACATTAAGTACACCAATATTGGTGTGTCTAAGACATTCCCTCTTGCGCCACCAACTGTCCAAAATTTCACTTTCATTTTGTTAATAACTTTATGACCGTAAGGCCCAATCATGCAAAATTCTTTTTTCATCTGATTTCTGAGCTCATTCTGGATTCGATTGCACCCATCAAGTCATTTTCCATCATAGAAATGTGGCCGCCATTTTGAATTTTTTGAAAAACCTACTTTTTTCGAACTCGTCCTAGACGGTTTTTGTCCGATTTACACGAAAATTGAACCAGATCATCTTCAGTGCAGTGCTGACGAAAAGTTATGGAATTCAAATTGATTCGTCAAACCGTTTCCGATAAACACTCGAACAAAATTTTACGTAGCGCTTACAAAAAACCGTCGTAAGGCTGTATCTCTGCAACGATTTATCCTATTCAGACCAAACTTGGTACATGTCATAACAAGCATGACCTGAGGCTACATGCTGTGTTTTGGCACAGCGCCACTACTGGTCCAGACATATGAAAAATTGCTATTTTTGCTTATAACTTCTGAACAGTTTGTCCAAAAATCATAACATTTGTCTTGTTAGATTCAGGGCAACATGCCCAAGTCGACTGATATCCAATTTTACTATTTCGGACATTTTGACTGTCGGTCATTTTGAATTTTGGGTGCTAAAATGCTGTATTTTCAGAACACATCAACGGATTGTTACGAAACATGGTATGGGTCATCAGCACAATGTCCTGAAGGAGCGTGATAAGTTTCGAAACAGCGCCACCTAGTGGTGATCTTCTTTTTTAATGCTTATAACTTTGGGTGTGGTCTGACTTATTTTCACCAGACTCATCAAATTGGACTCCCTGAAACCTTACCGAGTCCTACGATACCCAACATGCTAGGTTTCGCCTTACGGTTTGTGTAGCATTGTGATTTAGCGCTTAAAAAACATTTGGCTATATCTTCGAAAACCGCTTGTCTGATCGAGACGAAACCACCGTCAGAAGTTCGAAAACATAGGTCGATAGCTATATGCCAATGCCCAATTGCCAAAATATTGATAGTAAGGGGTAGTAATATTCAATCAAAGTCAAGAGTCAGTCATTTTTTTACATGCTTTTTCATATAAATGTCTATAACTCTGAAGTGAATTGAGATATTTTCACCAAATTGACACACCATATGTATGGGCTCACTCTGAGGACACATACAAAAAAATGGTGGGACTGAGCCTCTTGGTGGCGCTATAATAGAACAAAACATGAAATTCCCATTTACTTCAATACAGTTTTGTGAAATAAAATGCTATACTAACAAATGCATTTGTGTAATATTACGAAACTCAGAATGTGCCAACCCAACACCATCCCCTGAAAGGTACTCAAAATATTTTGAAACAGTGGCCACCTAGTGGTCAAAAGTTATAACTCAATTTAACATAAAAGGCTAGTAACTTTTGAAAGATCTGGCTATTGACATGACGCTGATCTTAATAGATTCCTTGGGTCAGGCCGAGAACATAGATACCAAGTTTTCCTTATTTGGCTGAACTTCCTGTCGGCCGTTTTGATTAATGTTGAAAACTTACTTTTTCAAACTCCTCCTAGACCGTTAGTCAGACTTTCACCAAATTTGACGTGGATCATCTTCAGACCATGCTGGCAAAATGTTATGGATTTCGTGTCGATATACAAAACGGTTCTCTTTTAGCACATCAACGAATTTGCTGGATTGATGCCAACATTCATTTGAGGCTGTATCTCTGCAAAGCTTTGACATATTTGCACCAAACTTTGTATGTGTCATCGTCACCTCACACTGACCATTCCAAACTAATTTGGTAACAGCGCCACCTATTGGATAAACGTGATAAGCCAATAAATCCTATTACTAGTTGTTTGTGTTCATTGTTTTTAAGCCATTTTGCCTAAAAATCTTAAAACTGTCTTTATTACTCATTCCTGCCGTTCGTCTGAAGCTTGCTTCTGTAGTGCTTGGCCCCGTTATTGCTGCTTGCAGCTATATTTTTAAGTAGTTCTGTAGTTGATCCTGTGTCTACTTGTTCATCTTTTTTCTTCTGTTTTTGTTTATGGTCATATAATAAGGTTTTTGGCAATGTTTCAATTATTGCACTGTATGTTGTTAACAGATGATGAATTACTCACACATGAACATAACGTGTCTGATTCATTGTGTTTTCTCTTTCTGTCTTCAGTCTGCGTTATTGCAGTATTACAGAGAAACAGTGTCTCATCCTGACTTCAGCTCTGAAATCAAACCCATCACACCTGAGAGAACTGAACCTGAGCGGGAATCAAATAAAAACACAGGAGTGAATCACTTATGTGACGTACTGAAGGATTCACGCTGTAAACTGGAGAGATTGAGGTCAGTAACATTCACAGACAAGAATAAAAATGATGAAAATCACTTTGTTTAACTCTTATGTGCTGTTCAAGGACTTTTGAGATCCCAAATGATGTTTGCTGAAATAAAAACAAATGTTCCCCTTTATCTAAATGACATGAGACTTTGTACGGTTGTCAACACTTGGTAGATCTACAAATAGAAAATTAAATTGGATTGATATCTGGTTGTGTGTTAGTGTGAAAAAAGTCAATCTCTGGAGACCCACATTGAAATGAATCAGGAAATGATCAAATCAGTACTTTTCTTCTTAATTTATCAAATAAAATCAATAAATCCACCACAATTCAGACCACAAAATACACGATGGAGGAAAAACACACACGCCATGTTATCTCCATTAATCAAAATTAGGAATGTGAGTCTGTTATAAAGTGAATTTTACATAAAAAGTTATTTTTATATAAAAACCTATTTAAAATATATTTTTAATTTATTTTATAAACGTAAAAAATATCATAAATCCTTAAAAAACTACATAAATGTGGAGTAAAAACATTAATGAACTGAGTAAAATTACATAAAAAAAATATAGAGCCCAAACAGCACGAGTGTCCTCCCCAAACGAACAGCACATAAGAGTTCAACAAAACACTTTATACTCAATATCTCATGATGAATGTGTTCACATTATATTTGTGAAAGATTCTTCATCTTAATGATTTGTTTGTAAGATGATCTCTCTTCCTCTGTTTGTCTCTTTCTAGTCTTCATTACTGTGACATTACAGATGTTTCTTCTTTAACTCAGTCTTTGACAAACACAAAAGCTCTGCAGTTTCTAAAAGAGCTTGATCTGAGATATAATAAGATTGGAGACTCAAAGCAGAAGCTCATTGATGTGCTACGAGACTCAAACTGTAAACTGATGTGAGTAAACTTCACTTTGTGATATTAAAGAGATTAATTTACCTCTGATATGTGAACAAATATATACTTTCAAATATTAGTGAAAAGAGTTGATCAAATGATCATCAAGCTTTATTTCAAAGGGTTTGTGTCAGAATGAAATGTAAAGTTGATAAAAATGTTGAACACAAAGGAGGAAAGAGAAGAAAAGCAGACTGTCACAGCTTTCTACAGCAACAGCTGCTTTATTAATGAGATCAGTAATAGTGAATCATTAGAGTTTGAAATAGATTTGTTCAGATTGTAGGAAAACGCTGGTAAAATCAGTGCAGATTCAGCTTCAGCTCACAGTCGTCCAGCATCACATGATCAATGTCTCTATCTCTTACAGAAAGTAAGTGTAAAGTAATGTGACGTGTTGCTTGTCAAAGTAAAAACACACAAGAGACAATGTACCTCCAGCCGCTTGTTATCACAGAATAAACCCGACGGTGATCAGGACTTGTGTCCTCCTGAAGAGACTTATTCTGTGATAACATCCGGCTGCATCTGCATTATCACACTTATTATATGCTTTCTTGACACACAAGTGAAGAATTAGACACAATTTAGATTCAGCTAAACACTTCTGCTCAGTTAGCAACAACTTGAACAACAAGACACACTTTGAACAATGTCTCCTCAAGTCTACTATTAACAGGAATCTCCTGCGGTTTGGTTTGAGGGTAAATCCAGTCAGTAACTGAGGCACAAGCTAATAGCAGTTGTGTTTGAATGAAACGAGTGAGAGCGCGGTGCTGTGATACGAGAGAAGTCAAAGAAATGCCCGACTCAAATACCGTATGACTGTGTGTTATTCTGCTGCTAATGACACACACCTAATGAATAACACACCTCCGAATGTCACGACTGACCAATCAGAATCCAGTATTCCAGCGAGCTGTGCAATCATTTCACTTATTTACTGAGACCAATACAAACATGTTTAAACTAGAGGACAAACAGTTTTAACTAGTGACACATTAACTGAAAGATTTGTGTTTTAAGACTAAATAACATTTGTGTTTGTACCTTGTCATTTATTATAATTGGTGTACACTTGTTAGTGTGTGTGTCTTTATATTGACTCAATAGAGACACAAACAGACAAACATATAAATGGAATTAATGTTCAAATATTGTTTTATAAAACCTCAATATAGTATAGTCAGTAATTAATCTGATTATTTGATTTTAATGTAACTTAAAAAAAGGAATTCATGTTCAAATGTATTTAAAACACAAATACCGTGCAAGATCATATAAATTTAACTTTTTTAACTTAAAAGAAACTAATTAAAATAGTAAGTAATTTGTTCTGAACAATGTTTTTTTTCTCTCTCTCTTCTCTTCCGCCTTACAGCATAGGGTGTATATCCATCGTCTAGTTTCCACTTATAGATTTCACCAGAAGCTGATAAATGATATCTATCTATCATAAAGTGAAGTGGTCTTGAGAGGAGCAGTAAACATCAGCTGAAGATCCACAGAAGAGCTTCACTACTGTGTCTATGAGGAGAAATAAATTGGTGAAAGACTGTAAGGTCTCCAAATATCGGTTTCTAGATCAAGCAGGAATCAATCCGTTTGATCTCTCTTTGTTAATATTTCTTCTCTTTCAGTGTTTTATGGTAAATATGTTTCCCTCGTTTGTGGGGAAGATTTTTGTAAAGTTGTTAGTCATTACTGTATAACAAATCAAACTAGAGTCATTTAAAATATAATATCTTGTGAAAGACACATCAGAGTGTTTTCAGCTGGATATAGATTACAAATGATCTTTGTGTAATTGTGAAAGTCTATTTGTGCATTTATTTTCTGAAAGTCCCGTTCATCTTTATTTGGGAATGAAATGTCATCATTTCTAAGTGTAACATTAAACTGCAGTCTAATCTTAAATATGTCATCAGTTTGTTTAAATACAAGTCATAAATTCTCTGTAAAATTCAGTAAAAAATATTTCTAATATTTATTACAAGGATTACAATATGAAACATTAAAAGATATCTATCACACGTCTGATCTCTCCAAATGAAGCAGATAAAGAAAGTCTATATTTGTTCGGAGAAAAATGTCATTCTTTGACATGTTGTTACTCTGGGTGTCTTTTGTCTTACACCTTTAACCCTGTAATTATTCAGGGAGGGTAAGGATAGTATATTATAAAATATACTATTTTATCAAATTTTTGGGCAATGCAGACAGCATCTGAAGAGAGTTTTTATTCTCAGACCTTTTCTACTTTTTTTTTGGATAACTCCAGTTCCACATCAATGTCTGTGACTCATGACAGATGTCCTTCATCGTCTCTTATGTTCTGTCTGTGTCTAGTAGTCTTCCTCTTATTCATCGTCATCTTCGTCTGGTTCACCTGCACTTGGATGTTTCAACATGTTCTCTTCATCATTGTCAAAATCAGATTTATAACTTATTCATTCTAACGAACAAGTGCTGCAAGTGCAAGCAATAAAACAAGCAAATAATATAACAATGAAACGTGTCTGTGTGTCTCTGAATGAACTCCTTTTGTGGAAGCGTTCTTCAACACAACAACGAGCAGAAACATGACAACTAAACTCTAAACATTCACAGCGTTTTATTATAATAGTGTCCTCATTATAATGGTATGCACTGTAAAACTGAACAGTGAAATTAATCAAATGAAATTAGTTAATTGCACTCAAATAATAATGAAAGTTCATTGGACTTCATTTAAATAAGTTCTGTAAACTCAAAATTGTTGTAGTAAGGTGAACTTAAAATTATTGCATTCGAACACTTTTTTTGAGTTAAGTGAACTTGTCGGGTGTTCAGTATTTGAATTGAGGGGGGTCCGGGACCCCCCCATAAGCATCAAGGGACCCCCATAAGGCCCAAAAAAAAACTTTGGGGGATCCCCTGGTTTTTCATTAAAACTAAAAATAGAAACAATATTTGACATAGCCCTATTTTTTTTTAAATCAAAGTTTTGCGCTGCCGCTCCCATAAAAAGCTCCTTCAAATTAGATGTGCGTCTGAAAATACGCTCAAGTGCGCCACACGCTGTTTTCTGAAGGAATTTACAGACTGCGGGAGCGACGTCGCTGTGTGATTGGCTGACAGAGTGATCCTTCCTCATTATTTTACCTCACGATGATGGTAAGATAATATTTCTTTGTTTTATGATTGTTTAGTACACCTAATTTACTGCTACTGAATAAGTGTTTATCCTAGAATCGGACAGTCACTTTTATTATAATCTTGGTCTGTCAATAGTTGTTGTTTTTTTATCTTATGATGCTAGCTCACTATCGGATTGTTAGTTGTAATTAGCCATCTAACGTAATTCTGAGAAAAAAGCTAGCGTTGCATCCATTCTAAATTAAACAAATCATTTTAAATCTATAGCCATAACTGCTCATAAACAGTGTTAATTTAATTAAGGACATTATTACTGATGAAAATGTTAATCAGGTGAAGGCTTTTTTTGTATCAAAGATGACAAAGCAGGGTTGCTAATTCTCACAAATTGTGCGTGAGACACACATGCTTTGATTATTACACCGAAGACAAACATGCAGATCAACTGTTTCTGTTATGAATTGTATCATATTTTCCGTTATTATGTATTGCCTAATAAAATTAGTGTAGTATTTTAAGGTTAAATGGAGAAAAGGGTTTTAAATTCAATGCAAAGAGGCAAATTAAAGTCATTTTGTGGCATTTGTTTACCCACTCTAATAAATATACATCTATGTACCGTATTTTTCGGACTGTGAGTCCAAAAATATGTCGCACTGGACTATAAATCGCATTTATTTAGAACCAAGAGAAACCTCTACAGCCACGAGAGGGCGCTCTATGTGTTCAGTTTAGACTACAGGAGAACTGAGCAGCGTAGAGCGCCCTCTGTCGGCTGGAAATGGTAATGTTTTCTCTTAGTTCATTTCTCTTGGTTCATGTCAAATTAATTTTGATAAATAAGTCGCACCTGACTCCATCTTCAGCTCCTTTTTTCATTTGTGCAACCAGAGCAGGGAAGTCTCTCCAAACAGCTTGTAAAGTCACAATACTACTTGCTACCCAGCGGATGGTAAAAATTCGACCAATCTTAAGTAGGCAGATGTTAACTTGAGAAGCTGCCTCTGAAAGTTGTCTGGCATTCTTTGGGGATTGATGGTACAGTGTATACAGCTTTGAAATAAATATCTCAAAGTGATTGCAACCTGTGACTGACTTTAGTGCATCACTTACTGATAACTCAAGCCTGTGAGCAAGACAGTGGATACTCTCCAGCAAAGGATAGTCTTTTTTCAGCCTTGTGATAAGACCACTCTGTCTTCCAGTCATCACAGATGCCCCATCTGTTCTTATGCAAATCAGATGAGACTTGAGGTATGCATCATCCAGGTCAGCTTCCAGGAGACTCTTTTTGAGAGCTTTGTATATGGCATCAGCAGTTGTTCCTTCCTCCAGCTCAATCAAATCCAAAAAAATGTTTTCTGTCTTACCTTCTCCTGTCACATCTCCTCCGAGGCATAGGATGAGGTAGCTTCTCCCAAATGCAGTGCTTTCATCTACTGTAAGACAGATCCAAGAACCAGCACTTTTAATTGAGACAATTTTTTTCCTCATTTTATTGGCAATGTGTGTTCTTATATTAATGCAAGAGTGATCAGATTTGTGACAAGAGACGGCTTTTACTCCATTCATTTCTTGTAACTCAACCAATTCTTACACTTTTAAGAAGGCTAACTTCTCCTTTGCAACAAAATATGCTTTTCTAAATGAGTGCACTGTCTCCAACAGAACTTTAGCATTCAAAGTTTCTGTCAAGGTGGGCAACACCTCTTTCTCTTTCTGCTGTTGAATATCTGTTGATGCCTTGTGAGTTAAGCTGTCTCTGTGTTTGTAGATTTTCTTTCTCATGGCCCTGACATCTTTTGCTGTGACCTCTCAAGAAGCCCACTCCTCTGCCACCTGTACTCCCTTTTGGACTCCAAAAAGGCGCTTGGCATATTTGCAGAATGTGCATCCTACGCTATTTCCATTTAAGTATAGCCAAGGGGAGTACTGCTGTGTCCATGCCTCAAGCTGTTGCTTGCTGAAGTGTATTACCCTGTCTGTACTAGTAAGCAGGGACGAAGCTGTGCTCATGGACTGGGCTGGATGTGAACAGTTTGTTGTGGATGTGCTGACTAATGTTGTCCTGGATTGGAGCTGGTCTGTCTGGTCTGCTCTGATTGGGGCTGGTCTGTCTGTATTGGGGTTTGTCCTGGATTGGGGCAGGTCTGTTAGTTTTTCTTGTAGCCTGGGTGATAAATGTAAGTGCTGTGCTGTTTGAGTGTCCTGGTTAAGCGTTTTACCGATGAGGCTCCTCTTAGGCTGTATGCTACAAGAAATAGATATTACATACCAATCTGATGTTTCAGAGTGTTCTGATTAAGTGTCTTAAGTCACTTTTAAAGAGCAGAAATTAAAATAAAAATCCAGAAGAATCTTGAAATTAAAATAATAATAATAATAATAATAAACAGGCTTACCCTTCAAAAAAGTCAGTGATGGCTCTTCTCTTCTTTCCTTTGTCCATATCTGAAAATAATGTAAGATGTAAGTTGTAATATTATATTTGTTGTCGTTACTGCGAATATATTTAAGAAAGCACTATATGATAATCATGCTACTTATTAAGGTTATTATTAATGGTGATAAACTTTGAACAGTGCAGATGAAGACATTTTATTTCATTTAACTAATTTATCTTGAATGTAGTTACACAACCCTTTCATATTTTCAAGCGGAAGTTGTCATAGTTGGGTAAACTTCTATAGTGGTGAATGAGAGACTACATTAAATATATGTTTTGTCACAATAGTGTTTCTACAAGAGGGAAAAAATAGAAAGAATTTGATACGATTACGATGCTGATGACCATTAATCAATTTTGATCTCTTGATTCACTATCAATTCACATGAATAGGCCAACTGTACTTTTCTTGGGTTAAATTCAGTATTTTTATTGCATTAATATTCACTTGTGTGCTTATACTAGTATCTTTTTAAAATATATAATTTGAAACTAAATATTTATTCAAATGCAAAACTTAAAAATAAGTAAGCAGTTAGGACCACCAGGACAAGACCACAGGAAACAGATGATTCTTCTGCACAATCTGACTTTGCTGCAGCCTGGAATTGAACAACTGGTTTCGTCTGGTCAGAGGAGAACTGGCCCCCCAACTGAGCCTGGTTTCTCCCAAGGTTCTTTTCTCCATTCTGTCACCGATGGAGTTTCGGTTCCTTGCCGCTGTCGCCTCTGGCTTGCTTAGTTGGGGTCACTTCATCTACAGCAATATCATTGACTTGATTGCAAATAAATGCACAGACACTATTTAAACTGAACAGAGATGACATCACTGAATTCAATGATGAACTGCCTTTAACTATCATTTTGCATTATTGAGACACTGTTTTCCAAATGAATGTTGTTCAGTGCTTTGACGCAATGTATTTTGTTTAAAGCACTATATAAATAAAGGTGATTGATTGATTGATGACCTGCAATACTCTTTTGAGCAACTAGACTACCATATTTTCTGGACTATACGTTTTTTCATAGTTTGGCTGGTCCTGCCACTTATAGTCAGGTGCGACTTATTTATCAAAATTAATTTGACATGAACCAAGAGAAATGAACTAAGAGAAAACATTACCATCTACAGCCGTCAGAGGGCGCTCTATGCTGCTCAGTTCTCCTGTAGTCTACACTGAAGACATAGAGCGCCCTCTCGCGGCTGGAGACGGTAATGTTTTCTCTTGGTTCTTGGTTCTAAATAAATGCGATTTATAGTCCAGTGCGATTTACCGTATATGTTTTTTTTCTCATCATGACGTATTTTTGGACTCATAGTCCGAGAAATATGGTACATAGATGTATATTTATTAGAGTGGGTAAACAAATGCCACAAAACGACTTTGATTTGCCTCTTTGCATTGAATTTAAAACCCTTTTCTCCATTTAACCTTAAATACTACACTAATTTTATTAGGCAATACATAATAACGGAAAATATGATACAATTCATAACAGAAACGGTTGATCTGCATGTTTGTCTTCGGTGTAATAATCAAAGCATGTGTGTCTCACGCACAATTTGTGAGAATTAGCAACCCTGCTTTGTCATCTTTGATACAAAAAAAGCCTTCACCTGATTAACATTTTCATCAGTAATAATGTCTGTTACGACCGCTAGGGGTCAGCCGTAACAGGAAAAGGAAGAGAGTCTGAACCAGAGAGAGGTTGAATAAACAATAATTTATTTACAAGTTGGGACTTAGCATCAGGGGCAGACAAGGCCAAAATAACAAACAAAAAACCTCTTTGTTAACCCTCTACACTTCCTAAATCAAAATTAAAGAAACCAAAAGAAATAAAATACAGATTCAACTTACCTGACTCCCTAAACCCAAAACAATGTGAAAAGTGATATCAAAATAAAATGGCGTCTAACCCCCTACGTCCCTCAACTTAACAAATTAAGATCAACAAAATGTTTACAAGATATATATAGATATATACATACACACACAAGTTAACAGCAAACAATTTACAATCAGAATCCAAAATCGTAGTCAATCAGGCTTAGGTCAAGTTAACCGGGAATATCACAGAATTTAAGCAAAAAAAAAACAATACAAAATAATTATCACAGAACACAATCGCAATCTTATACACCAACACACTATCTCTCTGGTAAGACACTCAAATTCAAACAACCAACAATAACAAGGCAAACAGCAAACTATGGAGTCACACACAATGGCACAATCATGGCCTCGATTGAGTGTTTGGGGCAGTCCTTATATCTGGATCAGGTGAAGAGGAGAACCAATCGCAGCCTCCAATTAATTATCTCCAGGAACCGCCCATCTGAAACAAACATGCACAGAGAACACAAGAGGGCAGAATGGAAACAACCAACAAATTACTTTTGGTCATAACACCCCCACCCACAAAATAAAACATCCTGTTTTACAGATTAACACGAGACAGTGAATCAGCAATCACATTTTCAATGCCCTTTTTATGACAGATCACCAAATTGTAACTTTGGCAGATTAGCGACCAGCGCATAAGGCGATGATTAGCATTTGACATCCGTTGAAGAAATACAAGAGGGTTATGGTCAGTATAAACCGTAACTGGTTTCGAACTGGAGCCAACATAGACCTCAAAGTGTTGAAGAGCGAGAATTAAGGCAAGGGCTTCTTTTTCTATAGTACTGTAGTTAATCTGATGTTTGTGGAACTTTTTCGAAAAGAAACTTATTGGGTGATTCAAACCAGCTGCATCGGTTTGAAGAAGGACGGCTCCAGCACCGGTACCACTAGCGTCCACTTCCATCAAAAATGGTTTTTCAAAACAGGGGGCAGCGAGCACAGGGGCACTACAAAGCAAAGTTTTCAAGACTTCAAAGGCGGACTGACATTCACAAGACCACTTAAATGAGACTGCTTTACGTAATAGTCCAGTGAGAGGACTGGCAACATCTGAAAAATTCTTACAAAAACATCTGTAGTAGCCAGTCATTCCAAGAAATCGACGGAGCTCTTTCCTAGTTTTAGGAACTGGGAAATCAAGGATGGCTTGTATTTTGGAATTAAGAGGACGCACTTGACCATTCCCAACCTTCTTTCCCAAGTATGTGACAGTAGCACAACCGAATTCACACTTTGATAAATTCAAGGTTAGGTTAGCATTTCTCAAACGTTTGAAGACATCATCCAAAGTTTTGAGATGGTCTTTCCAAGTATCAGCATAGCACACCACGTCATCCAAATAAGCCTCACAATTTGACACATCAGACAACACTATGGACATTAGTCGCTGAAAGGTAGCTCCAGCATTTCGAAGGCCAAAAGCCATAACACGGTACTGCAAAAATACGTCAGGTGTGGCAAAAGCAGAAATCTCACATGCTTGCTTTGTGAGTGGCACCTGCCAATATCCTTTTAGCAGATCTAGTTTAGTCATGAATTTAGCGTTACCTACCCGATCAACACAATCTTCCATACGAGGAAGCGGAAAAGAGTCAGCTTTAGTTAAAGCGTTAACTTTACGGAAGTCAGTACAAAACCTGGAGGTCCCATCTGGCTTAGGGACAAGTAGACATGGCGAACACCAGGGACTGGCACTAGGAACTGCTAAATTGTGTTCTAGCAAGTACTGGGTTTCCTGCTTCATTAGTTCTCTTTTAACTGGGTTTACACGGTAGGCATTCTGTTTAACTGGGGCATGTGAACCAACATCTATATCATGTTCTATTACGTGGGTAGTTGAAGGGAAGTCATTAAACAAAGTCGGGTATTTATCAAGAAGACTGGAAATATCTGCTTGGGCAGACACAGGCAAATGGGACAATTTTTCTGACAGATTCAACAAAGCCTCAGAATTTGGCAAACGAGCTGACAAGAATGATGCACTATTCATTTTCAAATCATCACTTTCAGGTGAATAATCCGACAATGACACAGTAACTGGTACAACAGTAGCAACGGGCTTACTAACTTCAGAATCAGAACGTGACGAATATGCTTTAAGCATATTAATGTGGCAGACTCGTGACTTCCTTCTTCGATCAGGGGTATCAACTACATAGTCAGTGTCTCCTAGCTTCTCCTTGATGCTGTAAGGACCAGTGAACTTAGCTTGGAGTGCTGAACCTTGCACTGGAAGTAAGATAAGGACTTTATCGCCAGTCTGAAATGATCGCGATACAGCCTTTTGGTCATAGTGAGATTTCATTTGGCTTTGCACAGAACTGAGCGATTGTTTTGCCAACTTCCACACCGTATGCAAGCGTTCGCGGAACGCACTGACATAATCCAATACATTGGTAGTTGAAGGCGAACGGCTAGATGAAAGAATTTGCTCTTGCAAAATTTTCAATGGACCACGAACAGTGTGTCCAAAAATTAACTCAGAGGGACTAAATCCAAGTGATGCTTGAGTGGTATTACGTACTGCAAATAACAAGAGTGGGATGTGTTCATCCCATTCTTTTTCATGTTCCACGCAAAAGGTTCGGAGTATCGACTTTAAGGTTTGATGAAAACGTTCAATAGCACCTTGTGACTGAGGGTGGTATGCACTGGACACCTGATGTTTGATGTTTAACTGTTTCATTACCTTTGCAAACACTTTGGACATAAAATTGGTACCTTGGTCAGACTGAATGTATTTTGGCATTCCAAAAGTAGTGCAGAACTTTACAATTGCCTTGATAATTGCATTAGCTTTGAGGGAACGTAGCGGTATTGCCTCAGGAAACCTAGTTGACACACACATTAACGTTACTAGATAAGAATTTCCAGACTTGGTTTTGGGCAACGGTCCTACACAGTCAATCAGAATTCGCTCAAACGGTTCACCTAATACAGGTATAGGTTTCAATGGAGCTGGATGAACCACCTGATTTGGTTTGCCCGCTATTTGGCACGCATGACAGGATTTACAAAATTTGACTACATCTGACTTCATGGAAGGCCAAAAGAAATGCTTCATCAAATGATCATAAGTTTTACGAATGCCAAAATGGCCAGAAAGCTCATGATCATGTGCAACACTCAGTACCTGCTCTCTGTAAGGTTTCGGGACAACAACTTGGAAAACAGTACTCCAATCATAGTTGGCGTGGCGTGGAGACCACTTACGCATCAACACATCATCCTCAAAGTAGTATGCAACAGGATGCTCTGACAAATCAGTCAGCTCAACAGCGGCTTCAACACAATGAGTCAAAGTTTTATCAGCACGTTGTGCCTCAATTAACATGGGTTTACCAATGGATAAATCAAAACCTGGGAGTGCACACACCTCTACCTGATCAGTACTAACCTCCTTTGCATTGACAGCATTGTCAGCACACATAAATGAATCAGACAGATCCACAGTATCCCTAAATTTGCGAGCTTGAGCTCGGGTCACAATGCATGCGCCAAACACATCAGGAAACTCTTCCTGCAGAACATCACCCTCGTGCACAATAGGAGTATCTATTACCTCAGGCAGACAAAAAACTTTATCACCTGCCAGATCATTACCAAGAATGAGTGACACCCCTTTAACAGGTAACTGTGCTTGGACTGCCAGTTTAACCTTCCCTGAAATGATCCCAGAGCGTAGAAACACTTGGTGTAAAGGAACTTTAACTACTGTGAGATCAATACCCTGTACCAGCACATTAGAACCACAGCTTGATTGTTCAGAGAATGGCAACACATTTTGTAGGATAAACGATTGGGCAGCACCAGTGTCACGGAGGATACGAATATGCTTCGACTCAGACTCCGTTTCACCCAATGATACTACACCATCACAGATGAAGGGTTCAAAAGTAGACTCAACCACTGAATTCAAAGACACCTTTTGTTCAGATGAGAAAACCTTTCTTTCAATCAACGCAACACTTTTGGAAGGGTTTGCTTTTCTACTGACCTTGCGTTTCAAGGTGGGACAATTAGCGATGAGGTGCCCAACCTCATGACAATAAAAGCACTCACGGTTCTCATTACTGTCTGCACTCGAAATGTTCTTTGGTGCCACTGTGGCATCCTTAGAAGTACGAACTCGATCAGGGAAATTACGCTTTGTGGGTGAAAACACTATTTTGTGCGTAAGTACAAATTCGTCAGAAAAAACAGCAGCCTCAGAAAGAGATGAGACTTTCTGCTCATTTAAGTAGACCACAATTTTCTCTGGTAAACAACTCTTAAACTCCTCCAACAGCAATAACTCTTTAAGCTGTTCAAACGTGTCTACCTTGTTCGCAGCGCACCATTTATCAAATAAATTAGCTTTGTCTCTCGCAAATTCAACAAACGTTTGGCTAGGGATTTTCACAAGACTGCGGAACTTTTGCCGGTATGCTTCAGGAACTAGCTCATAAGCACGCAAAACGGAATTCTTCATTACATCATAATCCAAGCTCTGCTCAAGTGTTAACGCTGAGCAGACTTCTTGGGCTTTACCAATGAGTTTACACTGCAACAACAGTGGCCAAACATTACGTGGCCATTTTAATGTGGCAGCGATTCGCTCAAACACAGTGAAATAAGTGTCAACCTCACTTTCTCGAAACAGTGGTACTAGTGCAATTTGGCGGCTAACATCAAATTCAGGTTGACTTACTTGTGGGTTGCGTCGAGGTGCAGGAATGGGACCTGGAGTGGAAGCAATGATGGGTGACGACACAGACACGCTCACACTAGGCGCATCAGCAGCTGAGGGGAGAACAGGTGATTTGGTTTTGAGCTCAAGCTCCAATTCTTTGAGCTTGATTGCTCGCTTAGTTTCAAGCTCAACTGTGCGAACATGCAGCAGCTGACTTTGATATTGTTGCCTGCTCAACTCCAACTCCAACTCTTTTAGTTTGATAGCCAACCGAGGATCGCTCGGAAAAGGGAGATCGACGGGATCCATGCTGGCCATCTCCTCGGGTTTGGGATGCTCCGCCCCCTTACCCACAGAAATTGGCAACTGATCTGCAACACCCGCTTCACTCACCTCTGGCAAAACTCCATTTCCCACCAAATGCTTATAGATCACATCCCTGATCTCACGCTTCACTGCACCACGAGGAACTTTAATTTGATATAAATCAGCAACTGAAAACAGATCATCTTTGCGACAAATATCCAATTGTTCAGCAGTAGGCTGAATTGCAAACTTTTCCAACTCAAATTTAGAGGACATACCGAATTCCCTCCCCCTTAAAGTGAAAACCACTAGCCAAACAAAAAACCAAGCAAATTTCATGAATTTGTTTTATCACAAACACGCGACCGCAAAACTCCAATTGGTTTGTGGGGAAAAACTCCTTTTTAAGACGAGCCCCCAATTTCTGTTACGACCGCTAGGGGTCAGCCGTAACAGGAAAAGGAAGAGAGTCTGAACCAGAGAGAGGTTGAATAAACAATAATTTATTTACAAGTTGGGACTTAGCATCAGGGGCAGACAAGGCCAAAATAACAAACAAAAAACCTCTTTGTTAACCCTCTACACTTCCTAAATCAAAATTAAAGAAACCAAAAGAAATAAAATACAGATTCAACTTACCTGACTCCCTAAACCCAAAACAATGTGAAAAGTGATATCAAATAAAATGGCGTCTAACCCCCTACGTCCCTCAACTTAACAAATTAAGATCAACAAAATGTTTACAAGATATATATAGATATATACATACACACACAAGTTAACAGCAAACAATTTACAATCAGAATCCAAAATCGTAGTCAATCAGGCTTAGGTCAAGTTAACCGGGAATATCACAGAATTTAAGCAAAAAAAAAACAATACAAAATAATTATCACAGAACACAATCGCAATCTTATACACCAACACACTATCTCTCTGGTAAGACACTCAAATTCAAACAACCAACAATAACAAGGCAAACAGCAAACTATGGAGTCACACACAATGGCACAATCATGGCCTCGATTGAGTGTTTGGGGCAGTCCTTATATCTGGATCAGGTGAAGAGGAGAACCAATCGCAGCCTCCAATTAATTATCTCCAGGAACCGCCCATCTGAAACAAACATGCACAGAGAACACAAGAGGGCAGAATGGAAACAACCAACAAATTACTTTTGGTCATAACAATGTCCTTAATTAAATTTACACTGTTTATGAGCAGTTATGGCTATAGATTTAAAATTATTTGTTTAATTTAGAATGGATGCAACGCTAGCTTTTTTCTCAGAATTACGTTAGATGGCTAATTACAACTAACAATCCGATAGTGAGCTAGCATCATAAGATAAAAAAACAACTACTGACAGACCAAGATTATAATAAAAGTGACTGTCCGATTCTAGGATAAACACTTATTCAGTAGCAGTAAATTAGGTGTACTAAACAATCATAAAGCAAAGAAATATTATCTTACCGTCATTGTGAGGTAAAATAATGAATACGTCGCTCCCGCAGTCTGTAAATTCCTTCAGAAAAAAGCGTGTGGCACACATGAGCGTATTTTCATACGCACATCTAATTTGAAGGAGCTTTTTATGGGAGCGGCAGCGCAATACTTTGATAAAAAAAAAAAAAAGATAGGGCTATGTCAAATATTGTTTCTATTTTAATTTTAATGAAAAACCAGGGGACCCCCCCAAAGTCTTTTTTTGGGCCTTATGGGGGGTCCCTTGATGCTTATAGGGGTTCCCGGACCCCCCCCAGCCCCCCCTCAATTCGAACACTGGACTTATATCTATCTGCACAGAATCCCCTGAACGCAGAAGTGAACGTGTCTGTGTGTCTCTGAATGAACTCCTTTTGTGGAAGCGTTCTTCAACACAACAACGAGCAGAAACACGACAACTAAACTCTAAACATTCACAGCGTTTTATTATAATAGTGTCCTCATTATAATGTTATGCACTGTAAAACCGAACAGTGAAATTAATCAAATGAAATTAGTTAATTGCACTCAAATAATAATGAAAGTTCATTGGACTTCATTTAAATAAGTTCTGTAAACTCAAAATTGTTGTAGTAAGGTGAACTTAAAATTATTGCGTTTTCAAGTTCCCAGCATGCTTTGCATCAGCAAACAAGGAAAATAAATGTTGAAAGTAAGTGTTATTTTGTGTGTTTTTACACAAGATTAACATAGAGGGACTTAAGTTTGTACATAGTACAATTATAAGATAACTGGGATAATTTAAGGCAACTGGAAATGTAATTTTTAATGTAATGTAATTTTTAAACTTAAGAGCTCTGTGAACTTAATAGGGTTTACAGTGTATGGAAACAGACACTTAAAAATATATATTTTATTGAACTAAAAAATATTAAGTTAATTTGACTTAAAATTTTCGATGTAATGTTTCAACAATTTTTTTGAGTTAAGTGAACTTGTCGGGTTTTACAGTGTGTGTATGACAGTCCCAGTCATAGTTGTTTGTCCTGCTCGCTATCTGAAAAAAAAATTACACACTACACACTGTGCATACTGTACTCTAGATACTCACCTGTCTGGTGTATGAATATTATAAGATTATTTTATCAACATCTGAGTCTGAGCTCTCTGTTGTGTTTGGAAAGCTGACAGTTGACTCATGAAGTGTTTGTCTGTTTAAGTCGAGCATTATCCAGAGAAGATCTTGACTTCACTGATGATTAGCTGTTGTTCTTACACCCTCACCAGAGAAAACATCTGGACTCAGACAACTAGACTCCAAGATCAACAAGCAGAAAACAGAGATGATAACACTGAACACCTCAAACCCCTCAGCAATTAAAGTACAGGAGCAGACCTCTGTAGAAATGAGGAGTTTGTAGAGCTGGGCTTCATCATTAGACATGATGGAGGACAGACAATGACATCAAGAGACGCATTAGCAAGAGAAGAAACAGCTTTATAACACTGAACAATATGTGCAGGGGTGTATTCCAGAAAGCAGGGTTAACTTACCGTGAACTAAACCCTGAACTCTCGGTTGATTAACCCCAAACCTTGCTTACTCGAGGTATGTGGTTCCAAAAACACGTCCGGGAGTAAGTTCATTCAACTCAGAGTATGTTCCTGGTTAAGAGACTCAAGACATTTTCAACAGAGCAACGAATCGACGAGTCACTATAGAAATGGATGCTAAGAAAAAGCGCAGGCTGTTTCTTTCTTCTTCTTTTGTTCATTAGTTGTTTACCTGCTTAGTGCATATCGCCACCTTACTGATGGCTGTGCAATCATTTAATTTTTTTTCCAATCCATGAGAATGTAAATTGTATTATTTGTTTTATGCTAATTATACATTAAGTCATATCAGATATGTATTTTGATTTAGAATTCAGACATTATAGAAAATACCACTCCATGTGTGAGATATAACATGTAATTAATAAAATATATAAATATATATAAGTTAAACATTACCTTGTCATATTGCTTTATAATTTATGCATACCTCTTAATACATAATTTATAGATAACTCTTATATATGCCAATAAAATAAATAATCATATTAGAATAATATATTAGAACAATATATATATATATATATATATATATATGTAAATATATAAATAAAATAGGCTCTATTACATATTGTAATAATCTGTCACCCCATTGAAGGCTCGCTGTAGTGAACTAACCCTGGAACATAACCTGCTCCGGAGCAGGTTAAGTTTAGAGAGTGAGTTGCTATGACTACTAACATACCCTGAAAGTTACCTCTGTTTTTGGAACCCAAAGTTGAGGTTATCCACTTACTTACTCTTAAACATACCCGGGTATGTCACATAACCTGCTTTCTGGAATACCCCCCAGGTCCTACACTAGAATGACTCTGTATCAATCAATCAATCACCTTTATTTATATAGTGCTTTAAACAAAATACATTGTGTCAAAGCACTGAACAACATTCATTTGGAAAACAGTGTCTCAATAATGCAAAATGATAGTTAAAGGCAGTTCATCATTGAATTCAGTTATGTCATCTCTGTTCAGTTTAAATAGTGTCTGTGCATTTATTTGCAATCAAGTCAATGATATCGCTGTAGATGAAGTGACCCCAACTAAGCAAGCCAGAGGCGACAGCGGCAAGGAACCGAAACTCCATCGGTGACAGAATGGAGAAAAAAACCTTGGGAGAAACCAGGCTCAGTTGGGGGGCCAGTTCTCCTCTGACCAGACGAAACCAGTAGTTCAATTCCAGGCTGCAGCAAAGTCAGATTGTGCAGAAGAATCATCTGTTTCCTGTGGTCTTGTCCTGGTGGTCCTCTGAGACAAGGTCTTTACAGGGGATCTGTATCTGGGGCTCTAGTTGTCCTGGTCTCCGCTGTCTTTCAGGGCAGTAGAGGTCCTTTCTAGGTGCTGATCCACCATCTGGTCTGGAGACGTACTGGATCCGGGTGACTGCAGTGACCCTCTGGATCTGGATACAGACTGGATCTGGTGGCCACGGTGACCTCGGAACAAGAGAGAAACAGACAAATATTAGCGTAGATGCCATTCTTCTAATGATGTAGAAAGTACGGTGTTATGTGAAGTGTTTCCGGTTCCGGTTTACCTAATTAATGCAGCCTAAAAATCCTTTAACGGATTTGGATATTAAAAGCATATTAGTATGTTATGTGTATGCCAGGTTAAAGAGATGGGTCTTTAATCTAGATTTAAACTGCAAGAGTGTGTCTGCCTCCCGAACAATGTTAGGTAGGTTATTCCAGAGGTTAGGCGCCAAATAGGAAAAGGATCTGCCGCCCGCAGTTGATTTTGATATTCTAGGTATTATCAAATTGCCTGAGTTTTGAGAACGTAGCGGACGTAGAGGAGTATAATGTAAAAGGAGCTCATTCAAATACTGAGGTGCTAAACCATTCAGGGCTTTATAAGTAATAAGCAATATTTTAAAATCTATACGATGTTTGATAGGGAGCCAGTGCAGTGTGGACAGGATCGGGCTAATATGGTCATACTTCCTGGTTCTAGTAAGAACTCTTGCTGCTGCATTTTGGACTAGCTGTAGTTTGTTTACCAAGCGTGCAGAACAACCACCCAATAAAGCATTACAATAGTCTAACCTTGAAGTCATAAATGCATGGATTAACATTTCTGCATTTGACATTGAGAGCATAGGCCGTAATTTAGATATATTTTTGAGATGGAAAAATGCAGTTTTACAAATGCTAGAAACGTGGCTTTCTAAGGAAAGATTGCGATCAAATAGCACACCTAGGTTCCTAACTGATGACGAAGAATTGACAGAGCAACCATCAAGTCTTAGACAGTGTTCTAGGTTATTACAAGCAGAGTTTTTAGGCCCTATGATTAACACCTCTGTTTTTTCTGAATTTAGCAGTAAGAAATTACTCGTCATCCAATTTTTTATATCGACTATGCATTCCATTAGTTTTTCAAATTGGTGTGTTTCACCGGGCTGCGAGGAAATATAGAGCTGAGTATCATCGTATCATCAGCATAACAGTGAAAGCTAACACCATGTTTCCTGATGATATCTCCCAAGGGTAACATATAAAGCGTGAAGAGTAGCGGCCCTAGTTCTGAGCCTTGAGGTAATCCATACTGCACTTGTGATCGATATGATACATCTTCATTCACTGCTACGAACTGATGGCGGTCATATAAGTACGATTTAAACCATGCTAATGCACTTCCACTGATGCCAACAAAGTGTTCAAGTCTATGCAAAAGAATGTTGTGGTCAATTGTGTCAAACGCAGCACTAAGATCCAATAAAACTAATAGAGAGATACACCCACGATCAGATGATAAGAGCAGATCATTTGTAACTCTAAGGAGAGCAGTCTCAGTACTATGATACGGTCTAAATCCTGACTGGAAATCCTCACATATACTATTTTTCTCTAAGAAGGAATATAATTGTGAGGATACCACCTTTTCTAGTATTTTGGACAGAAAAGGGAGATTCGAGATTGGTCTATAATTAACAAGTTCTCTGGGGTCAAGTTGTGTTTTTTTGATGAGAGGCTTAATAACAGCCAGTTTGAAAGTTTTGGGGACATATCCTAATGACAATGAGGAATTAATAATAGTCAGAAGAGGACCTATGACTTCTGGAAGCACCTCTTTTAGGAGCTTAGATGGTATAGGGTCTAACATACATGTTGTTGGTTTAGATGATTTAACAAGTTTATACAATTCTTCCTCTCCTATAGTAGAGAATGAGTGGAACTGTTCCTCAGGGGGTCTATATTGCACTGTCTGATGTGATACTGTAGCTGACGGCTGAATGGTTGCAATTTTATCTCTAATAGTATCGATTTTAGAAGTAAAGTAGTTCATAAAGTCATTACTGTTGTGGTGTTGGGAAATGTCAACACTTGTTGAGGCTTTATTTTTCGTTAATTTAGCCACTGTATTGAATAAATACCTGGGGTTATGTTTGTTTTCTTCTAAAAGAGAAGAAAAGTAATCAGATCTAGCAGTTTTTTAATGCTTTTCTATAGGATATGCTACTTTCCCGCCAAGCAATACGAAATACCTCTAGTTTTGTTTTCCTCCAGTTGCGCTCCATTTTTCGAGCTGCTCTCTTTAGGGTGCGAGTATGCTCATTATACCATGGTGTCAAACTGTTTTCCTTAACCTTCCTTAAGCGTAAAGGAGCAACTGTATTTAAAGTGCTAGAAAAGAGAGAGTCCATAGTTTCTGTTACATCATCAAGTTGTTCTGAGGTTTTGGATATGCTAAGGAATTTGGATACATCAGGAAGATAACTTAAAAAGCAGTCTTTTGTGGTAGAAGTGATGGTTCTTCGATACTTGTAACAAGAAGTAGAATTTACAATTTTGGCTATATGAAGTTTACACAGAACTAAATAATGATCTGAGATATCATCACTTGGCTGAATAATTTCAACACTATCAACATCAATTCCATGTGACAGTATTAAATCTAGAGTATGATTTCGACAATGAGTAGGTCCTGAAACATGTTGTCTAACACCAATAGAGTTCAGAATGTCTATAAATGCTGATCCCAATGCATCTTTTTCATTATCGACATGGATATTAAAATCACCAACTATTAAAACTTTATCTGCAGCCAGAACTAACTCGGATGTAAAATCACCAAACTCTTTAATAAAGTCTGTATGGTGCCCTGGTGGCCTGTATACAGTAACCAGTACAAACATAACAGGGGATTTATCATTAACATTGGTTTCTCTGGATAATGTTATATGGAGCACCATTACTTCAAACGAGTTATACTTGAAGCCTGCCCTCTGAGAAATCCTGAAAACGTTGTTATAAATTGAAGCAACTCCTCCCCCTTTGCCTTTTAGACGCGGCTCATGTTTATAACAGTAATCTTGGGGGGTGGACTCATTTAAAATAATGTAATCATCAGGTTTTAGCCAAGTTTCTGTCAAACAGAGCACATCTATATTATGATCAGTTATCATATTATTTACAAAAAGTGTTTTCGTAGAAATGGATCTGATATTCAATAAGCCAATCTTTATCATTTGTTTATCCATATTGCATTTGTTTTGTATTTGTTGAACCTCAATTAAATTGTTAACCTTAACTTGGTTTGGACGTTTTTTGTATTTTCTAGTTCGGGGAACAGACACAGTCTCTATAGTGTGATATCTAGGTGAAAGAGTCTCTATGTGCTGAGAATTAACTGACCTCTGTGACGGGAGGCAGCTAGCAGACGGTCGGTTTAGCCAGTCTGTCTGCTTCCTGACCTGGGCCCCAGTTAGTCAAGTATAAACACTAAGACTATGTGCCATATTTCTAGACAGAAGAGTGGCGCCACCCCAGGAGGGATGAAGACCATCTCTTTTAAACAGGTCAGGTCTGCCCCAAAAGCTCGTCCAATTGTCTATGAAACCTATGTTATTCTGTGGGCACCACTTAGACATCCAGCCATTGAGTGATGACAATCTGCTATGCATCTCGTCACCACGGTAAGCAGGGAGGGGGCCAGAGCATATTACAGTGTCTGACATCGTGCTTGCAAGTTCACACACCTCTTTAAAGTTATTTTTAGTGATCTCCGACTGGCGAAGTCGAACATCATTAGCGCCGGCATGAATAACAATCTTACTGTATTTACGTTTAGCATTAGCCAGCACTTTTAAATTTGCCAAGATGTCAGGCGCTCTGGCTCCCGGTAAACATTTGACTATGGTGGCTGGTGTCTCTATATTCACGTTCCGTACAATAGAATCACCAATAACTAGAGCACTTTCATCAGGTTTCTCAGTGGGTGCATCACTGAGTGGGGAGAACCTGTTTAATGTTTTGATCGGAACAGAAGAGCGGTGTTTTGACCCACGACTACGCTGCCTCACCGTCACCCAGTTGCCCTGCTGCAGGGGCTCTGCTGGAACCGGACAATGTACAGGAATCCCTGAGCTAGACGCATCCAAAGCTGAATCTAGAGCCCTAACATTCTTACTGTCCTCAATTAAAGTTTGGATGCGTGTCTCTAATTCTGAAATCTTCTCTGTCAGCCTAACTATTTCCCTGCATTTATCACACGTGAATCCCTCATCAGCGACAGGGATAGATAAACTGTACATGTGGCAAGAGGTGAAATTACGATAGTAGGCGAAGCCATTACTCACCGTGCTTGATGAAATATTCTTACTGTGGTTGTTTGATGAACTTGTGAAAAACTGCAGCGTGAGAGAGGAGAGGAGAGGAGAAAAGAAAACGCTAATGACAAGCTAACGAGTGCTAACGCTTTGCAGGTGTACTGCAGTCACGGAAGAGCGAACGATCAAAGTTAATCTGATAAGATTGATCGATAATATCAGAAATATGGTGTGAATTAAGTTATATTTTACAACTTAAAAAACAAACAAACAAACAGACAGTGATCAAAAAGATGGAGCGCTTCACGGATTTGCGTGTCATCAGAGCTGTGTCCTTTCCACCTTACTTTACAGATCTGAATGTTAGAGAATGACAGAAGCACTTTACCTAACTATCAACTTTCCACATGATGAACCTCCAGAATCCTGTAGATCTTCTGCTCCAAAACATCTCTGACCAACAACTACTCATGCAGCGCAATTAAGAAAGCATTGATAGAGTTATCATAAGAAGCTGATGGAGATGGACTGGGCACATCATCCAAGAGAACAAGACAACTTTAACCAGAACTCAATTTCTTCTGCACATCAGAGGGAAACACAAGAGAGAAAGAGCGAAGAACATCATCCATCAAACAGTGGAAGCAGAACTGAAACACTAAACCACAGCTGATCATATTACATTATATATGTACAGGTTCAAGAGACCAAAAACTCACGTATGGATATGGATCTTGGATATGGATAATGATATTGCTATTTATCTGTTTCATTGTTATATTATTTGCTTGTTTTATTGCTTGCACTTGCAGCACTTGTTCGTTAGAATGATTAAGTTATAAATCTGATTTTGACAATGATGAAGAGAACGTGTTGAAACAGGTGAAGTGCAGGTGAACCAGACGAAGATGACGATGAAGAAGAGGAAGACTACTAGACACAGACAGAACATAAGAGACGATGAAGGACATCCGTCATGAGTCACAGACATGGATGTGGAACTGGAGTTACCCAAATGAAGTAGAAAAGCTCTGAGGAGTGAAGCACTCTTCAGATGCTGTCTGCATTGACCAAAAATATGATAAGATAGTATACTTTATAATATACTATCCTTACCCTCCCTGAATAATTACAGGGTTAAATCTGTAAGACAAAAGGCACACAGAGTAACATGTCAAAGAATGAAATTTTTCTCTGAACAAATATAGACTTTATTTATCTGCTTCATTTGGAGAGATCAGACATGTGATACATATTTTTTAATGTTTCATATTATAACCCTTTAAAAAAATATTTGAAATATTTTTACGGAATTATACAGAGAATTTATGACTTGTATTTAAACAACTCTCAATTTAAAGTATAAGGAATATTAGAATATGTTTTAAAAGTACAATTTTTTATACCCAAACAATAATTAGTATTTTGTAATAGAGAGGTATTTAATTTCCAATACTCTGGCTTCCTACTCACACATCTGGATAAAAAGGACTCATATGTCAGAATGCTGTTCATAGACTTCAGTTCAGAATTCAACACAATCATCCCTCAACAGCTCATCTACAAACTGATTCAGCTGGGGCTCAACACTTTGCTGTGCAACTGGCTGTTGGACTTTCTGACTGGAAGACCTCAGGCAGTACGGGTCGGCAGCAACACATCCAGCACCATCACACTGAACACTGGGGCCCCCCAAGGATGTGTGCTGAGCCCCCTCCTCTTCACTCTGCTGACCCATGACTGCACACCGTCACACAACTCCAACCTCTTTATTAAGTTTGCAGATGACACGACTGTGGTGGGTCTCATTAGCAACAGAGATGAGATAAACTACAGGAGTGAGGTGAGCCGCCTGGCCAAGTGGTGCAGTGACATCTGAATGTGGAGAAGACGAAGGAGATTGTTGTAGACTTCAGGAGAGCACACACACAGCATGTTCCTCTGACCATCAACGGTGCGACTGTGGAGAGAGTGAGCAGCACCAAGTTCCTGGGTGTGCACATCACAGAGGACCTCTCCTGGACTGAAAACACCGCAGCACTGGCCAAGAAATCACAACAGCGTCTCTACTTCCTCCGCAAACTGAGAAGAGCCAGAGCCCCACCCACCATCAGGTACTCCTTCTACAGTGGGACCATCGAGAGGATTCCGTCGAGCTGCATCACTGTGTGGTATGGCACCTGCAACGCGTCCTGCCGAAAGACTCTGCAACGCATAGTGAGAGAAGATCATTGGTGTCTCTCTCCCCTCTCTCCAGGACATTTATGGAACACGTCTCACCCACAAAGCCCTCTGCATCGCAGGTGATCCCACTCACCCATCACACAGCTTTTTCAGCCTGCTACCATCAAGGAGGAGACTGCGGAGTCTCCAGGCCAGGACCAGCAGACTGAAGGACAGCTTCATCCACCAGGCTGTCAGAAAGCTGAACTCCCTCCCGAACCTGCCCCCCCCCCCCCCCTCTTCTTCCCCAGGCACCACTGAACTATGAACCCCCCCTCCACACACACTAATTATTATATGATGGCATGCACTAGTCACTTGTGCAGCATTGGTCTGCTCACTACCTCATTCGGCATGGAACATTCCACTACCTCTTCAGTTAGTTAAATAAAATAACTGCTCTTGGTCACTTGTCACTATAATCAGACTTAATGTTTTTTTTTTCATAAGTGATTTTTTTGCACTAAAAATCTTTTAACTGCACTGTTGTTCACTTCATTGATTTGCACTATATCTGTCATTTGCCTTGCACTGCTTTAATGTTAATGTTAACTGTATGCACCGGGGTCTGAGAGTAACGCAATTTCGATTCTCTGTATGTATGTACTGTACATGTGGAAATTGACAATAAAGCAGACTTGAACTTGAACTTAAGTGACTTTAAAATCCGAAATATCTAAATCAATACATGCATGATCATACAGTGGAAATATCATATTCAGGAACGGTCATATTCATTTGAATGACTGATGACACATTTAAGACTGGACTGCAGTTTAACTTACTGTAACACTTAATACGGGTGAACGAGTTACTGATGTAGACAGGCGTTCAGTCCCAGTCAGCTGTGGGGTAAAATAGTTGATTAGGCACTTTAAAAAAATATTTAGAGATATTTAAAACAGAAAGTCCAGATTGCAAACATAATATTTCATGGTGCTAAAATTATATTTCTATAAAACCTCATGGAAATACAGTCAGCAGACACTAAAATGTGTTGATTCAATTTATCAACTGAAGATAATGTTAAAAGACAGTTCACAGTTCTGAGTTACTCCAATTAGTTTAATCATAATTAGTTTCATGGATATCATATTTTCCTAACAACAAATCAATATATATAAATTTTTCTTTTGGAAAAGTCATGTTCATCTGAATGAAGTAAAACTGATGACATATTTAAGATTAGACTGCAGTTTAATGTTACACTTAGAAATGATGACATTTCATTCCCAAATAAAGATGAACGGGACTTTCAGAAAATAAATGCACAAATAGACTCTTTCACAATTACACAAAGATCATTTGTAATCTATATCCAGCTGAAAATGCTCTAATGTGTCTTTCACAAGATATTATATTTTAAATTACTCTAGTTTGATTTGTTATACAGTAATGACTAACAACTTTACAAAAATCTTCCCCACAAACGAGGGAAACATATTTACCATAAAACACTGAAAGAGAAGAAATATTAACAAAGAGAGATCAAACGGATTGATTCCTGCACTTTTCATGAATTAAATCAAATTGATCTAGAGACAGATATTTAGAGACCTGACAGTCGTACACCAAAAAAGTATTTTAACAGAGACAGAGTTCATGATAATATAATATTATCCAGCTTTACATTAAACACAATGATCATCTGCTTGAATACTAAAGCAACATTAATCATTCAATATCATGTTTCTAACACACATGCTGCATTATTTGATTGTAAAGTCTGAGTCTCTTCACCTGTATGGATCACATTTACACATTTATCACACATTTATTTCTCCTCATAGACACAGTAGTGAAGCTCTTCTGTGGATCTTCAGCTGATGTTTACTGCTCCTCTCAAGATCACTTCACTTCATGAGATACAGCATTTAACAGCTTTTGGTGATTTAACTCCTTCTATACTCTAAGATTGAACAGAAGAGAAGATAATCAGAGTTCAGTGGAATAAAGTATAGTTATACATAGTTATATAACTATATTTCAATCACAGTAAAAAGTCACATTTAAATCCTGTAATCAAAGTTGTTGCTAACTGACCAGAAGTGTTTAGCTGAATCTAAATTGTGTCTAATTCTTCACTTGTGTGTCAAGAAAGCATATAATAAGTGTGATAATGCAGATGCAGCCGGATGTTATCACAGAATAAGTCTCTTCAGGAGGACACAAGTCCTGATCACCCTGTCGGGTTTATTCTGTGATAACAAGCGGCTGGAGCTACATTATCTCTTACAGAAAGTAAGTGTAAAGTAATGTGACGTGTTGCTTGTCAAAGTAAAAACACACAAGAGACAGAGACATTGATCATGTGATGCTGGACGACTGTGAGCTGAAGCTGAATCTGCTCTGATTTTAACAGCGTTTTCCTATGATCTGAACAAATCTATTTCAAACTCGAATGATTCACTATTACTGATCTCATTAATAAAGCAGCTGTTGCTGTAGAAAGCTGTGACAGTCTGCTTTTCTTCTCTTTCCTCCTTGGTGTTCAACATTTTTATCAACTTTACATTTCATTCTGACACAAACCCTTTGAAATAAAGCTTGATGATCATTTGATAAACTCTTTTCACAAATATCTGAAAGTATATATTTGTTCACATATCAGAGGTAAATGAATCTCTTTAATATCACAAAGTGAAGTTTACTCACCTCAGTTCACAGTTTGAGTCTCGTAGCACATCAATGAGCTTCTGCTTTGAGTCTCCAATCATATTATAACTCAGATCAAGCTCTTTTAGAAACTGCAGAGCTTTTGTGTTTGTCAAAAACTGAGTTAAAGAAGAAACATCTGTAATGCCACAGCCACAAAGACTAGAAAGAGAAAAACAGAGGAAGAGAGATCATCTTACAAACAAATCATTAAGATGAAGAATCTTTCACAAATATAATATAAATTGGTGGTGGTGGGGGGGTGTATGTGAGTGATTAATGTCTATGGTTGTTTTTTGGGGGTGTATGCGAGTGTAATCATTCTGCATTGTGAACGTGTGGAAGGGTTGCCACTTCATTTTCGTGTATTTTATATCTGAATTGTGGTTGATTTATTGATTTTATTTGATAAATTATGAAGTATTGATTTGATCATTTCCTCATTCATTTCAATGTGGGTCTCCAGAAAGTGACTTTTTTCACACTCACACACAACCAGATATCAATCCAATTTATTTGTAGAGCTCCCAAGTGTTGACAACCGTACAAAGTCTCATGTCATTTAGATAAAGGGAACATTTGTTTTTATTTCAGCAAACATCATTTGGGGTCTCAAAAGACCTTGAACAGCACATAAGAGTTAAACAAAGTGATTTTCATCATTTTGATTCTTGTATGTGAATGTATCTAACCTCAATCTCTCCAGTTTACAGCGTGAATCCTTCAGTACATCACATAAGTGATTCAGTCCTGTGTTTTTTATTTGATTCCCACTCAGGTCCAGTTCTCTCAGGTGTGATGGGTTTGATTTCAGAGCTGAAGTCAGGATGAGACACTGTTTCTCTGTAATACTGCAATCACACAGACTGAAGACAGAAAGAGAAAACACAATGAATCAGACACGTTATGTTCATGTGTGAGTAATTCATCATGTGTTAACACCATACAATAATAATAAATACAATAATTAATAATACAAAAACAGTTTAAGATTGTAGTTTACAGTCAACAAGTATATTTTATGATCATATTTTGTTCTTTTGTGAAACAGTTTTTTTTTTTTCTAATGCAGGTCAGGAATTAATTTTAGATGAGAAGCTGATAATTGTTTGTTATTGCTGTGATCTCATGAGACTGACAGGTTTTCCCTCCTTCACATCATCAGACGAGAGAAGAGATGTGTTTATGAGAGAAAGTGATAGTTATTTTCATTAAAGATCACAAGGGTACATTCATTTTGGGAAAAAAATTATATATCCTGATAAATCAATCTGACTTTAACTGCTGTAGAGTATAATGATACGAACACTAGTTTGTCCAGCTTGAATTGTGTGTTCATCAGTAGATCACTGAGGTGTTTCACTCCAGAGTTTCCTAGTAGTTTATTCAGACTCAGGTCCAGTTCTCTCAGGTGTGATGGGTTTGATTTCAGAGCTGAATTCAGGATGAGACACTGTTTCTCTGTAATACCGCATCTCCAGAGACTGAAGACAGAAAGAGAAAACACAATGAATCAGACACGTTATGTTCATGAAGTCACAGCAGAACAACCTTCATCTGTCAAATAACAGCATCTTAACCTACATAGAGAGAAAGAGAGAAGATAGAAGACAACTATTTAATAAAGTCACAATGTCTTGATAAAACAAAAAACAGAGGAAGAGTGTCTGAATATCTTTGGATAATTTTCCACAATTTGGTCTTCAAAACAGAAAAACAAATAAGTTGTTCATTTAATCAAATAATTGACACTTCTCATGATTTATGTACAATTTCTCCTGATTCTTGATAGAAATACAATGAAGTTTTAATTCCCAACAACCTTGTGTGAAAGATGTTAAAATCTTTCATATCTTTTTATTTGTCATATAATTCTTATATATATAATTTATATATATATATATATATATATATATATATATATATATATATATATATATATATATATATATATATAACATGATAAAAGCAGACGTTTGTTTGCATGCTTTGTTAAAGATTTAAATCCAAAAGCATCAATGTTTTACAATAATAAGAGATACATTGATCATAATTAATTAATTTATCAGGACTGAAAATTAGTCACACAGAAATAAAGCGGTATGAGCCGTTATATCACAAAAGAAAGATGACACATTCCCTACACTCACTCACCCTCAAGCCATCCTAGATTTATTTGAATTTCTTCTTTCAGACAAATATAATCAGAGTTATATTAAAAATGTCCTGGCTCTTGGGTGATATATTCAACGATCACAGATTAATGTCCTTTCAAGACCTGAAAGACTGCTACAATCTTCCTGGTCATTCCTACTTTCTGTATTTAAGGTTGAGAAGGGCAATGTGTGCATATGGCGTACCGTGGAACCGTAATCTGGACTCTCATCCTCTGCTGGACTGTGTGAATTATTCTCAGGCACGAGGAGCAGTGTCATTCATTTATAACAGATCACTCAAGCAGTGCTGCGGCACACTCCTCATCACTACTATATGAGAAAAGGATCTGGTCCCTTTCAAACCCAACTGGGACTGGATTTGGGAAAGTATTCCAACGATGTCCAAAATTTTGCTCACCAACTAATACATTATAAACTCATTTACAAGGCTTACGCTACTTCATATATCCTGCACAAAATGAAGCGCTTGCCTACCCCTTTTTGCTCAATCTGTAGTTCAAATACTGTGGGGACTTATATGCATATGTTTTATGAGTGTCAACATGTTGGTGAACTCTGGGATCAGGTTTTTCAAGATTTGACATAGCTGTGTGACGTGGTTATCTTCAAACATCCCAGTCTTTGTTTGTTGAATGATGATGCTGAGCTCAATCTGAATGTTAACCAGAGAAGGATCCGTCACACTGCTCTAACTGTGGCCAAACAGATCATTTTTTAAATCTGGCATTGTTACGACTAACTCGTGATAGGAGACCATGCCACAAACAAACGGTACAAAACATACATTTATTGTGTATCCAACACAATTTAAACAACAAAATCCAAATATGGGGTGTGTGAATGTCAATATCAGTAGTGTAAGGCAAATGCATGGATGTATGATGTGTATGAGTGCAAGTGTTGAGTGTAACAAAAGACAAAAACTTAAATAAACTCAAATGTGCATCAGTGAAGAATGCTGGCGTCCTGAGCGAGGCATGGACCTGAACAGGTCAACGGAGCAGCGTTCAAGCTTTGAGCCACCGGAACGGAGCAGGAAGATAGCGCAGAATCCAGCAGTGAATCTCCTATTTAAACACCATTCTCAGGTGACAGCAATCAAGTCTGAAATAGAGGAGGAGGAGCAAGAGAACAAGCAAAAACAGGCCAAGGGCCATAACACCCCCCTCCCCCCCTAGCAAGACAGGGACCCATAAAGGTACCCTCGAGCTACCAGTATCTCATGATACAATTTCCTAGGGTAGGCATATCTTACCTAACACATTGGTGACCGGGACAATGCGTCTGCCACCACATTGTCCCGCCCCTTGATATGCCGAATGTCTAAGGTTTAAGACTGGAGATGAAGAGCCCAGCGCATCAACCGTTGGTTAGGAGTCTGTAACGTGCTAAGAAAAGTTAGGGGATTATGGTCAGAGAAAACTACCACTGGACCAGAGTCCAAATACACACTAAAATGCTGCAACGCCCAAATAAGCGCAAGCGTTTCTTTTTCTATGACAGAGTAGTTTAACTGATGACGATTAAATTTCTTCGAAAAGAAACATACAGGTTTGTTAATCCCCCCATCATCCTTCTGCAGTAACACTGCATCAGCCCCCACCATGCTGGCATCCACCTCCAGATGAAATTCACGATCCCATCGAGGAGCCACTAGAACCGGGGCATTTGAGATTAGAGCTTTAACCCTCTCAAAAGACTGCTGGCATACCAGAGACCACACATACTTGGCTTTTCCTCTCAGAAGATCAGTTCATCATCAATTGCACACACTTTAGCACGCACCGGTCTCACCGAACCCTGACCTACAACACGACCCAAATAAACCACCGTGGCCTTAGCAAATTCACATTTTGCCAAATTCACCGTTAACCTAGCGTGAGCTAGACGCATAAACAAAGCTTTAAGACGCTCCAGATGCTGTTCCCAGCAATCTGCATATACCACCACGTCATCCAAATACACTGCACATCCTTCCAGGTCACGCACCACCAAGTTCATTAAGCGCTGGAAAGTTGCGGGCGCATTTCTCAAACCAAAAGGCATGACATTATATGAGTACAGCCCTCCTGGTGTAATAAAAAACGCAATCTCCCTTGCCCTTTCTGTCAGTGGCACCTGCCAGTAACCTTTAAGTAAATCCAGCTTAGTCACGAACTTTGCCCCCCCACTTGATCAACACAATCCTCCATACGAGGTAAAGGGAAGGAGTCCGGCTTAGTGACTGCATTCACTTTACGAAAATCTTTTTTTGGTAAAGTGTCAGAGGGAACTGCTATCTTATTCTGAATCATGTACTTAATCTCAACCTCCAAGTTTTTACACTTCTCTGGGTGAACACGGTAAAATCTTTGCCTAATTGGCTTTGCCTCCCCCACATCTATATCATGCTTTAATAGCGTTGTACATGAAGGCGTATCTCCAAATAGCCAAGGAAATCTTCTTATCAGCCTAACCAACTGTGTCTGCTGACATGACTCTAGATGACCCAAAACACTTTCCAATTTATCCAAAGCTTCCTTATTTTTCAGCCGACCAGACATCATGACCTCATCAGGCTCTGCTAAATCCTCCACCTCCCCTACAACTGAAGAAGAGGACCTAGCCAAACAAACAGGATGAGTTTTGGACAACTTTAACTCCCCCCGATTCCCAAACGACTCAAGCGAAACATAAGGCTTCAGAAGATTAACATGACAGAGCCGAGCCTCCCGAAAATTTTGCTTGCCATGGAGAAGTAATTATAGGCAAAAGAGCTAAAACCTGGTCAACTGGGAGAAACTCTCTGTGCTCAGTCTGACCATCATAACGTTTCTTCATCTTAGTTTGTGTCCTAGCCAAGTTTTTCCTAGCCACCTCCTGGGACATATAGAGCCTATACCTGAACCCATTCACAAAGTCCAGTAGGTTAGTTGGTGGCTGAGCTTCCTTCCAGTTGTCCTGAGAAAGAGCCAGGGGACCCCGCACTTTATGACTGAAAATCAAATCATTAGGGCTAAAACCTGTACTTTCTTGGATTACCTCTCTAGCAGCCAGCAACATCCATGGTAAAGCCTCTTCCCAATCACCCTGCATCTGAACACACAAGGAACGCAACATGGACTTAAGCGTATGGTGAAACCTCTCCAAAACACCTTGGCTTTGAGCATGATAGGCAGATGAAAAGTTATGAACTATGTTCAACTGTTTCAGCACTTGAGCAAATAATTTTGAACAAAAATTCGACCCTTGATCTGACTGAATGATCCGAGGAACCCCAAAAATAGAAATAAATTGGGACAATGCAAGGACCACCGACTTAGCCGTTATACTGCGCAATGGGTAGGCTGCAGGATATCTAGTGCTTTGACACATCACGGTCAATAAATACCTGCCACCTGATTTTGATGGAGGTACAGCCCAACACAGTCAATAAGAAGATGTTCAAATGGTTGACTTATAGCTGGTATTGGACAAAGTGGCACAGGCTTCAAAACCTGGTTAGGCTTACTAGTCAACTGACAGGTGTGACACGACTTAATATATGCAGACACATCCTTTTTCAAGCAAGGCCAAAAAAAATACCGCAAAACCCGGTCATGCATCTTCCGGACACCCATGTGTCCAGATTGATCATGAGAAAGCTGCAAAACAATATCCCGATATATTAAAGGAACAACCACTTGATAAATCGGATCACCAACCAAACCCTCAAACTGCGGCATCCATTTTCTCATCAAGATATTATCATGCAAAAAATAACAACGAGAAAGATTTCTGACCTCGACAGTAGAACAAACCCCATCCATACAAGGCTTCAAAGTGTTGTCATCTCTCTGCTCCTGCATCAGCTCATCATGGGAAACAGACCAGGGGACAACAGGTAACAGTAGAGGAGAACTAGAGGCCACACCCTCAGAGTAATCATTATCCAAACGCTTTGAACGAGTTACTGCACAGGCACTGAACACATCAGGGAATTGTACCTCACTCTCATCAGGCTTACTACACACCTGAGGAGTCAACATCACTTTGGCAGGTTAAGATACATCAGCCCAAACTTTATCACCGGCTATGTCATTACCCAGGATCATAGCAACACCATCCACAGGCAATGCTGGTCGCACACCAACAGACACCTCCCCCTGGAAGAGATCACATTGCAGCATCATTTTGTGTTGTGGTACTTTCAAAACATTTAAACCCATTCCCACTACAGGAATCTTAGAGCCCATAAAGGTGTCATTTGAAAATGGCAATGTTGCAGCTATAATAAACGAGTCAAACGCACCAGTGTCACGCAAAATTTTTATGCGCACTTACTCTTTGCTTCCCATTAATGAGACAAATCCCTCCGTAATAAAAGGCAAATACGATTTCAACTCCAGATCGCCTTCTCCAGTGATTCCAGTTAACTCATCGTCAGTGATAGATGCAGAACACATCACAGGGTTAGTCCTAGGAAACTCTTGCTTCGGACGCGACTTAAGAGCATAACAATAATTTTTCCAATGTCCCCGCTTATGACAGTAATTACAAATTTTTTCTGAGTCCCCTGGAACACGACTCCTCTTATCTTCGAACGGCCTATTTACCCTTGTTTCAGAAGGGCCAACACCACCTCTTGAATCAATAAATAATTGTCAGCCAGTGCAGCAGCTTCCCCAACAGACTTAACTCCACGCTCACCAATATAAATAGCAATGCAATTTTAAGCTGCTCCAAAATAATTAACTCACGCAGGCTTTCAAAAGAGTCAACCCCGGCCGCGGAGCACCAATAGTCTAGCCAAATCATGCATAAACTCTAGATGTGACTTGTCTCCACGTCTTAAACCTCGAAAACGCAGTCGGAATGCTTCTGGGACAAGTTCATAAGCTTTTAGAACAGTAATTTTGACAACAGAGTACGTACCACAATCAGTGCTGCTTAAAGCTGAAAAAGCCTGTTGTGCTTTTCCTGTTAATACACACTGTAACATTAACATACGCGTGGAGTCAGACCAACCTCGAGCCTCTGCTAAATGCTCAAACAAGGAAAATAATGTCTCTGGGTCCTCCTCATTAAACGTGGGAACTAACCTCAAATCACTCAAGTCATCTTGCTTTATGCGGCTTACCTGCGACCCCATGGGGTCTACAACTTACCATCTCTAATCAGGGCCAATTTTTGTCTCTCCAAATCTAACTTCTCTCTCTCCAAATCCTGTCTCATACGTTCCATCGCCTGCTCCTTCTCCTGCTCAGCTTTAACACGTAACAAAAGCAATTCTTTCTGCTGTTCAAATGATAAGCCAACTGGACTTACACTTTCCGACAGAGAGGCTTCAACCAAATTATCAACTTTAACTGGCATTAAAACACCAATTTCCAACAATTTCACTTTCAAATTACTTTTAAGACAATCTTTTGTTTTCCAGGCATCTCCTATATCAACCTTATAATATTCTGCAATCCTGATCAATTGTTTCTTAGTGCAAATATCTAAACCACATTCGACTGGTGATTCAATAAAATCTTCCACTACTTCATCCATGGCTAACAAATTCACAAAATAAAGACAAGCTTAAATGACAATTTATCAGTGTACACAGTTTTTAAACCACAAACCAAGGACGGCATTTCCCCGCTAACTACCTAGCCAAAAAAGCTAACTTACTGAACCCTAGTCTTCGTGAGGCGTAGCGGTGGGTTTTTATGCATTTTTAACCCAATGGTTCGGTAAAGGCGACCAGCAAGCTGGCAACCCTTCTAAAACCACGGAAATGCTCCCGAGATGACGTAAGGAATAGGGAAATGGGAAGCTCTAGCTGCCGTACCTCCACACTAAAACAATAATGCAGCGAACCCCCTATTGGGAAACGCTGCTACACCTACAAGGAAAAAAACGCCAGTCCAAAACTTACAAGTGCACTTTGATAAATCGTCACTTACCTTCATAAGCCTCTAAAAACAGCCACACATGCCTAAATACTCCCGCTCCAGTACGCCAAAAAATAAATAAATCCAAACTAATCAAACAGGCACGTCTTCCAGAGCGCAACAAATAACCATATTAGCACAATGACGTCAAGGGAATTCCTCCGTAACCGCCAATCATCAAGACGCACAGAAAACGAGCTACACTCGCTCTCATGTGCCCCACAAGCGCTCAAACAAATTACTAAATCAATTCACAACGCGCACTAAACCAAATCAAATAACTAACAACAAAATGCGCAAATCCAAACGGACGAGCCCCCACTTTGTTACGACTAACTCAGAGCCATAACAAGGGATAGGAGACGATGCCACAAACAAACGGTACAATACATACATTTATTGTGTATCCAACACAATTTAAACAACAAAACCAAATATGGGGTGTGTGAAAGTCAATATCAGTAGTGTAAGGCAAATGCATGGATGTATGATGTGTATGAGTGCAAGTGTTGAGTGTAACAAAAGACAAAAACTTAAATAAACTCAAATGTGCATCAGTGAAGAATGCTGGCGTCCCGAGCGAGGCATGGACCTGAACAGGTCAACCGAGCAGCATTCAAGCTTTGAGCCACCGGAACGGAGCAGGAAGAGAGCGCAGAATCCAGCAGTGAATCTCCTATTTAAACACCATTCTCAGGTGACAACAATCAAGTCTGAAATAGAGGAGGAGGAGCAAGAGAACAAGCAAAAACAGGCCAAGGGCCGTAACAGGTATGAACCCACATCTCCCCAGCGTTTAAAATGTGGCTTATAGAAATCCAAAATATTGAATTGTTGGAATACACAACAGCGAGAATTAATAAAGCCAAACCAAAAATCTCAAACCACGAATCTTAGATCTGTGCTTGTGCACAACTGACCCCCCCCCCCCCCCCATTTATTTGATCTATTTATTATTTATTTATTCATTATTATTTATTTATTTTATTTTATACATATGCAAACCCTGGTTTTGTATATAGTTAAGTTGTGTCACGCATATTGACCATGTTCTATTCTGCAATAAAAAAATAAAATAAATGTCCTAGCTCTTCCAAGCTTTATAACGTGGAGTCGGACTCAAATGAGAATTAAAATAGATGACTGTAACATTACTAGTCATGTAACATGTGAAATGATGTAAGATACTCACTTCAGTGTGTTGAGTCTACAGTGTTTATCCTGCAGTAGAGCAGAGATCTGATTCACTCCTGTGTCTCCTAGTTTACGTCGACTCAGATTCAGCTCTCTCAGGAGTAACGGGTTTTTACCCACAATTCCAGTAACATACTGACAGCCTTCATCTGCAGCAGGACCCAAAAACCTGCAGAAGAGAAGATGAAGCTGGAATCAATTCAATGTGCATTACATCACAAAACATTTAAAGATCATCAAACATTGTTTGTAACAAAAAGCTCTAGTTCAAGCTAAAACAGTCGAACATTAACATACACAAATATTTTTAAGAAAGTCAAAACTAAATTCTTTAAAAGAAACTCCGGGGAAAAAGCTCATGATTTTCAAAAATCTGAAGCTCTTTCTGGCTTTTAAGCAGGAGATGAGGAAAGTTAGCAAAGAGATAACTAGCTTATGACAGCTAAGCATTCATAGTGATATATTTAGTTGATCTTTTGATGCTGGCTCTTCTTATTATTATGGAGCAGAATTCACCAAACACTGGACTAACACAAATGATGATAAAGAGTCGAGGCTGAATGTTTTTGTCCTCTGTGTGCTACACAGACATTAGTAATCAAACACACAGAGCATCGTAACAGACCAAACTAATAGAGCACAGATCACCTGCTCCAGTGGTTCCCAAACTGAGGAACAGTGTACAGTCAGCAGATTATTCTGCTAAATAAACCTCTGCAGGGTGATAAAGACTACACTGTATCATTTCCCCGCTTATCATGTGGCCAAGTAAATAATTGAACACAAAATATTAATCTGACAAATATTTTAATGAGCTCAACATTAGCGCTCAGTTATCAGTTGTAGCAGTTGTGCCTGTATCAATAACAGACCACTAGATGAAGCGATTGTAACTGATGTCTGTGTTGATGCAACAGTAATTCTGCTCATTATGAGAGGAACTGCAGGTTCAGACAGGTGTGTGTGTGTGTGTGTGTGTGTGTGTGTGTGTGTGCGTGTGTGTGTGTCTGCGTGTGTGTCTGTGTGTGTGTGTGTCTGTGTGTGTGTGTGTTATCACTGATCCTCTCCTGACACACATCACATGTTTGTGGTTTGTGATAGATCTGCTGTAGTAGATCTACAGTGTTGTGAATCTGAGCTTGATGGAAATTAATCTACAGTGCATTCAGTAACATTTAAACAATCAGGATAATAAATCACACTGAATATTTCTTCATGAGAAATGTCCACAATAACACAATCATAAATGTTAATAGAGGCACCAAACTACTGAACACCAGCACATCTAGTGACCCAAAATGTCTGATTAACCTGTAACTTTTAACACAACTAAACTGTGCTGACATTTATCATCAAAACTACAGCATCTGCAGCATCTCAACTTTCATGTTTGATCATTTTGAACATTTTTGATGCAACAAATTGTATACCTTACTAAATTAGTCAAATAATATAATTCACATGCGTATAATTTATTTTACATTATTTCATCTTGTCTCACCTCAGTGTGTTGAGTTGACAGTTTGGATCCTGTAGTAAATCACTGAGCTGCTTCACTCCTGATTCTCCAGGATCATTTCCTGTGAGATCCAGCTCTATCAGGTGTGAAGGGTTTGATCTCAGAGCTGAAGACAGAGCTTTATAACCTTCTTCACTGATACTGCAGTCTGAAAGTCTATTAGAAAAAAGATGTTATTCTTTCTTATAACACAGATTGTCACACAAGTACATGTTCTAGAATGAAGACAATAAAAAGATGCACTACAGAAATTTGACCTGAATGAACTCTTTTCACAGTAAAGCTGGGTAAAGTTCTATACTGGTGAACGTAAACTACAACAAATGCATTTTTTTGCATTTTTATTTTCCACAATTATAACCTACAGTTGCAATGAAAATTACTCAACCCCTCAGAGACTGCAGTACTTTAAAAATACAAGATTTTCTGAAGATCCAGGATAGAAATAAAAATGCATCTATAACAGTTCACTATAATACAAAAAGTCATTATGTCAATATATAATGTACAAACCTGATTCCAAAAAAGTTGGGAAACTGTTGAAATTGTGAGTAAAAAAGGATTGGAATATTTTATAAATCTCACAAACTTATATTTTATTCACAATAGAATATAGATAACATATCAAATGTTGAAAGTGAGACATTTTGAATTGTCATGCCAAATGTTGGCTCATTTTGGATTTCATGAGAGCTACACTGTGGCAAGTGGGGTGGGGCCGAGAGCCGTGGGAATGGAGCGAGCCCGGTGGAGTGATTGGGAATGAGCTACACCTGCTCGAACCACCGGTCTCGAGTCCCACGGAGGATATGGAAGGATATAAAAGAGGAGCGACGACAGTGAAGGACGAGAGAGGACCAGGCCTGGGTTTTATTTTGTGTTTGGTTTTGTTTGTGCGTGGCAGTCTTCCGTGAGGGGCTGTCACGCTGTTTTGTGTTTATTTTATAATTAAAGTTTTATTTGATTGTATGCTGGTTCCCGCCTCCTTCCTGCACATGATTGTGAAGTTTTTTTTATATTATTACATACACATTCCAAAAAAGTTGGGACAAGGCCACGTTTACCACTGTGTGGCATCCCCTCTTCTTTTTTATAACATTCTGCAAACGTCTGGGGACTGAGGAGACAAGTTGCTCAAGTTTAGGAATAGGAATGTTGTCCCATTCTTGTCTAATACAGGCTTCTAGTTGCTCAACTGTCTTAGGTCTTATTTGTTGCATCTTCCTTTTTATGATGTGCCAAATGTTTTCTATGGGTGAAAGATCTGGACTGCAGGCTGGCCATTTCAGGACCCGGATCTTTCTTCTACGCAGCCATGAAGTTGTAATTGATGGAAAATGCAAGGTCTCCCCTGAAAGAGACGACGTCTGGGTGGGAGCATATGTTGTTCTAGAACTTGGATATACCTTTCAGTATTGATGGAGTCTTTCCAGATGTGTAAGCTGCCCATGCCACACACACTCATGCAACCCCATACCATCAGAGATGCAGGCTTCTGAACTGAGCGCTGATAACAACTTGGGTTGTCCTTGTCCTCTTTAGTCCGGATGACATGGCGTCCCAGTTTTCCAAAAAGAACTTCAAATTTTGATTCGTCTGACCACAGAACAGTTTTCCACTTTGCCACAGTCCATTTTAAATGAGCCTTGGCCCAGAGAAAAAAACGCCTGCGCTTCCGTATCATGTTTAGATATGGCTTCTTTTTTGACCTATAAAGTTTTAGCCGGCAACGGCGAATGGCACGTTGGATTGTGTTCACCGACAATGTTTTCTGGAAGTATTCCTGAGCCCATGTTGTGATTTGCATTACAGTAGAATTCCTGTATGTGACGCAGTGCCGTCTAAGGGCCCGAAGATCACGGGCATCCAGTATGGTTTTCCGGCCTTGACCTTTACACACAGAGATTGTTTCAGATTCTCTGAATCTTTGGATGATATTATGCACTGTAGATGATGATTACTTCAAACTCTTTGCAATTTTTCTCTAAGAAACTCCTTTCTGATATTGCTACACTATTTTTCGCATTAGCATTGGGGGAATTGGTGATCCTCTGCCCATCTTGACTTCTGAGAGACACTACAGCTCTTTTTATACCCAATCATGTTGACAATTGACCTAATAAGTTGCAAATTGGTCCTCTAGCTGTTCCTTATATGTACATTTAACTTTTCCGGCCTCTTATTGCTAACTGTCCCAACTTTTTTGGAATGTGTAGCTCTCATGAAATCTAAAATGAGCCAATATTTGTCATGACATTCCAAAATGTCTCACTTTCAACATTTGATATGTTATCTATATTCTATTGTGAAAAGTTTATGAGATTTGCAAATTCTTCCATTCCTTTTTTACTCAGAATTTCTACAGTGTCCGAACTTTTTTGGAATCGGGTTTGTAGCTATAATGTCCTAATTATTCAACCCCTGTTCAACACGGCCTTCATGCTGAGACATCTTGATGAATACTACTCTTGATCAAGAATAGCAAAAGGCCAACTTGAACTTGAACCTGTGGAGCTCTGGAAGAATGTTTTATGGAGTGACCAAACTGGAACTTTTTGGACTCATAAATCAGCGGTATGTCTGCTGCAAAACAGGCAAAGCTCATAAGCAGAAAAACACCATCTCCATCGTCAAACTTGGAGGTGGATCAGTCCTGTTATGGGGTTGCTTTACTGTAAGGAAGTGGAAATCATGACCGTATGAAGGACATCATGGATTCTTTGAAGTATCAGGTTATTTTGATAAGAATTGTAATGCCTTATTACAATTGTGCAAAGACTGAAGCTGATGATCAATGGACTTTCCAGCAGGACAGTCATCCCAAAGTACACATCCAAATCTACTTCTGCTTGGTTCAGAGATCAGTCATAGAATGTTCTTGTGTGGCCTGTTCAGTCTCCAGAATTGATTCTCATTGAAAATATCTGGTTGAATTTAAAGAAAGCTGTGGCAATGTGAAAACCAAAGATTAAACGATTAATCTAGCGATTATTTCTTCGATGCACCGATTAATCTAACGATTAATTTTTTCGGACCGATTCGATTTCAATTATCTCCCCATTAATTGACTACTAACAATTTATACATGTTGATTTACATATCTGAATGAAAAAAATATGAATTCCTTAACATTACAATATATGTTTATTGCTCTTAAAATTACAAAATAAAAGACTGACTAAGAATGCATTACTTTGCACTTGTATAGAGATAGCATTCAATAAAACCTTGAAGCCTTGAAAACACATAGCTTACTGAAACAAGCTTACTGAAAAAAAGTTATTCTTTCAGATGAAAATAACAACAACTTAATGTCTAGCATTCAATAAAAAATGTCTTGTTTAGAGCTTGAAAGAATACAGTAACCAATGTAAACTTGAGGGCTTTAAGCTAATACAGAGAGTGCTTTAAAAAAAAAAAAAATTAACACTGGGAGCCAGCAGCTTGTCATGGAGAAAAAAAAAAAAAATCTCCGAATGCTCCACGTGAAACTTTGGCGTTCCGCCCTTTTTCTATCGTGTCTAATGATTTTGGTTAATATGCACAAGGGTGAGAGGGAGAGAGAGATAGAGCAAGACAGCACTCGTGTAGTTTGAAGACTGTGAGTGCGCGCGCAGCCGGGGCTCTCTCTCGTACGCGCCCTGTGAGGCCCAGCAGTCATTCTATTATACATCACTCACCGATCAAATAAGGCTTTGACAGCCGCCCAAAAAAAAAGATCAATGCAGAAAAACCCCTGGATTGGTTATATAACGTTGGACAGAATGTTGATCCGGCCATCGCGTATATTCAGCGCACATAAGGTAAACGTTTTGCAAAGTTTTTTAGAGAAATAAAAACAGGTTGACGAATTGATGCGCATATTTTGCGTCGACGTATTTTTTGCGTCGACGTCATCGATGACCTCGACGCGTTGTCCCAGCCCTAATTATCAGTGATCTGGAAGCTTTTTCAGTTGAGGAATGGGCCAAGATTGTAGTAGAGACATGACAGAAGCTTCTAAACACTTAAAGGCAGCATTTATTGGTGATTTTTAAGAATAAATTTTTAACATGAATGTTTAGAGCCAATTTAAAGAGCCACACAGATGGGCAGTCATCCCAAAGTACACATCCAAATCTACTTCTGCTTGGTTCAGGGATCAGTCATAGAATGTTCTTGAGTGGCCTGTTCAGTCTCCAGAATTGATTCTCATTGAAAATATCTGGTTGAATTTAAAGAAAGCTGTGGCAATGTAAAAAACCAACGATTATCAGTAGGGCTGGGATAAACAATTATTTTTTAAACGATTAATCTAGCGATTATTTTTTCAATGTATCGATTAATCTAACGATTAATTTTTTCGGACCGATTCGATTTCGATTATCTCCCCATTAATTGACTACTAACAATTTATACATGTTGATTTACATATCTGAATGAAAAAAATATGAATTCCTTAACATTACAATATATGTTTATTGCTCTTAAAATTACAAAATAAAAGACTGACTAAGAATGCATTACTTTGCACTTGTATAGAGATAGCATTCAATAAAACCTTGAAGCCTTGAAAACACATAGCTTACTGAAACAAGCTTACTGAACACATAGGGCCTAGCTTACTGAAAAAAAGTTCTTCTTTCAGATGAAAATAACAACAACTTAATGTCTAGCATTCAATAAAAAATTTATTGTTTAGAGCTTGAAAGAATACAGTAACCAATGTAAACTTGAGGGCTTTAAGCTAATACAGAGAGTGCTTAAAAAAAAAAAAAAAATTAACAGTGGGAGCCAGCAGCCTGTCATGGAGAGAAAAAAAAATCTCTGAATGCTCCACGTGAAACTTTGGCATTCCGCCCTTTTTCTATCGTGTCTAATGATTTTGGTTAATATGCACGAGGGAGAGAGGGAGAGAGGGAGAGAGAGAGCAAGACAGCACTCGTGTAGTTTGAAGACTGTGAGTGCACGCGCAGCCGGGGCTCTCTCTCGTACGCGCCCTGTGAGGCCCAGCAGTCATTCTATTATACATCACTCACCGATCAAATAAGGCTTTGACAGCCGCCCCAAAAAAAAGATCAATGCAGAAAAACCCCTGGATTGGTTATATAACGTTGGACAGAATGTTGATCCGGCCATCGCGTATATTCAGCGCACATAAGGTAAACGTTTTGCAAAGTTTTTTAGAGAAATAAAAACAGGTTGACGAATTGATGCGCATATTTTGCGTCGACGTATTTTTTGCGTCGACGTCATCGATGACCTCGACGCGTTGTCCCAGCCCTAATTATCAGTGATCTGGAACCTTTTTCAGTTGAGGAATGGGCCAAGACTAAACACTTAAAGGCAGCATTTATTGGTGATTTTTAAGAATAAATTTTTAACATAAATGTTTAGAGCACATTTAAAAGAGCCACACAGATGGGAAATCAAAAATTACCTGTATTACAGTGTATGATGTAGCTGTCCATCAGTGTAAACAATGTTCAAAGTAATTAAACCAAAAAGTACACGATTTATAAAGTTATTGGATTCTAAAGTAAGGAGTCGACTCTGAATCGCTGAAACGAGTCGTTATAGATTTCAAATCTTTTGCCCATCTCTATGTACGTCACTAGGAACACTTTGCATAATAATCTCCGCCTACCGTCTTGGGAGAAACAAAACTCTGACCTGCCCCACCCCCCCACACAGACGCTCTGGTTGGTGTGATAGCATCATGTCGAAGAGACAGTGTGTTTTTAATTGTAAAGGCAAGTTTGTTTTATTTTCACTGCCAAAGAATGAAGATCAGAAGAACCAATGGCTAAAATTCATTTTTACCACAATAACAGAGCAGTGCAACAAATCCCTTTTGTTATGTTCACAACATTTCACTGATGACTGCTTTTCTAATCACGGTGAGTACAAGGCGTGATTTTCAAAGCGTTTGGCCATAAAAGAGGGTTCATTACCAACTTTATTTAGACCAACAAGCATCTCCGAATCACAACGCGAAGTATGATTATGAAGTTATGTGTTTGTGTTCTCCCGAGCGTCTTATCAGTATGTGTGCTGTCTGCTGCCTTTGTTTGTGCTGATCTTCATTTACAAACACGTCATTAAAATGAAGTGTAACTCCGTGAATACTCAATGAAGAGACATGAGAGAGATATCTATAGAAAGCTTAACATGTCTACTTTAAAACTAAACAAGTACCTAAAACAGATATTCTGAGATAAAGTAATCCATATGAAAACAACGCGATGTTCGTTTTTCACGTCTCCCTTCAATATATCTAATGTGACCACGCCCCCGCGCTGAACGCACTATTCAGATTCAAACTGAAGCGCGCGGCTTGAATACGGAACAACCAATCAAAACTGACTATGTTAGGTGACTAATCAGAACACAGTATGATACCGAAAGGTGAGGTTTAAGGAAACTGAAACTTTTAAACAGCTTTGCGCGAACCGTTTGGGGATCTCTGAGAATTGAGGTAATTTTAAAATGATATTTTGACAAAATGACAATGTTTTTTAACCTTGGATGGATTTAAACCTAATGTACAGGACTTATAAACAGTGATAGGAAGCTTAGAATTTTCATCTTACTGGCTCTTTAAGATGTCTCCACTCATGGTGAAACTATATTAATCCTATATTAATTCTGTGTAACAGAAATGAGTCGAACCAGACAAATTAAGGAGTCTATCAAAGCGGTGCATTGAAACACGAGCCGAAATCCTCAGGAAGTCATAAATCAGTTCTTGTGCCACAAGAACCAAGCAAGATGACCAACCAACTTGTTCACACAACAGCTTTCAACATTAACACCACTAGAACAATTATTTACAATTTCAATTCAAAGAAGAGAAATTTGGTGCCAAATGTGTTGTTCGTAATGGAAATGCAACGCTGGACATCACATGTAAACCCAGGAGATCAAGTTAAACACTTCCATTGACTTCCCCCCACCTAGCAGAACCAGACTGAAATTCCTAAGGGGGAAGGGATTTTGTCTCCACAAAAGTCTTTGTCATGAGAATGGCAAAGAAACTGCTTTTGTATATATATATGGACCAGAATGAACTCAAAAAGACTTATAAATGAATCAGTCCATTGCATCACTCCATATTCATTTATGTGTAACCCACACATTTGACTATCATGTTATAATCACTTATTGTGTATGTTTTTATTTTGATAACTATAGGATACGTAGTCATGTCTGGTATGTGTGTGATTGTATCTACTTGCTTGAATTAGTTCAGACAATAATTTATTTGCCCCATGTATCGTATTGGTGTTATAGGAATCATATCCAAAATTAGACCCTGCCAGAGCAGGAAAATTCGGACCACATGCTTGGTAAGATAAACATATGATTTATGATACCCCCCGAGCCAAGACAATATCTGATTGGTCAAGACAACATTTGAGGTGTGGCCAAAAGGCCAGTTTAAAAACAGAGGACACCATGAAATCTTTGCTTTTAGTCAGCTTTTAGTCTGCTTTTAGTCTCTGCTATTAGCCATGTCTGTTTCTAGTCTCTAGCTATGCTTCTGCTAGCTTGTAGCTTCTAGCCATGCTGTTTAGTCATAACTGTTCTTTGAGCGCGGTTGCAGCGTGCTTCAGCCTGCACGTCTGCTGCTACTTAGCCACGATGAGAAGGAACACAAACTAGTCTCGTCAAACTTTATTTATTTTCTTTTCCGTTTGAGAGTTTCGTGTTCTGAGTTAAGTTTTGTAACGTCGAGTCTCCGACGCCTGACCTCGGGTGCCCGTTCAACTTCAACCAGCGCACACGACTCTGCACCTTCAGCCAACGCCCAACAACCACGGGCTTCCCAAGACGTCACTTCAGCCACTACTGAACTTCCAGCCAATCAGCGACACTGGGATACCCCTTTCAACGGGAGTCCCTTTCACAGGAAACGAAGGCATTGTATCCCCAGATATTTGTTGTGCTGGTGTATCTAATATAATTGTAACCCGATTGAGGAACTCAGTGCGAGGGCTAATTACGTGATTGATGATTGTTCATGTCTATGCAATTTAACGTATTGCTGTAAACTTGGGATTCCATATTTTCATTCTCTTAAACTCATCTTTTCCTAACTTTCGATCTTCCTGCAACTTGTGTGAATGTGTGAGTGCGTGCGTTTATGTGTTAGATTAGTTTATATGTCTTAGATTTATCTAATAAAGCCTTATTCATATTGAAAAGAGAAGTATCTTGTGTTTTGTGCTTACAAGTTAATGTCTTAAACTGCCGATCTTGTTACTGTGCTAATTGATAGTGTTTCACTATAGTTTGGATATTAGTATCCAGCGCAGATTTGATGTTAAACGGCTCGTTCACTGAAACAGTGATTCTGGTCAAATTCCCTTTAAAATCTTAAATGATTCCCTTTGAGCTAAATTGACCTGTTTCCCTTACATCTGTAAGGTGGAAGAGATGATCAGTTCATGTCCCGGAGTTCTCTTGAACTCAAACACTACAGCAATCTCCTTCCACAGTTCCATTCTCAGAATCATTGAAAAGTGTATTAAACTTTCTCTAATACTTCATTGATGCCTTTGCTGAATTTTCATAAAATATTGTTTTTCGCAGCAAAATAATTTGAATGAATAATTTTGATTGCAACAGTATTATAACCTTCTTCAGTGATACTGCAGTCTGAAAGTCTACATAAAGACTAAATAAATAAAAATATTTATTACACCATTAGGATATTAACATTTCCCATCACCTCCAAAAATCAATCTGTTTGTCAATATTTTATATATGTATCTATACCAACACACCAATTTCACATTACTGACCCATTCCTTGTGACACAGCGCCAGTTTACAGATGAGCTGTAGCTTTACACTGATTCATGTTAAAATTCACCAAATTCAGACCTGAGTATCTGTAGTGTCTGTGAATTTCTCAGCAGACTGGAGATTTCGGTCACTCCAGAGTCTCCTATTCGATTCCTGCTCAGATCCAGCTCTCTGAGGTTTGAATTAAACGCTGATGCCAGAGCAGCACAACCTTCATCTGTAATACTGATGCAGTTTAACCTGTAGAAGAGAGAACACAACTAATTAAGACATACATACAATTACACAAATAGCAGCTTTAGCTACTACTTTTATCTGCCAATATGATATCTGCATGATAATCACACTGTGAATTTATTATTATTATTATTTTTGATAATTATAATAATATTTTATATTTTACAGTATAATACTTAACCCTTAACCATACTTACAATGCTACACAGAACAAGCAGCTTGGAGAATTTCAGTTTTGAAGGATGAAATGATAAATTTACCCTTGTAATATTTAAGTCTTAATTTCTTTACTTTCAAATGCTAAGCCCTCAGGCTTTTATTTTGGTGGAAAACTGAACAGTGACCTTTAAGTTTCTGTGTTTAGTTCAAAGCAGGTTTATAAACACTTTGTTGTACGAATCTGGTAAAATCTGCCCAAAAATGTTGGAAATTACATGAACTCAAAACTAGGTGATCCTTTCAAATAAATTTTAAAAGCTCAAAATAACTTGCTCAACAGCCTTTTTTTAATATTTTTTTATTTAACAGACATTCAGAAGTTCTACTCTTGTAACTTCTGGTAAATGTGGGAGGGTACTGGTTGAAGGACAATATTCATTGATACTAACTCATGATCATGATAACATCACAAGTTTATTTAGATTAATTGTGCAGTCCTGATGAGAAGTGTAAAATATTTTCAAATTTATGAAACTGTGTGGGGTCACTGCAGTCTGGGTAATTAATGGGATACACTTAAAATACTCACTTCAGCTTTTGCAGTCTACACTGGACATTTTCAAACAGAGTCAAGATGATCTTCATTCCTGGGTTCCCTAGTTTATTCTCACTCAGATCCAGCTCTGTCAGATTTGAAGGGTTTGAATTTAGAGCTGCAGCCAGAACATGACAACCTCCTTCTGTGATACAGTTGTTCTTCAGACTGCATAAAGTGAAAACACTTCAGTTTTAATCTGAATATTTACCAGTTTGTTTTAGCTGACAGATGACAAATACTGGTGATGATGATGAAGACACATAAAAAACACCCAGCAGCAAGAATTTAAAAGTGTCCTTGTAACAAGGAAAAAACATACATCAGTGTGTTGAGTGTACAGTGTTTATCCTGCAGTAGAGCAGAGATCTTATTCACTCCTGTGTCTCCTAGTTTACTTCCACTCAGATCCAGCTCTCTCAGGAGTAACGGGTTTTTACCCACAATTCCAGTCACATACTGACAGCCTTCATCTGCAGCAGGACCCAAAAACCTGCAGAAGAGAAGATCAAGTTAACTTAATTTCAGAAATAAACAACATCTGACTCTGAAACACTTTGAAAGGGGTGGATTTACTTTCACAAACTGTATTAATAAAATATTCTTTATAAATAAATTGTCTATATGTGACCAGATTAAGTGTTTTTGGGATTTAGACACCTATGTAGGCTACCTTTACTTACTCCAGTCCTACATAGGGAGTTTGTTGCAGGCTAACTTCCTGTACGTAGTTTTCCAATAGGAAGTAGATAAAAGCAGTGTGCAGGGGGATGAATCGTTTTGGTTGGCCCGGTCAGCGTGCATTAAGTGCGAGCTGAAAAGTTATTTATAGCAGAAGTTTATCTTCGCGTCAGGTGCAGCTTGTTAAAAGTGGGACGAGTAACTGGTCGGCGCATCTCCTTTGTCCTCAATCAAAAGCAGGGACGCGGCGAGTCGGAACAACGAGAGCTTTTCATTCATACGGGCGAATTGCTGTTGTAGCGGTAAACGGGAACGGTAAGCTGCTGTTTCTTGACTGCTGCGTGCAACGCAGAGAGCTCGGTAAACAAGATCGTCCTTTAATCGAACTATTTTCCTCGCTCTTAGCTTTTTGGGGATTAAATCAGATGCCGAGGAGTCGGGTGGAGCACCAGTAATTAATACAACTAGGAGCAGGGATCCCAAGTGCAAGGTAGTGATTCACTGACGTGATTTTGTAATGATTTAATATATTAATGTGGGACGGACTGTGCCAATTGTTGTTTCTTCCCTGCTTAAATGTGTTGCACTATTGCTGTGAGTAGAAATAGATTTTATATATTTATTCTGTGTGGTATGTTGTAAGTGGCACTTTATACTGTATGAAACACTATTGTGCGAACCAGAGAAGAATAATACAGTTAGAAGGAAACTGGTGCAGTTGGTTTTATGCTATGTGTACTTATGGTAGGTTTGTGATTTATTGCAGAAACGGAGTGCTTCTGGGTGTAATTGCCGCTTTCCCCCTATTATAAGTGTGAGAATTATATTGTACCTCCAAAGTGTATTGTACATTTTGTTTGTTTTGTTTGTTGTCTTCTTTGCTTGTCTTTTATTTTTATTTTTTATGAATGGTTTGGCAAACAGTATCATAATATTGTGCAACACTTACCCAAGGCTAACCCTAGCATAGATTTGGAGTGGTTTCACCTGTATTATTCAGTTTGAGCTTGCCGTGTACAGGGTTTCCATATTGGGGGTGCTGTGTTAATTAAGATTGCGGTATTTGATACACTATGTGATAGTGAGGTTCTGCTGTTGGCCATTTGTGTGCCTATGGACAGTATTATTTGCCAACCTTCAATATTTTAACTATACCATTTGTGATAAAGTAAGATATTATTTTTTTTGTATACCAGCCTTTGTCTTCCTTTGAATCCTTTAATATACCTGTTAAAGGGAACTAGGTAATGCTGATAAAGAAAAGTTCCATAATGTTACATATATATCATTTATTTTTCATTATTTCATCAGGTCTCACCTCAGTGTGTTGAGTTGACAGTTTGGATCCTGTAGTAAATCACTGAGCTGCTTCACTCCTGATTCTCCAGGATCATTTCCTGTGAGATCCAGCTCTACCAGGTGTGAAGGGTTTGATCTCAGAGCTGAAGACAGAGCTTTATAACCTTCTTCAGTGATGCTGCAGTCTGAAACTCTATTAAAAAAGGTTTATTTTATTAAAAGTTATATAAATTAATATTACTACTACAAAAAGGTTTAATATATTTCTTCTGATCAGAGAAGAAAAAAAAAACATTTTTTGTCATCTGAGCATGTCTTTCCTTTTTTAGACTACTAACAATGAACAATACATTTATTACAGTATTTATTAATCTTTGACAACATTAGTTAATGAAAATAGAGCTGTTCACTGTTAGGTTATGTTAATTCACAGTGCATTAATGTTAACAAGCACTACTTTTGATTTTAATAATGCATTAGGAAAGGTCGAAGTTAACATTAAAGGGGCCATATGACTATTCAATCATTAAACAAATACTAAAGGTTATATAATATGTAAAATGTAACAAGTAATTAGCTCTCCTAGAAATTACCTTTACAATTATAATCTATGAAGTTAATTAGTTTTGTTCCTTGTCAGTTTACTCTGCAATTTAGTGTACAACTGAATCCAAAATGGCCTAGAGACACATCCGCTCACCTGAGATCCTTCAGTTTACAGTTACTGAAAGGGGTCATAAACTGAGAAATTACATTTCCCTTGATTATTTTTTACATAACGTGTCAACATACTATAAAAACATCCTGTATGTTTAAAGAACTCAAAACCTTCTAGTTAGTTCAAAAACAGCTTTTAAAGATTTTTTAGATCACAACATTAAGATCCCAGCTGTCTAACTCAACATACTTTTTGTATGATGTTCCATTATGTTCCCTTTCAGTCGGTCACGTTCGACGTTACGAATGGGATCTCGCCCGAGAGCCCAATCACCTTCGAGTGGTACAAAATGAGCCAATGGTACACAAAGTACCTTGGTCTGCGGAATTTGCATCGCAAGCTCCGCCCCGCAGAACGGGTATATAAGGAGCAACGCGAGCAACTCTCATTCAAGCTTTTGCTTCGGAGCCGAGCACATCGCTTGCTGCAATCACCGGAGTGTCACAAGCAAGAGCTGGTGTTGGTGTGACAGCACGATTCAGCGGTTCGTCTGGGTTTCCTGCGACAGCTCCCGTGTTCCCCTGAGCGCTTCAACACCTCTGAAAGAGCAAATTTTCTTTCACAAAAGAGATACGGGCCGATTTGCGTCTTTTTAAAGATGTCATTTCGCCCGTGTGTTTCTGGGTGCGGTAGATATATCGCTCCTTGTGACGGTCACGATCACTGTGTCACGTGTGTGGGCTTCCAGCACGCTGAGACTGCGTTCGTGGATGGCTCATGTCCTCAATGCGGGGACATGACCATCTCGGTGTTGAGATCGAGACTCGATTACCTTAAAAGGTATAGAGTCCCCTCTGCCACACCCCGTTCTAGCTCTTCTTCTCATAAGAGGGCTACTTCGGCTGGTGGTCAGGGTGATCTGAGGGTTACTGTGTGGGCTTCCCCGACGAGCGAACCTCCTCGGGCCACACCCCCCTCACATACGCCGCAGCCGGTTGAGTTTCCAGATGAGTTTGCTGGACCCTCTCAGGTTCCTGACATCTCATTCGGGGCTCGCGAAGAAGACCGTATGCCGATCGCCGCATCACAAGGCGGGCTTGAGTCCTCGGGAGATGAGGATTCGGCTGCGTTGCCTCCCTCGGGAGCGCCAGCGTTGTTCGAGTCCGATCCCGGGCTGATGGCTGTGCTTTCCCGGGCAGCGGAGAGCATCGGGCTTGAGTGGAACCCTCCACCCTGTCCTGAGCGCTCGAGGCTGGATGATTGGTTCCTGGGGGCTGCTCATGCGGATCGCCAGCACCCCCCTCTGGTTCCTTTCTTCCCGGAAGTGCACCAGGAGGTAACCAGTTGATGGAAGGCACCTTTAACTGCCCGAAACCGTTCTGGTACTTCCTCCGCCTTCACTGCCCTCGATGGTGGGGCGGCCAAGGGGTATGCTGGGATTCCCCCGGTGGAGCGTTCTGTTGCGATGCAACTGTGTCCACAGAGCGCCTCCGCTTGGCGTGGTGGTCCCAAGCTGCCCTCCAAGGCCTGTAAGTTCTCATCCACGCTTATGGCCAAGGCTTACAGAGCTGCGGGCCAGGCCGCTTCTGCCCTGCATGCCATGGCCTCACTTCAGGTCTATCAGGCCAAGCTGCTCCGGCAGCTGCACGAGGGCAGTGCTGACCCAGGGGTTTTGCAGGAGGCACAGACTGGCTCTACGGGCTCTACGGGCGACGAAGGTCTCTGCGCATTCCTTGGGTCAGGTGATGTCAACTTTGGTGGTCCAGGAGCGCCACCTATGGCTGAACCTGGCAGACATGAGGGAGCCTGACCGGGCTCAGCTCCTCAACTCGCCGGTCTCCCAGGATGGCCTCTTCGCCAGTGGTACCCAAACCTTCACTAAAAGAGCTGTTTCCTCTACCTCCGGGTCCCAAGAGGCCACGAACGATAGTTGGCGACGTGCTTCCTCGCCGCTCTCGTTCTCCTCTCCCCTTGCCAGTTTCCAGGCAAAGCCGGCCCGAGAACGCTCCGCCTTCTCATGCCCTCTTTGCTACTTGGAGTCAGATGAGTGCCCGCACTCCGCCCCCGCTAAAGGATGCTATGCCTCCCATGCCGGGGCTGTCTACGCGATTCAGTTCGCCCGGCGTCCCCCCAGGTTTCGGGGTGTCCACGCATCGATGGTGGGCAAAGATGCCCCTGTCATGCACGCGGAGGTCGCGACCCTGCTGGCAAAGGGCGCGATAGAGCCGGTCCCTCCAGCCGACATGAAGTCTGGCTTTTACAGCCCTTACTTCTTAGTACCCAAGAAGACAGGTGGATTACGGCCAATCCTGGACTTGACTGCCTTGAACCGAGCTCTGCACAGACTCCCGTTCAAGATGCTAACGCCCAAGCGTATTTTCGAAATGCATTCGTCCGATGGATTGGTTTGCAGCGATCGACCTGAAGGATGCATACTTTCATGTCTCCATTCTTCCTCGACACAGACCGTTTCTTCGGTTTGCTTTCAAGGGGCAGGCATATCGGTACAAGGTTCTCCCATTCGGGTTGGCCCTGTTTCCCCGCATCTTTACGAAGGTCGCGGAGGGAGCCCTGGCTCCTCTCAGGGAACAAGGTGTCCGTATCCTCAACTACCTCGATGACTGGCTGATCCTAGCTCACTCTCGAGAGCGGTTGTGCGAGCACAGGGATCTGGTGCTCAGACACCTTGCCCGACTGGGTCTTCAGGTCAACTGGGAAAAGAGCAAGCTCTCCCCTGTGCAGAGGATCTCTTTTCTCGGTATGGAAATAGACTCGGTCGCCATGTTCGCGCAGCTTACGAACTGCTGAATTGCCTGAGACAATTCGAGGGCAAGAGTGCGGTTCCACTGAAACTGTTTCAGAGGCTCCTGGGGCATATGGCATCCTCGGCGGTGGTCATACCGCTCAGGCTACTCCATATGAGACCGCTTCAGCACTGGCTTCACGACCGAGTCCCGAGATGGGCATGGCAACGGGGCACGCTACGAGTGACAATCACTCCGGCCTGCCGCCGATACTTCACCCCGTGGTTGGACCCCTCGTTTCTACGGGCCGGCGTCCCACGTCCCGATCTTTGGAACCTACATGTGTGGGTTCTGGACGGGTCATGGAAGGTTTAGGTACCTTGCCACCACAGGTGGTAGCTACCATCACTTAAGCTAGAGCCATGTCCACCAGACATGCCTATGCTTTGAAGTGGAACCTCTTCGTCACTTGGTGATCTTCACGGCGTGAGGACCCCTGGAAATGCCCGATTGGGTCAGTGCTTTCCTTTCTTCAGGAGGGGTTGGAACGAAGGCTGTCTCCTTCCACCCTCAAGGTCTATGTGGCCGCCGTTTCGGCGCACAATGACCCTGTTGAAGGTAAGTCTCTTGGGAGGCACGATCTGATCATCAGGTTCCTGAGAGGAGCAAGGAGGCTCAATCCACCTCACCCTCAGCAAGTCCCCTCTTGGGACCTCGCAGTGGTTCTATTAGCACTGCAGAGAGCTCCCTTCGAACCCTTGTTCTCGGTAGAGCTAAAGTTTCTATCTTTGAAAACTGCGCTCCTGATGGCTTTGGCTTCGGTGAAGAGGGTCGGGGACCTGCAGGCATTTTCAGTTGACGAAGCGTGCCTGGAATTCGGGCCGGCTAACTCTCACGTTATCTTGAGACCCCGGCCTGGGTACGTGCCCAAAGTTCCCACCACTCCTTTTAGGGATCAGGTGGTGAACTTGCAAGTGCTGCCCCTGGAGAAGGCAGACCCAGCCCTGGCGCTGCTCTGTCCAGTACGTGCGCTCCGCACCTACGTGGACAGAACTCGGTGCCTTAGGACCTCAGACCAGCTCTTTGTCTGTTACGGAGGCCAACAGAAGGGAAAGGCTGTCTCCAAGCAGAGATTATCCCACTGGATAGTGGATGCTATTGTCCTGGCTTATCAGGCTCAAGACCTGCCATGCCCCCTAGGGGTGAGAGCTCACTCAACTAGGAGCGTAGCTTCCTTCTGGGCGCTGGCACATGGCGCCTCGCTAGCAGACATCTGTAGAGCTGCGGGCTGGGCGACACCTAACACATTTGCAAGATTTTATAATCTCCGTGTAGAGCCCGTATCCTCCCGGGTACTCGCCCTTTCGGGCCAGTAAGGACCTGCTCGGTGTCAATCCGCTTGCTGCGCCATTCCGCTCCGCAGACTGGATGTGTGCGCTATTCCCCTCAGGTGAGTTCCTCAGTCAGAACCCTGGGTTCCTCCAGCACTGTTGATGTCCAACACTTGTGTACATGCCCTTTGGTCAGCCATGTGTGGGACTAGGTGCCTCCATGTGTCGTGATTCCCCTTCTGGGTAATCCCACGTGTGTATGTCCACAGTAAGTCTCTCTGCAGCATGTGTCTTTCCCTTGGCAAGCCCTTGCCAGCTCTGTCATTGAAACTTCCACCCTGCGAGCTGGGTACCTCAGAGTTCTTACGTATCACCACCTTGGTAGATACCTGCCTTCTGTAAGTCCTCCCACGGGCAGGCAGCCTGCTAGCATATGTCCAGCTGGAATATGCTACCTAGTGTATTCTGTGTGAGCTACAGGCCCTCACTCATGCTGGCCTCACGACAGGGTGCTATCAATCACACGGGTCACGGGAAGACAGCCATGTGGCGTTTTGTAAGGGACCCCATTCGTAACATCGAACGTGACCGACTGAAAGGGAACGTCTTGGTTACGTATGTAACCCTCATTCCCTGAAGGAGGGAACGGAGACGTTACGTACCCTTGCCACATCGCTGTTCCGCTGAACGGCCGGGTCACTGGCTCGGCTCCTCAGCGAAGACTTGAATGCGAGTTGCTCGCGTTGCTCCTTATATACCCGCTCTGCGGGGCGGAGCTCGCGATGCAAATTCCGCAGACCAAGGTACGTTGTGTACAATTGGCTCATTTTGTACCATTCGAAGGTGATTGGGCTCTCGGGCGAGATCCCATTCGTAACATCTCCGTTCCCTCCTTCAGGGAACGAGGTTTACATACCCAACCAAGACGTTCTTCTACCTGCTCAGAGTTTGAACCTATTGATTTTACCTCGTGTAATGAAGTTGTTGGTCACCTAAAACCAACTAACTGTCTTCAGGATATTATTCCATCTCTTTTTCTTAGACAATTCATGGACACAGTCCTGGTCTGTTATTGGTCATTAACAAATGTTTGTCTGCTGGCTATTTTCCTTAAAGTCTTAAATGTGCTGTGGTGATGGCATATCTTTAAAAAAAAATACAAACCTGGATCCTTCATCTCTTTCTAATGTTTTGTCCTATTTCTAATCTACCCTTTATCTCAAAGAACCTTGAGAAAGTTTTATTGACTCAATTACAATCTTATTTGGCTTATTATATCTTATTTACGCTGATGATATTCAAATCTATTTTCCTTTTACCCTCTCGAGTCCATTAACGCATATATGCGTTTTGAGTCATTTTCTCCGGATAACCCCGAAAAGAACTTAAATTACACTCTCAGTTTTAATCGTACAGATAAGAGCAATACATCAATCGAATCTGTAAAGGGTCTACTTTTTTTTGGATACAGACATAATAACAAAACACCTTTGTGCACTTATAAAATAAAGATAACAAACAAGGTATGCTGTCTGCAGTCTTTGTCACCGCTGATCGTCATGTACAAACACGTCATTAAAATGAACTGTAACTCCGTGAATACTCAACGAAGAGATATGAGAGAGATATCTATAGAAAGCTTGACATGTCTACGTTTAAACTAAATAGGTGCTGCCGAAAACAAATATTCTGAGATAAAGTAATCCATATGAAAACAACGCGATGTCTATTTTTCATATCTCCGTTCATTATATCTAATGTGACCACGCCCCCGCGCTTAACGCGCTATTCAGATTCAAACTGAAGCGCGCGGCTTGAATACGCCCACACAGAAGAAAAAGCAGCCAGACTGTTCTTCGAGTTTTTATTTTATTTTACTGTTTGCTTCGCGATGAGAGGAATAAGACATAAATCACTCCAAAAAGATGTGATGTGGTTGAGGATTTGAGAAATGGATTTCCTCAGAAAAAAGAATGAAGCACTTTATTCAGCAGAAATCATAAACATGAGTAAGTCTCTTTTTATTTATTTGTACTAGTTTTCACATAACGTGTAAACATTTTACTAGTTAGACTTTTTACAAATACTTTTTCCAAACTATAATTCCTGACTAAATGTATAATCAAGTGAAACATTATGAAGTTTCAATAACAGTATACAATACTATACCATTCAAAAGCTTGATGTAAATAATATAAATGTGTCAAATAGAGATAACTCTAACAAATGTAAAAACAATGCAGTTCTTTCAATTTATTCCCCCTAAAAAAACCTGAAAAATATTCTCAGCTCTTTTCAACATTAATAATAATAATAATGATGATGATGATGATGATGATGATGATGATGATAATAAATGTTTTTGTTTTTTTTTTGGTAGAAAATAAGATTGTTAAAAGGATTTCTGAAGGATTGTGTGACTGGAGTAAGGATGCCTAAAAATTTGTTTGAAAGTCAGCTTTGATTGTCCCTAATAAACTGTTTAACTGCTCCCCCAAGTGGATATTAAATTATGTTGTGGGATAATTAAATATATTCTTAATATACTACAAACATAAAAATATATAGATTTATTTTATTCTCACATTCTTTCTTGTAAGTCCTCCCTCAGTGGCACAGTTGAATTAGAGGCTCATTATGCAGCTCATTATGCAGGCCTTTGTCTTCTCAGGTGTAAATCACAATGATATTCATGATAGTTGACGCCTACTCGCATATGACTTTTACCAACAAAAAGTGTCTTAGAAAATTTAAATCAATATATTGTTTTCTGTGAATGAGTAAACAAGATGATTTTCACATAATTTAGAAAGAAAAATTCTAGGCTACAAGCTCCACTTCTCAACTATCCCGGGAACCAATGTTATGTATGTGTTTTATGGCCTTATTCAAGTGATTTAACATTTTTAGTTTTTCACTAACCATGCATAACATTTTTTTTTCTCAAAAATACAATCATGTACATGCATGCATTTCACATATTATTATAGCCCAGTTTGTGCTGATTACAGTGATATTAGACTTTACCCATTTAGATATTTATAAGAAACTGAAAAAAGCACAAATATCAGGGCATGACAAAACTTCTCCAGGCCCCAAAAATACCCTTAGACTCCAGAGGGTTAAAGCACAATACTATAATATTCTATATTATAAATATTATAAATGACTTACAGCCATTGTTGGTCTGTTTAGAAGAACTTAAGCTTTGGCTCTCAAGTATTTTTTTTTTTATTTATTTAAATGAAAATAAAACTGAAATAATAATTTTTGGCCATAAGGAAAATTGTATGTTAAATGTTGACTGTGACTCTCTGGCCACATATGTAATTTAATTTAATTTAACTTAACTTAACTTAACTTAATTTAATTTAATCTGGGCATTCTGTTTGATCATAATTTAAAATTTGACAAACAGATCAGTGGTGTTGTAAAATCATGCTTTTTCCATCTCCGGCAACTTTTTGAAGTGAATCTTTTCTTATCACAGAGTAACTTTCAAATGGTGGCCCATGCTTTTGCAACAACTCATTTAGTCTATTGTAATTCACCTTATTATGGTGGTTCTCAGTCTACACAGCTGCTAGACTACTCTCTGGCACCCGCAAGTATGAGCCAGTAACTCCTATTATATCTGCACTGCACAAGAGACCTATCAAATACTGAATTAATTTAAAAATTATGTTATTTGTTTATAAAGCTCTCAATAATTTGGCCCCTCAATACCGGACTGGCCTGCTCCATCCATATACCCCTTCTAGAACATGGGAAGATTTGCATAATTTGCATAAAGAAAGAAGGCGTACCTTTTATTCTCGTTGTAATATTGTTGTCATGTCGTATAGATGTTGTGTGTGTCACTGTGAAAGCGAAACTACTTTGTTTGGCCTTCCAAAAGAAGACACAACTAGAAATCATGTCTACAACACATTTATACTAGGTTTTATGTTTATGTCTCGTCACTCCGGCTGGACAAGGCATCACAATATGTTAAGGGACGTAACATTTTCGTCACACGCTTGAGGCATTCGGCCAATGAGAACACATTGGATAGCTGGCCAATCAGAGCACACCTCACTTTTCAGAGCAATGAGCTTTGTAAAAGCGTTTTAGAAGGCGGGGCATATACAATAATGTACAGGATGTGGAAAATAACGTTTTTTAACCATAAACAGCATAAACATTTCATTACACCAAATACACAAAATAATGTTCTTTATAGCAGCATTATATGACCCCTTTAAAAAAAACGAGTTGATCGATATTTTGTAAGTAAAGGTCAGAAGTTCTGGAACGGTCTCCCTCTTTATATTAAATTAGCCCCCTCTAATTCTGCTTTTAAGTCTGCTCTAAAGATATGTGTATTCTCTCTAGCTTTCAATACCCCTTGGTCATAGGGTTAATTGTTTTGTTGTTGTTGTATTTTAAATTTGATAGTCTTGTTTTATTCGTCTTATCTCTACATTTTTATTCTACTCTGTTCAGCACTTTGATCAACTTCAGTTGTTTTTAAACATGCTTTACAAATAAATGTTGCATTGTATTTTGTTCTATTAATATGCAAAACTGTTATCCAATCATAGCAGTGCACATTCACTTCAGTGTCTAGAATATTGACTGTTCTGCAGAGAGGGATACAAAAATAGCCTATTATATCTAAACTATGATGCTTTTTAATGTAAAAATCAGGCTAATATTATAGGTGCATCACAGAGAACATTGTAAAATAATAAATTAAGAACATGATTGAAATTATCTAAACCTTAAAAGGTGTGAAAGTCTTTCATCTAAATAATCCATAACATACTATTGTTGGGTGATCAGCACCTAGAAAGGACATCAGCACCTAGAAAGGACCTCTACTGCCCTGAAAGACAGCGGAGACCAGGACAACTAGAGCCCCAGATACAGATCCCCTGTAAAGACCTTGTCTCAGAGGACCACCAGGACAAGACCACAGGAAACAGATGATTCTTCTGCACAATCTGACTTTGCTGCAGCCTGGAATTGAACTACTGGTTTCGTCTGGTCAGAGGAGAACTGGCCCCCCAACTGAGCCTGGTTTCTCCCAAGGTTTTTTTCTCCATTCTGTCACCGATGGAGTTTCGGTTCCTTGCCGCTGTCGCCTCTGGCTTGCTTAGTTGGGGTCACTTCATCTACAGCGATATCATTGACTTGATTGCAAATAAATGCACAGACACTATTTAAACTGAACAGAGATGACATAACTGAATTCAATGATGAACTGCCTTTAACTATCATTTTGCATTATTGAGACACTGTTTTCCAAATGAATGTTGTTCAGTGCTTTGACGCAATGTATTTTGTTTAAAGCACTATATAAATAAAGGTGATTGATTGATTGATAAAGGTGATATGGTCATTTTTCAAATCGTCATATCGTCAGCCCGTGAGATCGACGATACACGATATTATCGTCCATGAGTGGAGCAAGAGAGAGACTCTTTGTTCATGTCAAATCATAACTATTGGGTGTTTTATATATATAGTTCATATATTTGGAGTAAAGTTTAATTGAACGGATGCATCAGTCATACAGCACTCCGGACCGCACGCCTCATGATGAGTCTGATGCACTGCCACAGAAACAAGAACGAGATGCATTCTAACATAACTGTGGCATTAAACTCAGTTAGTGAGGGCTCGTTTAATATATTGCACATATATAGGCCATTCAGATTACTTGTTAAAGTGCAATGAAATACTTTATATCTGCAGACAATGTCTGTTTGTGGATGGAGACTTTGTAACGGCCAAAACTATGTATTTTGCATGCATCACATTATAGTACGGAGTGCCCTTTAATAGACTGATCACTTAACTTATAATGCACACTATGTGGTGATGACGTAGAAAGACTATGTGAGAACCACTATGGTTGATAAGTTCGCTCTGCCACCTTGTTATTATTTTGTCTTTACTTTATTTGTGATGCCAAGAAAGAGTTAATTTCTCATGTATAAGGGCGCGTTGCCGTGTACCAGCCATTAAATGTGTGGGACACCAACTCCTCGTTTTCTATATCTTTCATTTAATGGATTTAACGAGTTATCCGAGTCAAAGCGTTACAACTTCTTCACCGACGCGCACATGTGTGTGTGTGTGTGTGTGTTTGTGTGTGTGAAATTTGGTGCTGAAGTGAAATAGCTGGGCAGTTTGATAGCCGAATTATAAAAGGCAGCCTAATAAAAATAATAATTGTTATTATTATTATTAGGCCTATAATTTAATACATTAATAGGAGAATGAGCCTAATATCGTCTTGACTATCAACAGGGACATCTGCTCTCATCGATATCTCTGACTATCGTCTATACATGATTCTATTGTCTATCGGCACAACCCTACAACATACAAACAACCTCATGTTTGAAAAACAAGAAAATGTAAGTTTTGAAATGGCCTAACATAAGTCCACTCTTAAATCACATTGAAATGCTGGGTTAGGACCTGCAACGTAGAGTTAATGCTGGAATAAAGCCAAATGATTTCACTGAGCTGAAGCAGTTCTGCCTTCAAATCTGTAGCAAATTAACGAGGTCCATGTTAACAGATGGATCTGAATTCTAACCAAACACTAGGATCGGTCACAAAACTTACCTCAGTATCTCTAATTTGCAATTTATATCCTTAAGTCCAGCGCAGAGTAGATTCACTCCTAAATCCTGCAGATTATTATTGTTCATGTTCAGCTCTTTCAGATTGGTATCTGATCCAAGAACTGTAGCCAGAGCTGGACAGCTTTTGTCTGTTAAGCCACAATCATTTAACCTACAATAAAAAATAAATAAAATCACAGAGTTAGATACATGTAATACATTTATTAAACACAAAAATTGTATTTATACCAACAATTTTTACATGAACAGAAAAAAACATACATACTGCATATTTAATAGATATGTATTCATTCAAATGTTGTAGATAAAACAAACTAGCTGTCACATTTCACACATGAGGAACACGGGATCGAAGGAGGGAGGACATGAGAAGTGAATAAATCAAAATGGTTTTATTAAAAAAGGCTGGGGATCGCACAGGAGTGAGCTTTGGGGCTGGAGATTACACCCTTCTCCTCCTCCCTAGTTTCCTCTTCTGGATCGGGGGGAAGGTTGGTGAACTAGAGTGCTGAACGACTGGTGGGCTTGGTACAGCAGGAACCGGCAGGCTTGCCACATGAAAAGACGGCCAGCTTTACTCGGGAACGACAGGCAGACTTGGCTTCTGGGCGGCTGGTAGGCTTGTCTTTGAAGCAACCGGCAGGCGAGAGAGAGCCACGGCCGGCGGCCTTGACTGAAGAATGACGTTTAATGGCTGACAAAGAACTACACACAGAACGCACTATAAAATACATGGACACCAATGGGAAACATCTGGGAATAAATTAATACACACCGCTGGAGACAAATACACTCAAACAAGGACCAAATGAGGGCAATAAAGACAAAACATGAACCAGAGACTGACACTAGCATGCTTGTATTCAACTTAAAAAAATATGTATATGAATATAAGCTTATATCATTAATGGCAATGATATATATATATATATATATATATATATATATATAAAAGTGAGATATGTCACGGTTCATAGATATATGGTGTCATCTTGTTGTCTGTGTGTAGGTTGCGGGGTGTATCACCTGATTGTTCTGTGTGGGCGTCGCCGCTGATTACTGATCAGCGGCAGCTGTGGCTTATTACATCTTGCCTATTTTAACGCCTTGTCTTTCGTCTCATGTTTGTCAGATCGTTGGTTGGAGTCCTGGTGTTTGTTCGTGTCTCTCGTGTTGTTGTACCTGCTCTGGATTTCTCGTCGCTGTTTCCTGTTGCCTGTCTGTTCCTGTGGATATTCGTTCTGGAATTCCTCGTTCATCACTTCATCCACCTTGACTTCACGGACTCCACTCACCACGGACACCATCGCCCATCAAGGTCCCTGTGTTGCCATCTCTCCTGCTGCTTATTTGTCTTGTCATTTCATGTACATCTGACTTTATCTGGCGGGAAGCTCTATTAAAGAGATATTAACTTGCAATTGCATCCAGTCTTCTTTTCCGTGACAGAACGATCTGACCTTCATCATGGATGCAGCGAGTTCAGCGGCTTTTACCGAGTTCATCAGCCACAGCATAACTCGAATGGATCAGCAGCAGGAGAGCATCTCTTCCACCGGACGCGCCGTCCAGGCGCTGGTAACACAGGTGTCCGAGCTCTCCCAACAGCTGCAACAACTTCGCGCTCCCACTGCGCCAGCCCCGCCGACCGTTTCCCCACCACCTTCAGAACAACGGGACATCTCGGAGCCCCGCCTCCCCGTGCCACAGACGTATTCCGGTGAGCCTGACTTTTGTAGAGCATTCCTCAACAAGTGTTCTCTTCACTTTACTTTACAGCCCCGTACGTTCGAGAGGGAGGAGTCCAAAGTGGCATTCGTGCTCACGCTACTCACGGGGAAGGCGGCGCTGTGGGGAACGGCGGTTTGGGAGAACCGTGATCCTTGCTGCTCCTCGTTCACGGCACTCGCCGCCGAGATGAGGAGGGTGTTCGACCGTGCGGTTGCGGGCAAGGAGGCCGCCCGGAAACTCACCACACTCAAACAAGGCAACCGCACGGTCGCTGATTATGCCATCGAGTTTCGCACCCTCGCAGCGGAGTGCCGATGGAACGAGAAGGCGCAGTGGGACGTTTTCCTGCATGGGCTGGCTGATCGCGTCCACCGTAAAATCTACAACCTGGACTTACCTGAGACTTTTAATGGCCTGGTAGAGCTGGCATTACGTGTTGATTCATGCCTTCGACGAGTGGAGGCTATGGAGGAGTCTGGAGAACGATGCAGCGGTCTTCAAGCCAGTCCGGTGGATGCGGTCAGCCCAGCATCTGATCCTGAGCCCATGCAGGTGGGGAGAGCATGGCTTTCCCGGGAGGAGAGGGAACGGCAGAGGTCCCTTGGTCTTTGCCTCTACTGTGGAGCATCTGGTCATCTCATTAGAAACTGCCCGGTAAAAGACCAAGCCCGATAGTAAACTCGAGGCTACTATCGGGCGGGATCTCTGCCGAGAAGTCCTCACCATCTACCCTCCTTCCGGTAAGACTGAGATGGGCCACCAACGACGTCACCTGCAGTGCACTTCTGGATTCCGGGGCCGAGGGCAATTTCATGGATTACACCTTCGCTCAGCAACATGGCATCTCCACTTCCTCCCTCGAGCACCCCATCTCCGTCAGCGCACTCAATGGACAGTCACTACCTACTCTCTCACACATCACGGATTTCATGGACCTTCTCATGGACTCACCTCACGCTCCCATCATCCTGGGTCACCCCTGGCTCAGGAAGCACAATCCCCTCATTGACTGGATTCTTGGAACTGTCACTGAGTGGAGCCCCCTGTTGTCATAAGTCTTGTCTTTTGTCTGCTTGTTCCACGGTGTCTGTTTCTGTTTTGCAGGATGAGACTGTGGATCTGTCTAACGTGCCCAAGGAGTACCTCGACCTGAAGGAGGTGTTCAGTAAGTCCCGGGCTGCTTCTCTCCCTCCACATCGTCCCTACGATTGTGCTATAGACCTAGTGCCGGGTAAGTCTCTGCCTAAGAGCAAATTATACTCTTTGTCTGTTCCCGAGAAGGAGGCCATGGAGAAATACATTTCTGATTCTCTGGCAGCCAAGATCATTCGCCCTTCCTCTTCTCCAGTGGGGGCGGGGTTCTTTTTTGTGGGGAAGAAGGACGGTTCCTTGCGACCTTGTATTGATTACCGGGGGCTGAACAACATCACGGTTAAGAATACCTATCCTTTGCCGTTGATGTGGTTGGCCTTCGAGAGGTTGCAAGGAGCATCCGTTTTCACTAAATTGGACTTGCGTAATGCTTATCATTTGGTCCGCATCAGGGAGGGAGATGAGTGGAAGACTGCTTTTAACACCCCCAGAGGGCACTTTTAATACTTGGTTATGCCCTTCTGGCTTTCCAACTCGCCTGCGGTCTTCCAGGCACTCGTCAATGATGTGTTGAGAGACATGGTTGATCAGTTCATATATGTCTACCTGGATGACATATTGATATTTTCTTCGTCTCTCCGGGAACATGTTCAACACGTCAGACGAGTGCTTCAGCAGCTGTTAGAGAATGGTCTTTTTGTCAAGGCGGAGAAATGCGAATTTCATGCACAATCTGTTTCCTTCCTAGGGTACATCGTCTCGTCTGAGGGAATTCGCATGGATCCTGACAAGGCTAAGGCTGTGGTGGATTGGCCAAGTCCAGATTCCCGTAAGGCCCTACAGCGGTTTCTGGGGTTCGCCAATTTCTACCGGCGTTTTATTTGCAACTTCAGCCAACTAGCCGCACCTCTGACTGCCTTGACCTCCCCCAGAACGGCCTTCAGGTGGTCAGATGCAGCCGAGGCTGCATTTGCTAAACTGAAGAGTCACTTCGTTTCGGCTCCCATTCTGATTGCCCCTGATCCATCAAGTCAGTTCGTGGTGGAGGTCGATGCGTCAGAGGTGGGGGTAGGAGCAGTTCTTTCCCAGCAGTCTCCCTCAGATAACAAGATGCACCCTTGCGCGTTTTACTCTCACCGTTTATCTCCCGCGGAACGTAATTATGATATTGGTAACAGAGAGTTGTTGGCGGTCAAATTAGCGTTAGAGGAGTGACGTCACTGGTTAGAGGGTTCGGGGGTTCCCTTTATCGTTTGGACTGATCACAAGAACTTAAAGTATATATGATCAGCTAAAAGGCTCAATTCCAGGCAGGCTCGGTGGGCACTTTTTTTCGGTCCTTTTGATTTTACTCTATCGTACCACCCGGGCTCCAAAAACATCAAGCCCGATGCTCTTTCTCGTATTTTTGGTCCATCCGAACGCCCGTCCACTCCCGAGTGTATTCTTCCTGAGACATTAGTGGTCTCCTCTCTGACATGGGAGGTCGAATCGAAGGTCCTGGCGGCCTTAGAAGGGGTAACGCCTCCGCCCGCATGCCCACCGAACCGTTTATTTGTGCCGGATGAGTTAAGGTCCTGCGTCATTAAGTGGGGTCATTGCTCTAACATAGCTTGCCATCCAGGGGTTAATCGAACCAGATGTTTGGTCAATCAACGATTCTGGTGGCCAGGTATGGCTCGTGACATCCGCGATTTTGTTTTGGCTTGCTCGGTTTGCGCCACTGGTAAGGCTTCCAACCGTCCTCCAGATGGGTTACTCCAACCGCTGTCTGTCCCTTCGAGACCCTGGTCCCACATCGCTCTAGATTTTGTTACCACCCTCCCACCCTCCCAAGGGTATACGGTTGTTTTGACCGTTGTGGACCGGTTCTCGAAGGCGACCCATTTCATACCCTTGGCCAAATTACCTTCTGCCAAGGAGACAGCGGTCGCTGTCATTGACCACATCTTCCGGATACATGGCCTCCCGGTGGATGTGGTTTCTGACAGGGGGCCCCAGTTTGTGTCCAAATTCTGGCATGAGTTTTGTAAGTTGCTGGGGGCAATGGTTAGTCTTTCCTCTGGGTTCCATCCCCAGACCAATGGTCAGACCGAGAGAGCCAACCAGGATTTAGAGCGTATGTTGCGATGTTTGGCGTCCAAGAATCCTTCCTCCTGGAGTCAACAACTCTCTATGATTGAGTACGCACATAACTCGTTACCAGTGTCTTCTACGGGCCTCTCCCCGTTTGAATCTAGCTTAGGTTACCAGCCACCTGTTTTTCCCAGTCTGGAATCCGAAGTTGCGGTCCCCTCTGCCCACGCCTTTGTCCAGAGGTGCCGCCGCACCTGGAACAGAGCCCGTGAGACTCTGTTGCAGGTGAGGGCGCGCACCAAGGCTAAGACCGATCGCCACCGGTCAAAGCCACCCGTATACGTCGTTGGTCAAAAAGTGTGGCTTTCTACCAAGAATATTCCACTCCGCTCCGTTGCTAATAAACTTGCTCCCAAATTCATTGACCCGTTTACTGTCACCAAGATCATTAGTCCGGTGGCAGTCCACCTCAAATTGCCTCCAGCGTACAGGAGAATTCATCCCGCCTTTCATGTTTCCAAAATTAAGCCAGTTTTTCATTCACCGCTTAATCCGCCTGCCCCGGTTCCTCCACCGCCGCGACTCGTAGACGGGGAACCAACCTATTCGGTTAACCGTATTCTGGACTCGAGGCGGAGGGGACGTGGATTCCAGTACTTGGTGGACTGGGAAGGTTACGGTCTGGAGGAGAGAAGTTGGGTACCTGCCCGGGACATTCTGGATCACTCCCTTATCGATGATTACAATCGACAGGTAAGGGGTGGTGGGAACGCTGAGAGGCGTTCCTAGGAGGAGGGGTACTGTCACGGTTCATAGATATATGGTGTCATCTTGTTGTCTGTGTGTAGGTTGCGGGGTGTATCACCTGATTGTTCTGTGTGGGCGTCGCCGCTGATTACTGATCAGCGGCAGCTGCGGCTTATTACATCTTGCCTATTTTAACGACTTGTCTTTCGTCTCATGTTTGTCAGATCGTTGGTTGGAGTCCTGGTGTTTGTTCGTGTCTCTCGGGTTGTTGTACATGCTCTGGATTTCTCGTCGCTGTTTCCTGTTGCCTGTCTGTTCCTGTGGATATTCGTTCTTGAATTCCTCGTTCATCACTTCAGCCACGTTGACTTCACGGACTCCACTCACCACGGACACCATCGCCCATCAAGGTCCCTGTGTTGCCATCTCTCCTGCTGCTTATTTGTCTTGTCATTTCATGTACATCTGACTTTATCTGGCGGGAAGCTCTATTAAAGAGATATTAACTTGCAATTGCATCCAGTCTTCTTTTCCGTGACAGATATATATAAAAGTAAGAGATCTATATCTTCTTTATAGCAGAAGTTTATGAAAGTTGAACTGCATAATGGAGCGGAAATAACTATGGAACAATGTGGTTTATAATAACATGACATGCTTCTTCTGTAACTTAACAGCTTGCTGAAAACAGAAATTTCTACATAAATCCCATGTAAATCTAATAAAATATCATTGCTCTTTATATAAAAAAAATTATAATAATAAAGTTAAACAATGTGTGTTATTATTTAACCCTAACAAAGATATATACTTATAATCTGTATATGATTAATAATCATTATAGATCGGGGTGTCCAAATCTGCTATGAATCAATGTAGATGAATGCAATTTTACAAAACATTAACAAAGAAAAATAACTTACAGAGCTCTTTTGCAGGTTTTGATGACTGCTGATAATCTAATGAGACACTCGTCTGATTTCTTGAATTTCTGAAGCTCAAACTCCTCCAGCTCCTCCTCTGATGTCAACAACACAAAGACCAAAGCAGACCACTGGGCAGGTGAAAGATCAGCAGATGAGAGACTTCCTTTGCTAAGGTGGGTCTGAATGTCTTTCACCAGAGTTTGGTCGTTCAGTTCATTCAGACAGTAGAACAGATTGATGTATCTCTCTGGAGACAGATTAGACTCTAATTTCTGCTTGATGTACTGAACTATTTCCTTTTTGCTCTGGTCATTGTCTTCTTCATGTGTCAAAAGACCCTGTAAGAGTCTCTGATTGGACTGGAGTGACAAACCAAGGAGGAAGCGAAGAAAAAGATCCAGGTGTCCATTATCACTCTCTAGTGCCTTGTCCACTGCAGCCTTGAGCAAATCAATCATGGTTTCACTTTTGTTTTCCTGTTCTGTAGAGTCTTGATCAAACACACTCTTCTTGTTGATGTTTAGAAACAGATGTGCATAAAGGGCTGCAATAAACTCTTGAATGCTCAAGTGAACGAAGCAGTACATGGTACCAAGAGTGATCCCTGTTTCCTCCTTAAAGATCTGGGTACACATGCCTGAGTACACTGATGCCTTATAGACGTCAATACCACAGGCTTCCAGATCTGTGTCATAGAAGATCACATTGTTTCTTTCCAGCTGATCAAATGCCAGTTTCCCCAGTGAAAAGATGGCATCTTTATCCCAGGAAACATCTGGTGTATGTTCTTTATCATACTTTCGTCTGCTCTGCTGGATCTGAAATCTGAGGAAGTGTGTGTACATTTGTGTGAGAGTCTTAGGAGTGTCTTCAGTATTTGACTTCTGCAGTGTTTTGGAGACATCATCAGCCTGATTGTTTTTCACAACATTATTTATTTTCTCCTCTAAAATGTTCTGGAGAACAGTGGCTGAAATCCAGCAGAAGACTGGGATGTGGCACATGATAAAGAGACTCTTTGATTGTTTAACATGATCAATGATTTCTTTGGCCTGATTCTCATCCGTGAATCTTTTTCTGAAGTACTCCTCCTTTTGTGCATCATTGAATCCTCGTATCTCTGTCAGCCGGTCGATACAGTCAGGAGGAATCTTACTGGCAGCTGCTGGTCTGCTGGTGATCCAGATGAGAGCAGAAGGAAGCAGATTTCCCTTGATGAGGTTCGTCAGGAGAACATCCAGAGAGACTGGTGATGAAACATCAGACCACGTCTCATTATCCTTAAAGTTTACAGGAAGACGACATTCATCCAATCCATCAAGAATGAACAAGACTTTGAATTGATTTCTTCTTGTAAGGTTCAGTCCTTTTGTCTCTGGGAAAAACTGAGTTATAAGGTCCATCAAACTTAGTTTTTCTTGCTCCTTTAAGTTCATCTCTCTAAATGGAAGAGGAAATATGAAGTTGATATCTTGATTTTCTTTTCCTTCGGCCCAATCCAGAACAAACTTCTGCACAGAGACTGATTTTCCGATGCCAGCAACTCCTTTTGTCAGTACAGTTCTGATCTGCTTGTCTTGTTCAGGTGCTTCAAACAAATGTTTGCACTCAACCTGTATCTCCTGTGATTCATGACGTCTGGAAGCAACTTCAATCTGTCTAACCTCATGTTCAGTATTGACCTGTTCACTACAACCCTGAGTGATATAGAGATCTGTGTAGATGTTCTTCAGAAGTGTAGAGTCTCCTTGCTTTGCAATTCCTTCAAACACACATTGATACTTCTTCTTTAGGCTACACTTTAGCTGATGAATGAAGAACAGCTCATCTAAACAGAAACAAAAATACAGATATTGTTTAATCTTATTTTCTCTCTACATTTATAAATAACAATCTGACAGGTGATTACGAGTCTCTTACTTTCTAGAGTATCAGCAGCTTCATCTTGCTTCATCTCTCTCAGGAAGTAGAGCGTGAGATCAAGAGCTGCTTCTTTCATACTGCATCTGTTCTCATTAAAGTCCTTCACAAAGTTCTGCAAGTTCTCTTTTTGTAATATTTTCTTAAACTTTTCCAGTTCTTTCTTCAGAAATTTGATTACTTTGCTCTCAAGGTCCTACAAAGAAAGAAAAGAATGAATGAGGAAAAAATTCCTATATTTGGTCAAAATTATTTATTCAGTAATTAAAAATATTCATCAAAAATCAAGTTGAGACAAACATTACTTTGTTTTAAATATTAATAAAAATAGGCTTTCATTGTTATTTTATAGGTTCTTAAAAATAACAATTAGAAATAAAAGTTCTGTTACACTCTTATTCAATAACATATTTGTTTATCATAATTATTAAATATTCTTGAAAATGTGTTTTATTACCTGGAAGATCTGCAGGAGACTGTCTGTAAAATTCGTGTGGTTCCTGTGAGACTGTAAATCTGGATCTAATGTTTCATACTGAAGCCTGATCGTAAATAGAATAAATGAAATACTGCATTTTTAGAAAGAAAAAAAAAAACACACAACCAAATTATCTTGAGCAAAGAAAAAAACAATAATGTGATAATTGTATGGACTATAGGTTTTATGATAATTATTCACTGATACACTTTCTGACACAGTCTATGTTGAAGGAAAATAAGAAACGCATCAAATACCGTTTGGTTCGTGATGTTGTTTCTTCACTGAAGTTTGGTCCTTCTTCCTTTGACCGGTCACTCTTCACAGACACAGAGCTGGACACATGTGAGTCTGATCTTACACTAATGACACAAAGAACAAAACACTTTACTACAGGAGCTCCTTCAGTCTCATTTAAAGAGCTTCACTGTTGAGGATGGTAATGAAGCACAGTATAGACACGCATTTGTTCTTCTATGACTATGGAGAGATGGAAAGACATATTCATGTTTGGCTGCATGATCTATTTGTCATGGTTAATTTATACCTCCTTGTGTCTGCTTGTGTGATTGTGTTACTGGAAAGAAGCTCCAGACTGAGTTCAATAAAAGAGGAAATCAGTCATTTATTGTTTTATTTCATTCATTTCTATCACAAGCATCTTAGTGGAGAAATAAGCCAACACAACATTATAATGTTAAAGATAATAAATACCTTTTGATAGATGGTTTTTTCTCACTGAAGTTCGGCATGTTATCACCCTTTGACCAGTCACTCTTCTCAGAGTCCTGATCATGTGATCCTGATCTTACACTAATGACACAAAGAGAGAAGAGAAACTTTTCTACAGGAGGTTCATCTGTGTTTTATATTGACACACATTCTCACATCTGCAGAGTTTAAAAAATAGCAGTCATTCTTGTTTACAGACTCACATTTGTTTAACAATTTCTGTAAAGTACTTCAAATGTGAGAATAATTACATTTTTACAAATATTTGACTGATCTAATTAAAGAGATTGTCAACTCTTACAGTTCAGATACAATCTCATAAAGTTATAATTTTTCTTCTTCATTGTAACCTTATGTCCTGAAGTGTTAACATAAAATACAGTTATTAGGTGTGGTTTATTGTATTTTATGTACAGTGTATTTAGGTGTGGTTTATTGTATTTTATGTACAGTGTATTTAGGTGTGGTTTATTGTATTTTATGTACAGTGTATTTAGGTGTGGTTTATTGTATTTTATTTTATGTACAGTGTATTTAGGTGTGGTTTATTGTATTTTATGTACAGTGTATTTAGGTGTGGTTTATTGTATTTTATGTACAGTGTATTTAGGTGTGGTTTATTGTATTTTATTTTATGTACAGTGTATTTAGGTGTGGTTTATTGTATTTTATGTACAGTGTATTTAGGTGTGGTTTATTGTATTTTCTGTACAGTGTATTTAGGTGTGTATATCTGATGTTGTACACAGGAAGCTGGGAGAAAATGCACTTCAGCTTCATAAAGCGTGCTGTACACAAGCTAACCTTTGGGTCGTAGGGCTCAGGAACAGAGTTATTAATAAATCTTAAACACTGAATCCAAACAAAGAGGGTTTGCTTTCTCATCCAAACACACAGCGTCTCCACAACATGAAGACAACACTACAACTCACTGAAGCCTCATCTTCTCTTTGTGTAAACCTTTGGACGGCATTAATCTAATATTTCACATTGTGATGCACACATTTGTGAAATTAATATCTGGACTTCAGTCAAGGCATTTTTAACATTTCTGGATCAGTGTTCTTTTTTTTTTATTAGGAAGTTATGAGGCTCTGAAGTTCTGCAAATAATTTATAAAACACAGTTTGTTAAGGTTGTGTTTTCTCCAGCAATCCTCTGAAAGTGCAGCAGTGTTTAAAATGATTGTCTGAAAGCAGACTCAGTCTTACCTCTGTTTCTGTGAGAGACTCATCTTTCCTCTCTTCTCTGACAGACTGCAGCTAAACTGTCATTGATCAGCACTGGCTTGAGACAACAATCTGCTGTTCAGTGTGATCTGGAGATGATGAGGTTAATGAGATCAAGAAATATGTTCAGTTAGCAGCAACAGCAACAAAACACACTATATAAAATAAAGTCAGTTACAAACAAATGCACTGCCATGTAGAATAGCCAGATGATCTTAATGAGAAATGGCTGATTTCACAAAATCAACAGCATAAAACAGAAGCACATTCGTTTTCAATAACCCATTTCTGAAAACTTACTTGCAGTCTTGTCCACTAAGAAGAGAATTTATAAGCATTTGAAACACTCATTTTTTCTGTGCTTTAAGCTTGAAAATGACAAATGTTTTCTAGGAATGGCATTCATCAAATCCAATGAGCAACGCTTTCTCTTGTGATCTGCGTGTTGTCTTCAGTTACTTTAGTCTTCTTCTTCTTTGTGTGTTTTACTGGAGGGTCTCGAGCGAGCTGAACAGTTACTGCCACCTGCTGTACTGGAGAGAGGATATTACACCTAATACATTTAAACACTGCATTATTATTTTCACTGTTCCTGGACTGTCTATCATGTTTATTAGAAATGTCCCACATGCAGAGATGTGTATTCATTTGTTACTTTCAATTATTTCTAGTCATATAAAGGTGTAGTATTAATACTTGTTCTAGTTTCTGCTTCTTTATTGTGTATAGGCTCAATGTCCAACTGGTTTTTGATTGCATCATTACTTTGTCCAGTTGAGGGTTTCCAAGCATTCTGTATAAAGAGAATCATCAAACATTATAGACAATAAAGTAGTGTTCTCTATTTAAAAAAAGAAAGAAAAAATGGGTTAAGTGTTGTTGAGAGATTTGTGATGACTGTGAGTGTTATCGTCTCATGTTTAACTTTGTCTTTTTGGTTCCTTCAGGATTCAAACCAACGATGTTGTCAGAGTGAAGTTCACAGACACCAGTGTGTGTTTTCTAGTGAACTTTTTAATTCTGCAGCAGTGAAAAACTCTTTCCACATAAAGAACATGAATGTGGTTTCTGCTTTGAATGAACTTTAGGTGATTCTTCAGGCCTGTTTACAGAAAAGTGTACTTCACTCATCCTTTCATTATAATAATATAACATTGTCTCCTCCTCAAATGAGTAGATAACATCTTCAGTATTACAGAAGTGTATCGTGTTTGAGCTGATGTTTTAATTTATGGCAAGAAACCTTGCAGAAGGCAGAAATTCAGAAACTGTCCCAAACACCCTTAATTCACCCCATCATTACACGCTTTTAATAAAATATCTAGAAACAGATTTGTTCACTAGGGCCTGTCTTTGATTTTTTATTGTTGTATTTTTGTTTTAACATACACTGGGTAATGTACATTATTTTACTTCTCTTATCTCTTTGATGTTTTAGTTATTTTCTGTAAATTAAATATACACACAAAATATAAAATATACACACAACTTTTATTTTTACTAAATACTGTGTGTAAACTGTACAGTTGTATTATGATCTAAGAAAGATAATTGATGTGAAGAGAACAGGGTGTAAATGTAAAATATGTGGTGACAATATGGAGCGAGTTGATGTAGGTAAGTGAAAATATGCTCAGAAAATAGTATTAATGGAGATAAACAGAGCAAACGTGGGAATGTTTATGGGATATTTCACAAAAACTACTCTCTAATTGTGGTTATTCCTGCAGTTGTAAGCTTTTATTTGAGTAGTCTGTTCTCAGGGAAGAAGAAAACATTTTTCTGATCCAGGTATGCTACAGGTTTCCAATGTACAATAGTTTAATATTGTATTAAAAACATAATACATAAATAATTAGCTGCCCAATATTTTTCACTCAACACTGTTATGATACAATTCCCTTTCATTCCTTCTCCTCCTTTTTAAAACTAAAGCATTTTTTAAAATGGCAACAACCAGGAAGTGACATAATTTGAATGCTTTCTAGAGTTTAAAAATAGTGAACAAGATATAAAATAAATGTAAAAAAAAAAAAAGAGCTCAGATCATATTTAGTTTGAGTTTCTAATGTTGATTGATTATCAATCCTCCTTTCACTGACCATTTGATCAAAACAAGAAAAAGACAACAGAGTTTCAGGATTTGTTTTGTGTCCTGATCATAGAAAGTCTTCTATAATATTTATCGGTTTATTTTCATTTTTGTCCTACTACAAACACGAAATCTGATGAACTGCTTTACAAACTAATGGTTTTTCAGTCTTACTGATGAAGGATCAAGAATAAACACTTACCAGGGCTGCATTTCCCAAAAGCTTCGTAAGCCTAAGAAGTTCGTAAAAACGATCGTACGACTGATCTTAATATTACGGTCTGTTTCCCAAAAGCATCGTAACTTAAGTAGCTCTTGAAAATCATCGTAGATCTACGAGTGCTCTGGAGTAATCGTTAAGCCCTAAGTGCATCGTAAGAATACAGATTTATGTGATCACCTGCAGGACAATCAGCAGATTACACCTTTAACTTGATTCAAGCGCAATGTGATCATAATATAAGGATTTGATTCTGCTTTATTGTACACTTTATTGCTCGTTTTCTTTATATATTTTTTAATTAATTTATAAATGAAATAATTAAAAAGGGCAGAAAAAAACTGAAATACACAATTAAATGGCTGAAAAAAAAACGGATAAAAGAAGTAATTTAGGAAATGGTTCAAAGACGGGGGGGGGGGGTCTGTCAATGACTTGCTGAAGTGCTGTGTATTGGACCCTGAAATAACGTCTCTCTCTCTCTCTCTCTCTCTCTACTGTATATAAAGTACATTATATATTATTATGTAAAGTATATTATTATAAACTATAATATAATATAATATTGTATTGTGTTATAGTTATTATACCCAAGTTGTCTGTCTGGAAAGCAGCATTAGGTTAACGTTAATAAACGATCATGTACTACAATTAACTGCCATTCTATAACGTGACATTTCAGCGTTGACATACGGAAAGCGACTCCTAAGTAGCTCTTAAAGCACAGCTACGTCCCAGATAGCAAATGACATGTGGCCCAGTTCTGGCCCACATCTCCCATATTCTTCTGGCCCACATACCGCGCGGAATGACGGCGATGACTCAACCTGAGTCTGGCTGACATATGTCAGCCACAACTGAACCAGATCTGGGCCACATCTCAGAAATGGTGTGGGTGACATCTGGGCCAGATCTGGCCCAGTTTTGTCTGACAGAAGTCAGCCACAACTGTACCAGATCCATGCCGCATCTCACAAATGGCATGGGCGACACCTGGCCCAGATGTCAACCACGCCATTTCTGAGATGTGGCCCAGATCCGTCCCAGTTGTGGCTGACTTCTGGGTTAGATATGGCCCATATTAACCCTTTCTACACACAAAAGAATATGTAATTCATCCAGAATAAAGAAAACACTCATGTTGTCTAAACTGCTTTATTAAAATATAAAAATGTGACAAATATACATACATGAATACAACTGCATGTATAGATATAAAACAAATACATTTACATTATTACAAAATAAAAAATACAGATAAATATTTATAAATATAGTTAAACACACATTAACATTACATTTACATTTAGCAGACACTTTTATCCAAAGCAACTTACAAATGAGGACAATGGAAGCAATCAAAATCAACAAAAGAGCAATGATATACAGGTGCTGGTCATATAATTAGAATATCATCAAAAAGTTGATTTATTTCACTAATTCCATTCAAAAAGTGAAACTTGTATATTATATTTATTCATTACACACAGACTGATATATTTCAAATGTTTATTTCTTTTAATTTTGACGTTTATAACTGACAGCTAAGGAAAATCCCAAATTCAGACGCGGCAGAGAGGAGTGAGTATGAGAAACATTCAGATACACAGGCTGATTCAGTCTTCTGAATTGGGAGTAGCGAACATGCATTATAAACTTCTTTCAAATTAGAATCTGTTGGGGAGATAAAATGTGCAAGATAACGTATATGTACTAATAAAAACATTTTAAAAAATTATCTTTTACTCTCCAGTAATGAAAGCAGAACTGATAAGGGAGCCCTTGATACTGTGACACAGCTCTTTCAAATGAACATTACCTTTTTTGCAGTGGCGGTAGTTTGTATGTCCATCTATAGTTGCCATCATCTTAGGTCTTTTGAGTACTGGTATCATCTGAAGTCCTCACAAGTCCTGCAAGTCCTGTGCTGTGCAGTTTCTAATAACCCTGGGATGGACATTTGCAGAAACAGGAAGGCAAAGGGAGAAAGATTAGCATAGCTGCTGTTCATATCATTTCAGGCAATGTGCACTTTTTACTATTTCATCAATGGAGTACATTGAGTACTATTTTTAATCTAGTAGCTTTAAACTGAAATAATTTTTCTAGATCCCTTAATAAACATATTATTTTTGTCTGTTTTTGGGGAACAGACACAGTCTCTATAGAATGGACTGCATATGCCAGAGTAACATTTAATACATTTTAATAAAATTTAACTGGGAGGAACATCATAATTGTAATTTACACAACCATTCAAGAGTTTGGGGTCTGTAAGATATTTTATGCCATTATAAAAAAATCTCTTATGCTCACCACGGCTCCATTTATTGAATCAAATTACAGTAAAATAGTAACACTGTGACTATTACAATTCAAAACAACTCTTTTCTATTTGAATATTATGTTAAAATGTCATTTATTCCTTTGATCAAAGCTGAATTTTCAGCATCATTCCTCCAGTCTTCAGTGTCACAGCTTCAGAAATCATTCTAATATGATGATTTACTGCTCAAGAAACATTTCTGATTATGATCAATGTTAAAATACAGACGTGCTGAATTTTTTTTTTGTTGGATTCGTTGTCACATAGACTCCAAACATTTGAATGTTAGTGTTACATGCATCAAATTATTCAAAATCATCTGTTTCAAATAGTGTTCCTGTAGCTCAACTTGTAGAGCACTGCGCTAGCAAGCAAGCGCAAGGTTGGGGGTTCGATTCCCCGGGAACACATGATATGTAAAAATTGATAGCCTGAATGCACTGTAAGTCGCTTTGGATAAAAGCCTCTGCTAAATGCATAAATGCAGGTCTTTTGAACTTTGTATTCATCTGTGAATCCTGAAAAATAAAATGCATCACGGTTTCTACAAAAAAAATGAAGCAGCACAACTGTTTCAACGCTGATAATAAGTTTTTTGAGCAGCAAATCAGCATTTCTGAGGGATCCATGTGACACTGAAGACTGGAGGAATGATGCTGAAAATACAGCTGCACATCACAGGAATAAATTAGTTTATAATGTATTCACATAGAAAACAGCTATTTTAAATTGTAATAATATTTCACAATATTACTCTTTTTACATATTTTAATTAAATAATTACTACAGAGGTGAGCAGAAGATAATTATTACAAATTGTATCAACTTCAAGCTTTTGAACACTAGTGTACTGTATATTTGAGGTTTGACTTACTGTACTAGTCTTGTGGTCAATAGCATCTTGGAGATGTTGTCTTACAGTAGGTTCACTCCGACTCTGCTGGATGCAGCAGGCCATCAGCACTGAAGAATCTAGGAACAAAACAAGCAATTTGACACAGAGCCAACGATATTTAGTCTGCAGTTCCAGGTTTATTAGATGGAAACAAGCTAGCGCAGGTGAAATGCAAAAAATAAATAAATAAAATAACAAATTCATTGCGATATATGTTGTGAAAAAAATGCATATTAGGTTACTTAACCTTTTCAGCGCTTCCTACATCTCTGTCAGCAGCTCCCTTCAGAAATATTGAAATCTTGGACACTCCCTTCTGTAGTAGAAGGATTATTTTGTCACTCTTTAAATCGCAGAACAATTTTATGTTTACCATAAAAGATCACAACAACTTTAGTTTTCTGCCAATTTTCGCGCTCCTTGATAACGTGACGTCATCGATAAAGAGTAAAGTGTAAATGTTAAGGTTAAATAAATTAAGCAATTTCCAATCATCCATTGAAAGATTACCAACAAAACAGTCAAAAGCTATCATCTACAGATGAAGATTTGATTAAAAGCCCAAACTTTCATAAATAAGAGCACAATAGAGTTATCATACCTGACGATACGTCGTCTGAAAACGGTAGAAACGCTAACGGACTTTTTCGAAGACATTAAACCATTCCTATAAACTAAATAAACAACAGAAGCGAGTCAAATACAAGTAAGAGAAGTGTCAACAACAGTTATAAGTAGTATTTGTGTGATTTTATGGACGTAACTCACCTGAAAACAGTGAAATCAGCGAGAAACGGGGTGTTTCCTCGTGACATTTGCAGTGTTGCGCTCCGTTTCCATGGCAACTCCATCCGGTCCGCGCGCACGCCCATGAAAGCACGTCACGAATTAAAAGTCACACGCTTACGTTACATAAATAAAAATATGAATAAACATATGCCCCTTATTTTTTTTCTGTAAGAGGGGGCGCGGCCATTTGTAAATTTAATGTGTCTGGCTTTCGGTGTCATTCCAGCTATATTAGCTGTGCAAACAGCTTGTTTTGCTGTTTACTGTTGCAAACTGCTGTATCTTACCATGTTATTTTTAATGTATTGTCTTAATTATGAACGTACTGCTGTATCTTACCATGTTATTTTTAATGTATTGTCTTAATTATGAACGTACTGGTTTGTAGTGCAAACAGTTTTACCGTTTACTGCACTTTGTTCTTCTTGATATTTCCCTATAACCATGACCATAAGTCTCACACATTCACATACAATTTCTTGGTGGATAGAATTAGATCACTACATAATTCAAAATGTCATTCAATCATGATATTGCTAATTTAAAATTCATTTTGTAGTTTTATAGCCCAGTGCAAAATGCCAGGCCTGCACATAATAGTGGGACAAAGTGGCACTTTTATAGTTTAAGATTTTGTATTGTTGCTTTTACGAACACTCATATATGTATGTATGCGTGTATATATATATATGTGTGTGTGTGTGTGTGTGTAAGGTGCATCTTGAAGAAATGTGAATATCATGAAAAAAGTTCATTTTTTGTAACTTTTTTTATTAAAAAAGTGAAATTGTCATATATTCTAAAGATTCATAATTTTTTTTTTTTTTTTTTGATGATTAGAGCTTAATTTAATGAATGTAATTATTGCATTTAAAAGTATAAAAAAGGAGTTAAACAAATATTATTTAATTATTTAAAATTATTTTTAAAGAAACTTTGTCCTGTGGTGTGACAGTACAGATGTCACAATGGAGGACTTTTTTTTTTTTTTTTTTTTTTTATCACACCAAAGGACGTTTCAGCCTTTTCTGTCAATTAATGACCTTGCTAATCCAAGCTAACCTGTCATTAGTGGCAAGCAAGACACATTTGTAAAATTTTCTAGGATTATGTAGCTTAACATGCACTTTTTAATAAAAAATATATATAATTTAGGGGTGTCATATTAATGCACAAGAAAGCATAAAAAATGTGTAGTGGTTCCGAAAAAGTTCAAAGGACATGGTGTCACACCAGAGGACATGGTACAAAAATGTAAAAAAATCGAATAACATTGCAACTTCATAACAGGTCCGTGTAGGTCAAATAAATGTGTGTATGTATTTATATTACGTGTCCTGAAATATTATGGGCGTCCAGTACTCAAAATAGTTGTAGAACTACTGACTGGTAAAGTAAGGTGATCTGCCAGGACGTGTCTTCAGAAAATGGCACATCTGGTCACCTGGTATAGGCCATATCTGGCCCACACACAGCAAGCCACGACTCAAATTAAAGCCGGTTTGTCACACACGGGCCAGATCTGGCCGACACACAGCAAGCCACGACTCAAATTAAAGCCGGTTTGTCGCACACTGGCCAGATCTGGCCCACACACAGCAAGCCACGACTCAAATTAAAGCCGCTTTGTCGCACACGGGCCAGATCTGGCCCACACACAGCAAGCCACGACTCAAATTAAAGCCGGTTTGTCGCACACGGGCCAGATCTGGCCCACACACAGCAAGCCACGACTCAAATTAAAGCCGGTTTGTCACACACGGGCCGGATCTGGCCCATAAACAGCATGCCACAACTCAAACTAAAACCGGCTTGATGTGTGTGGGCCAGAGATGGCCCATGTAACCTCTGCCGCTGCCAGAACTGAGCCAGATGTGCCATAGTTGGCCCAGATGAGGCCCGGATATGTATGCTATCTGGGGTGCGACTGTGTTAAGTGCATTGTTGGGAAACGCACGTGAAACAATAACGAGCGATCGCTAAATTACTCGTAGAAAACACTCTTAAACTCTCAGATCAATCGTTGTCGGGAAACCCGGCCCAGATAAGTTAGGCTATCTTGCGGGAGATAGATATATGATATATAGATATATCACGCTGTGATAGATGTGTGTGGGATTAATGGTAGGAGAATATATTAAGGTTACTGAAATATTGATTAAAACATATTGTAAAGTCATCAAAGGCATGAGAAGACATTTACAATTACCCATAGAAGGACAATTGATCAATACAGCTACATTCGTAGCAAATATTTTATGTATGTATGTATTTATTTATTTATTTTGATAACTCCCTCTTATAGATTTGAAGATTGGTAATATTCTTTTATTTTTTTATACAATATAGCCAAAAGTGGCAATAATAAGGGTCCAAGCTCAATGGCTTTTGTTGATGATACAGTTATTCAATGGCCATGTCTCTTTTCTAATAAGAATCTTTAGGTGTCTCGTTTTAGAAGTATTATTTCATTTAATAGATTAAATTATTCACATTTTATATTCACTTTCCTTCAATTGGGCATATATTCAGTCATAGTTGGCGACATATGTTTTCAATATCATTAGTATATATAAATATTAATGATAGTATGTATTTTTCTCTGTTAGCTCCCTGAGCAGCAGAAATTCATGAAACTTGACCTATTTACTCACATGTCTTGTCCATGTGTATGAATTTCTGAGAAATGATGGATTCAAACACTGAAACTGATCTCTCGTAATCATCTGATAAATGGCTATTTACTATCCTGCATTACTAACAGTTTAGTTTTTCATTTTGTTTGCACAAAAGCACCAGCCGTCACTGATTCACACGTTAGAAATGAAAATGATGGTGTATAAAAATATTTTTATAATCATTTATAATATTCAGGAGAGTTATTGGAGTGAAGGAAATATGAGGAGGAAAGAAGGGAAATGATTCAAATGATAAAGACAGACATTGTAAATGATAATGTTCAGAAGCTTTTAGAAGGAAGTATTTGTAATGTTTTCAAACATCTCATGATTTACCTGAAAAATACAGGATTGATGGAAAGAATATAATGAATTTCTAATTGTCCTAGTTTGTCATATACTGCTCCACACTCCAGTCTCGTATGTGGCATTAATGCGCCTTTAAAATCAGCCACCAATCAAATCAAAAGAAGAAGAAGAAGAAGAAAACCCAAAACCAAGACGGGATCACAACCGCAATTAATGACACTGCGACATATGGTCATCATAATTTGGTTAAATCGACTTGATTTTTAAAATTATTATTAGTTTGTTTTGTTTTAATTTCTAGTTCTAGTTCGGTTTCCACCCGCTAATAAACACCAAAGAAGAAGCAGAAGAGCGGATGACGTCAGCACTCACGCGCGCTTCAGTCTGGCGGTTTTCTGAGGTGAATAGTTCGTTATTTTCACGGGATTGTAAAACATTATTTTTACACCGTTTGTTTGAGCAACACTTTTACACAGTCATATCTGCATTATTTTCATCAGGCTCAGTGCTGTGTGTGTCTGCTAACACTTATATTTAAAGAGTTTTATGATTTCAATCGATTTCTATTAACAATGTTTTCCCTCTTCACATGGAAAACGGTAAGATGTGGAAATACTCTGATGTTATGAATGCGGTAAATAACATTAGAAATGTGTTCAGATTCATAAGGACAAATCACAATGTTTGATAAAGATGTGTTTCTATCAGCAAACAGTCAGAATAAAGTGAGCTGATCTGCTGCTGATCCTGAATGTCTTGTTTAATGAGTGTTTATAGTCTGAGACTCATCAATATTATCAGCTGATCAAAATCCTCTTTATTTCATGATAATAGATGCTGTTTTCACCTCATTCATTATACTGATGACTTCAGATCTGTTCATTGACACATTAAGATCATTTTATTGCTGTCAAGATCAGAAAACAAGACGGTTATCAGTTATTGTGACATTACAAGATGAAACTATCACAACAGCATTTATTCATTAGTCTGTGATAAACCATGTTTCATATAAAACACAAAACTAAAACACATTCAGTTCAACTCAATTCATTGGTGCTTTATTTATACCTTGCAGATTTGTAAAGTACAATCATCAAAGCATGAGGAAGAAGATAAATCTGCAGAGACAGAGTTTATTGAAGGACAGAGAGAACATGAGAGATCTAGAACCCTGCAGAACCAAACACACTGAAGAACAAACAGGGCAGGGTTTATTCTTCATCCTTCATCAGCGAGACTGAAACATGTATGTGTGTATATATGTGTATTTCAGCAGTGGGGGGTCACATGTTCACTCCTGCTAGTATCTCTGGTGGGTTGAGGTTTATATACAGTAACAGAGCTCATAATTAATGCTTGTCCAGGACTTGAAGGGAAATAAATGTGAAAAAAGAGAATTTTACTATTCTGATTAAAACATCTAATTAGAGAAGCACATAAATCTTGGTGAGAATGAATCTGGTTTTATCACATTCTGTGTAAACGGTGATTTATAGCGGATCAGTAACAACAAGATCACACAGTCTGTCTGAGAGAGAATCTCCTGGAGAAATCAAAACAAATGAACACAACTGCACACAGAAGAAACATACAAATGTAACTTAGTTCTTATATTTATAACAGACAGTCTAGTTAAGCAATAATTAGTGAAGAGCGAAGTTTTCCTGGAAACCATGATTCAAAATTTAACATTTTAAAGAGTTAAAAACAAGTTGTTCATACACATTTTAGTTCAATATTTGATATATTTGTCACAGTTGACAAATGGCTCCATTTGGTTAATAATGAAAATAGTTCCAAACAAAGATGACAGCAGGACAGTCTCTGAGCAACACACAGCAGTCCCAGACAGCAACATACACTGAAAACCCTAATAAGTTGACTGTAGAAAAGGCCCCAAAGTTATGTTATTGTTGCTATTATTTAGTACAGTTGACCATAACGTGCTTTATGTTTCACTTTACTCCCGTTTATTCAGTGTTTGTAATAGGGTAGCAAAGGCGCGCGCTGGTTTGTATATTATATCTGACGTCACGCAGTAGTATGCAGTACGATAGAGATGGTCAGTCGGTTGTCACGCAGTTAGTATTCAGTATGATAGAGATCATCGGTCGGTAAAATTATAATTGTGAGTGACACTTTCCTCAGCGTGTGCGTGAATGAGAAAAGTAAGTAAATCTGCTGCATTACTCGTGATATTGTATTTCTTGGACAGCTGTTATTTCTGATGTTCGATATGGATGAGAGTTAGGAGCTTAAGGGTCGTTACACGACCGCTGTGTTAATTATATTCACGTTTGTACGTTACTTTCTAGCTTCGGTCCACCTGACTCAGTACGTTGGGTTAAATGGGTCACATCGTGTTCAGACATGTTTAGTTTATTCAATACTTGTTGTTATGAATGTTAAGTGCTCTGTGGCTGAGTAAAATATGAAGTGGTGTTAAATATCATTATCTGGACCGCTATTGATGCTTTAAAGTATATCATAGAAGACAGAAAGTTCTATCTACGTTATTGATAACTTAATGCATGATAGAAAATCTGAGAAGTGTCTGAATCCTTTCTCTCTGCTTACATTTTAGGGTTTAAGAGATATAGTCATATTCTGACTACTGTTTAATTTATGTTTGTAATGTTTATTAGTGCTTAAGGAGGAATGAGTGTATGCATATGTTTCCTTTATTCATTTGTATTTGTTCTCTCTTTATAGAAACCACACTAGAAATTACTCTCACCTTTAAACTCACTCATACAAGAAAATGGAGGAATAAACAGAATAATAAGAATTATCTCTCCGCTCTTTATTTCATACTCTGGAATATTTGGCCTTAAGTGGTGTTCTGGCCGACACAACTGAGTGAACCTGGTGATACACCCAGAATTAGCACCTAGACTGAGCGTTTACCCATTATCTTCACTTCATTGATGGTCCTTCGAGCCGGATATCACTGGGTTTACGTCAGAGATGGAATTACATCCAGAGTATGATGTTTGTGGTGCACGTCCCAAACGGCACATTCGCCCACCTGTGCGCTATGCAGATTATGAGGTTGATTATAGGGGCTACATCGGTGAGAGGTACAGAGAGGAATTAGAGAGTACTCACCAGGAGGGAAATGCCAGGATGACACCCCTCACCTCCCCTTATGACTCTTCCCTTCGCCTGCAGAGGCGGGATGCTATTCTTCAGGAGATGGACCTGGGCTATAGGGCGGAGAACCAACAGCCCAGCCAGAAGAATCAGCTAGCCCCCCAGCGGTTTCCAGAGAGAGAGTTTAGGGAACAGCTACGAGATTACTCTACTCCCCTGCCTTCAGTGCTGCACCCCAAACATCCACAGGAGGAGAGCCGAGTTGAGTTAGATGACATTCGTCATGAAAGACACCTTCTGCAGCAGACACAGCGGGACATGGCATCAGACTTAGTCGAGCTTAGAGCATTGCGAGCAGACATGAAACAGTTAGTAGATGCTGTTCGCAACATGCAGAGTCCAACCTCTATTCATACCAGAAAGCCAGAGTTAACGGTGATGTCGCCATGGCCACCTGTTGAACGCAAACCTAAAGCTGAGGAAGAGGATGATTGGCCTGCACCACCACCATGGCCAGACCCAGAATTGGACGAGCCTCTCCCTAGTGTCCCACCTATAGCACACTCGCTTATCAGTAGAATAGATGAGGTTCCAAGAATTAAGGAAGAAGCACCACCAGCCCCAGCTCCTAACATGTTTGTGGGCCAGCCACAAGTTAATCACTCAGCACGTGAGGCCCTTCCTACCGTCAGGCCATGGGAGGACACTGCACGTCATCCACCTCCCTGGTTCAAGCCCATTCAGTTTTTGCCGCAGACACACAGATTACCTTCAGCTGAGCCCAAGTACCCTACTGCTTATGGTGGTCAACGGAGTGAGCTTGGCTCCAACCTAACGCCCCAGCAGCGCCATCCAGGCATGGCATGGGCACAGCCCCCGCCTTTTAGCTCACCTCAGGATCGTAACTACAGCATCCCAGAACCAAGTTACCGTGGGCCACGCCCAACAATCCGCAACTTCTCAAGTCGGGACCCAAGTGAGTTCGCGCGGCTCAAGATCTCATTGGAGAACCTCCTACCACATGATGCATCTGAGCTGTTTAAATATCAAGTGTTGGTCGATCACCTGCAACTAGAAGAAGCCAGGTTAATAGCAGATGCTTACCTTAACTCCCCAACACCCTTCTCAGACACAATGGTTGCCCTCAATGACAAGTTCGGCCGGCCACATCAGATAGCGCTGAGGCGTATTGCTGCTGTGATGGACTCACCAGACATAAGGCGGGGAGACTTTGCCGCCTTTGAGAAGTTTGCACTACAGATACAGTCACTGGTGGGGATGCTGAAGACGCTTGGCCACGAGGGTGAAGTGGAACTACAATGTGGCTCACATGTTGCTCGTCTGTTGAGCAAGCTGCCGCCTGAGCAGAGAGCAGAGTTTCGCCGCTGCATGTACCATCAGGGCACACAAACCCACACCTTAACTAATCTTTCAGATTGGTTGAAATACGAGTCTTGGTGCCAGGACTCTGAAGGACAGTTAGCTGTGAGAGGAGCTCGGGAGAAGCCGGTGTCCAGATATGAGGGTAGGAAGGGTAAGCAACCTACTACTGTCCTCCATGGTGTGAAGGACACTGCTAAGAAATCTGAGGCTCCAGTTCCAAGCAGCTCCTTCAAAAGGATCAAGAGCAAGCCATATTGTCCATTCTGTAATAATGAGGAACACTACCTTAGCCAGTGCACAGAGGTATCCAGGCTAACAAAGGATCAGCTGACCGAATGGATAAAAAGTAACAAGAGGTGTTGGCGATGTGCACGGCCACACCAGGCGGCCCAGTGCAACTTAAAAAAACCATGCAGCCTATGCCAAGGGAAACATCTCCAGGTTCTGCATGAGGTGTATATGAGGTCATCCAAGGAGGCAGCGTCAACACCGGCAGCAGAAAGCCAAGGCACCAGGGGGACAACAGAGGTTCTGTATTTAGACAGACCCACTGAAGGCAGTCGGGTCCTTCTGAAAGTTGTCAAAGTCCGCCTTCACCATGGTGACCAATCAATCAACACCTATGCCATACTTGATGACGGTTCAGAGAGAACTATGCTATTGTCAGATGCTGCAGAGAAGCTAGGTGTGCAGGGGATTCAAGAGGACCTACCACTACGTACAATTAGAGAGGAAGTGCAGACACTTCGTGGTGCATCAGTGTCGTTCTTTATTTCTTCGCCATTAAACCCAAAGACCAAGTTTAAGATTACCAGTGCATTCACTAGTGGTCGTATTGGACTAGCTGCCCATACTTACCCCATGGAGCAACTCCGAAACACCTACAAGCACCTCACTGGCCTTCCCATACGGACTCTTATAAATGTTAAACCCCTGCTTCTCATTGGGAGTGACCATCCCCATCTCGTCACTCCCATTGAACCTGTCAGATTGGGACCTCCAGGTGGGCCTGCTGCCATCCGCACAAGGCTGGGCTGGACTCTGCAGGGCCCATCGAGTGTAGTCCGTCACCACGCCCAATCACGGCAGTGTCTATTTACAACAGTAACACCCCAGGTGAGCGAGCTTATGAAACATGTTGAGAGATTATGGCAGGTCGACATTGTTCCATTCAGAAGTGAGAAACTAGTTACTCGTTCAAGGCAGGACCAAGAGGCCATCAGCATCCTGGAGACCAAAACCATCAGGGTAGAGGTTGATGGCATTCTCCGTTACGCAACCCCACTGCTCCGCCGGAAAGACATGCCGCTCCTTCAGGCTACCAAAGAAGCCGTCATGCCCTGTTTACGAAGTGTAGAGAGGCGACTTGCCAGAGATCCTGCACGAGCAGAAGCTTACAGAGTGGAGATGGAGAAACTAATAAAGGCGGGCTCTGTCATCAAGTGTGGACCGAAAGTTTCAGACAAGGAAGGTTGTGAGGAATGGTATATCCCTCACCATATGGTGAGCCATAATGGCAAGAATAGGCTGGTATTCAACTGCTCCTATCCGTATCGAGGGCAGAACCTCAATGACCATCTACTGCCTGGGCCGACCTTAGGAGCATCACTCCTGGGAGTTCTGCTAAGATTCCGAGAGCATGCAGTTGCAGTTAGCGGAGACATTCGAGGCATGTTCCACCAAGTTCGCCTCCTCCCAGAGGATCGTGCTCTGCTCAGATTTCTTTGGCGCGACATCAGTCAAGAAGGACCTCCTGCAGTGTACGAGTGGCAGGTGCTACCGTTTGGTACAACGTGTAGCCCCTGCTGTGCCACATTCGCCTTACAGCGCCATGTCTCTGATAACAGCCAGCCAGATGAAGATGTGAGGATATCAGTTCAGAAATGTTTTTATGTAGATAACTGCCTCCAGAGTGTTCCCACAATTGTGGAAGCGAGGCACCTAGTCAACAAACTACGAGCCATTCTTGCGTCTGCAGGCTTCGATCTACGTCAGTGGGCCAGCAATGAACCAAGTGTAATAAGTCACCTACCAGAAGAGAGCTGCTCTGCTAGTGTTGAGTTGTGGCTGGCTCAGGACAAGATCGATACCCCAGAATCTACTCTAGGGCTAAGCTGGCTCTTCCACACGGATGTTCTTGGTTACAAGCATCGCCATGTGGAGTACGGTGTCCCCACGATGCGTAATATCTACAAGGTGCTGGCGAGTCAGTACAATCCACTCGGCTTCATCCTACCCTACACCACCAGGGCTAAGATAATCGTCCGACACCTTTGGGACAAACACAGGGGATGGGATGATCCACTATTACCGCAGGAGCTTCTGCAGCAATGGAAAGACTGGGAAGAAGAACTACAAGTCTTACCTCAAGTCACCCTGGCCCGACCGTACTTGTCAAAGTCTGTGGACATCTCCGGTCTTCAGAGAGAGGTGCATGTATTTTGCGACGCCTCAGAAGAGGCGTATGGTTCAGTGGCGTACCTCCGGACCACTGACCAACATGGTGAAGTGTATCTGTCATTCCTGATGGCCCGTTCCAGAGTCGCTCCTAAACGATTTCACTCTATGCCCCGATTAGAACTCTGTGCTGCCCTTACTGGTGCACAGCTCTCTCAGGTGCTAAAGAGGGAGCTTACCATCCACATTGATCGAACAACCCTTTGGTCAGATTCCACAACGGTGCTGACATGGCTGAGGTCTGAATCCTGCCGGTTTAAGGTCTTTGTGGGCACCCGCGTGGCTGAGATACAGGAGCTGACTGACGGGCATGCCTGGAGATATGTTGATACTGCAAGAAACCCTGCGGATGACGTAACACGCGGAAAGAAGCTGCGAGAGCTTATTCAACCAAATAGATGGAGCCTGGGACCAGCCTTCCTCCTGAACAGTCCAGCCTCATGGCCAGAGGACCCCACTGTTGACCAAACAGAAGATACCTCAGAGCTACGCAAACCTATCTTCTGTGGGGTCGCCGCCATTGCATCAAGCCAGTCAACTTCAGAACTGGGCCAATACAGCTCGTGGAAGGAGTTGTTGGAAGGGACAGTGCAGTAGCTGCATGGGGCGGCCAACTCTAATGATAAGCCCACAGCTGAAGACTACCGACAGGCTGAACAGTTAATATTTCAGAGGGCTCAGAGGGATAGTTTTCAGCAGGAGTACCACCTTCTGAAAGCTGGTAAACCTGTCCCCAGCTACAGTCGACTTCGCATGCTGTCTCCAGAGCTGGATGAAAAGGGAGAGCTCATTCGTGTTGGAGGACGACTCCGTCGAGCAGAAGGCCTAGAACTGACGACTCTTCATCCAGTCATCTTGGACCCAGGTCATCGAGTAACTACGCTCTTGATTCAAGACTTTGATAACCGCCTCCACCACCCAGGACCAGAGAGGGTATTCGCCGAGCTTCGACGCTCCTTCTGGATCCTGCGAGGACGTGAGGCTATCCGGCGCTACCAGTATAGCTGCGCTGACTGTAGACGATGGAGGGCAAAACCTGCAGTGCCGAAGATGGCAGACCTGCCATCAGCCCGTCTGCGCCTTTTCAAGCCTGCTTTCTATTCTACGGGGATGGACTGTTTTGGGCCATTTGAGATCAAAGTGGGCCGGCGCCGGGAGAAGAGATGGGGGATCATTTTCAAGTGCCTCACAACTAGGGCGGTGCACTTGGACCTCCTTACTGCTATTGATACGGATGCTTTTCTGATGTCCCTTCGTCGGTTCATTGCCCGTAGAGGAACGCCTGCAGAGCTGTTCTCCGATCAGGGGACAAATTTCAAGGGAGGTGAGCGGGAACTCCGTGAAACTTTCACTGAAATGTCTAAAGAACTACGACATCTCCTTGCACCACAGAAGATCTCCTTCCGCTTTAACCCCCCAGCAGCTCCCCATTTCGGAGGGGTGTGGGAGAGGGAGATACGCTCAGTTAAGAGCGCACTCTATGCCACAGTCGGTGCTCAGCCTGTTCCAGAAGAAGTGCTTCGGACCGTACTTACTGAGGTGGAAGGGATCCTTAACAGTAAACCCTTGGGTTATGTGTCTTCAGATGCTAGCGACCCAGATCCAGTGACTCCCAGTGTTCTTCTCATGGGGCGGCCTGATGGTTCGCTACCTCAGGTAGTCTACCCCGAAAGTGAGCTCATCTGTCGCCGGCGTTGGAAGCACTCCCAAATCTTGGCTGATCACTTCTGGGCCCGTTTCATCCGACTCTATTTGCCGAGTCTACAAGCTCGCCAGAAGTGGCAGGCTACACCAGCTGATATTGCAGGGGACTGTGTAGTGATGATCGCTGATCCGCATCTTCCGAGGGCCCTCTGGCCCATTGGAAAAGTAGTCAAGACTCATCCCAGCCCTGACGGGCACATCAGGTCCGCTGATGTAAAGGTGAAGGAGAGAATCTACACCCGGCCAGTTGCCAGGCTGGTTGTTCTCCCTGCACTTCCTTCTGGTGAAGATGGAGATGGTTTCACTCCTGCCACTACACCCCAGCCATAGAACTTTGTTGCCTTTAGTGATGAGCAAATGTATTACATACATTTGGGGGCGGCTGTAGAAAAGGCCCCAAAGTTATGTTATTGTTGCTATTATTTAGTACAGTTGACCATAACGTGCTTTATGTTTCACTTTACTCCCGTTTATTCAGTGTTTGTAATAGGGTAGCAAAGGCGCGCGCTGGTTTGTATATTATATCTGACGTCACGCAGTAGTATGCAGTACGATAGAGATGGTCAGTCGGTTGTCACGCAGTTAGTATTCAGTATGATAGAGATCATCGGTCGGTAAAATTATAATTGTGAGTGACACTTTCCTCAGCGTGTGCGTGAATGAGAAAAGTAAGTAAATCTGCTGCATTACTCGTGATATTGTATTTCTTGGACAGCTGTTATTTCTGATGTTCGATATGGATGAGAGTTAGGAGCTTAAGGGTCGTTACACGACCGCTGTGTTAATTATATTCACGTTTGTACGTTACTTTCTAGCTTCGGTCCACCTGACTCAGTACGTTGGGTTAAATGGGTCACATCGTGTTCAGACATGTTTAGTTTATTCAATACTTGTTGTTATGAATGTTAAGTGCTCTGTGGCTGAGTAAAATATGAAGTGGTGTTAAATATCATTATCTGGACCGCTATTGATGCTTTAAAGTATATCATAGAAGACAGAAAGTTCTATCTACGTTATTGATAACTTAATGCATGATAGAAAATCTGAGAAGTGTCTGAATCCTTTCTCTCTGCTTACATTTTAGGGTTTAAGAGATATAGTCATATTCTGACTACTGTTTAATTTATGTTTGTAATGTTTATTAGTGCTTAAGGAGGAATGAGTGTATGCATATGTTTCCTTTATTCATTTGTATTTGTTCTCTCTTTATAGAAACCACACTAGAAATTACTCTCACCTTTAAACTCACTCATACAAGAAAATGGAGGAATAAACAGAATAATAAGAATTATCTCTCCGCTCTTTATTTCATACTCTGGAATATTTGGCCTTAAGTGGTGTTCTGGCCGACACAACTGAGTGAACCTGGTGATACACCCAGAATTAGCACCTAGACTGAGCGTTTACCCATTATCTTCACTTCATTGACTGAACTAAATTTATTGAGTAAACTTGTTGCCTCAATTTAATTGAGTAATGGAGTCTCCCAAAACTTACATATTTAAGTTTATTTAACTTGACGGTTTTGTAGACTACCTAAATCCCTCAGAGGTCACCATTGTGGTGGAAAGTGTTTGGTTTAGTTGGGATCTTGGTCCAGTTACTTCTTGTGTTAATTTGTCTCTTGCTGCTGTTTTTGTGGTGAAAAAAGACAAATTTAAATGAGCTCAGTTGTTATTTGATGTTTTTTTGTTGATGAGAAAATCATCACATAATACGTATTTGAGATCATAAAATAAGTTTTGTTTGATATTTTTAACAGGCACCAAGATTAAAATACTTATTTTAAAGATGGACAAAATGAATGTGTTTGAAATAATTTGAGTAAAAGAATCAATCAAGTACTCACACACACAGACTTCTAGATGTAGCATATGCATCACAATAATGGTGACAAACAAAAGAGCTCCATAGCACAAACTCATCCTTATTTTCCAGCCTTTTTTGTTCTGATTGTCACCATTGATGTGATGCATATCCAAAATCTTGATGTCTGTTTGTGACGACATGATTGGTTTTCTAAAAGTAAGTACATTGTTTTATCTACAAAGTTTATATCCATAAAAGTATATCCATAGTTGCAGCAATACATTTTATTTTACTATTATTAGTCACCATTACAAGCAAGATATGTGTATGTTAGATCTCAACTCTCTTTGCCACAGTAACAGTGTTTTACAACACACAAGTTACAGCAGCAAGAGACAAGCTAGCACCAACAAAGAGCTGATAACACCTGAGCTCTTTTAAGCTTCATCTTTCTTCACCACAAAAACAGCATTTTAAAATATACTGTTATAGCAGCAAGAGACAAGCGAATATAAGAAGTATCTGGACCAAGATCCCAACTAAACCAAACATTTTCCACCACAATGGTGACTTCAAATGAATCAAGTATGCACATTTAAACCTCTGTTAATTCTCATTAAGAGCTTCTCTAGATGTCTGACAGAAATAAAGTCACAGAACCTTGTAAGGAGGATATGTGAACATCTATATCGGATGTACAGAAGACATAAAAAAACATAAAAAAAAGACGTCATAAAAACATTCTCTCCTCAGTGGATGTCTTTTCAATGTCTGCAAAGACATAAAAATACTTTTTTTTTTTTTTTTTTACAGTGCAGTATAGGGTTAACTGTATTTTCATAAATATTGTGACAGTTTGTCAAAAGGTCAAAGTTTAAATATGCTGTTATTTGTTTTACTTCAGTGTGCTGTCAAGAATAAGAACATCATTTTCAGTTAAATTTACATGTTGAGTTAACTTAAATATATAAGTACACTTGAAATTAGTACCAAGTTAAGTGAACATAATTGTTTAAGTACATTAAATAAGCATCAAGTTTGGTGAACTGAGTGATTTAAGTACAATCTACAAAACCGTCAAGTTAAATAAACTTAAATATGTAAGTTTTGGGAGACTCCATTACTCAATTAAATTGAGGCAACGAGTTTACTCAATCAATTTAGTTCAGTCAACTTATTAGGGTTTTCAGTGTACAGTCTACAAAACCATCAAGTTAAATAAACTTAAATATGTAAGTTTTGGGGGACTCCATTACTCAATTAAATTGAGGCAATGAGTTTACTCAATCAATTTAGTTCATTCAACTTATTAGGGTTTTCGATCTAACGAGTTGAGCAGTAACTTTAGCTGCCATGTTCTTTCGCTCAAAGGAAAACGATTGGGCCACTTCATCAAATACTTAAGTTGTCCTTTCAATAATCATCTCAAAATCACATACCACAAGGATTTAAATTAACATATTTCACCAGTAGAAATCATGCAAAACAACTTTATATCTACATAATTTTAGTCACCGAACATAGTACACAAAGAAAAACTTCCTCTTGAATTGTAGTTCAGCAACCAAACAGACCAAAAGGACGAATTTTGTAACCCACCAATCAGTGCTTTTGTTCTCTTGTTGCTAGGCAGAATTTTTCCCATGGCCAATCACATTAAAGGAAGAACAGAGTAACGTTGAGTTTTTCGAAAGGATTACTCATGATTTTGAGCTCACAACACTTGAAATCTTAAGTTTATGCATTTTTAAGGTAAATTAGTTAAATTAACTCATATTTTTAAGTGACAGGGCCAAAATGCTAAATTTTAAGTAATGTTTAGTCAACACTACTTGATTTTTTAAGTCAAGGCAACATTAAGGTTTACAGTGTAGTGTTGGCCCAGATCCGGCCCACATCTGGCCCGCGTGAAATCCATGCGGGCCAGATGTGGGCCGGATGTGGGCCAAAACTGCTTGCTGTCTGGGGTGTTTCCTTACTGAATGATAAATGTTTTTGAGTTTTGAATCATTTAAGTCAATGATTCAGTGCTCCATTTATAAAGACAGACACTTGCTTCATTCTTGAATCAGTTGACTGAACGAATCCTTCGAAGGCATGTTTCAATGACTCATTAATTAAGACTGGTTTACTTTCATAGTAGCTTACCTTTGCATTTTTTACATAACATTTCATATATTATATATATATATATATATATATATATATATATATATATATATATATAGGTATTGCTCTTTCACCAGTAAACACAAAGCAACAGAATGTGGACTCATACACATGGTTTATTTAATCTCATGTAATGTGCTGATTTATTAGGCTTTTTATTATTTAAAATAACACCAACGATTTATGCACTCAGTCTGTCTATAATATGAAAACTGGTGAAACAAAGAAAAATATGATAACAGTGAAATCCCTAATAGTTATTCCACTAATTCAGTAGGCTTTTTCTGTATTAAAACAGCAGTGGTTAAGTAAATGCATTTATTCATCTTCCACAATCACAAACTATATATTCCAGAGCTCATGACGTGTTCATTTAGATCGATGAACTCCAGCCTGTTACCACTGATGTTCACTCAGAAAGTCGTCCTGTTTTGTGGACATTCACACAGAGATCAGTCATTAGTCAGCCACAGCATTTGACGACTGATTTATAAAAATCATTTCAGCTTTAAGAAGTGTTTCAACATTGCATCAACTACTGATGAACACATTGATTTTTATTTGAATCATCACTCTGTAGTTTATTTAACCATGCATTTCTGTGTATTCGGAAGGCGTTTGTCTTTCAAACACATTAAAACACACAAATTCACAAACTTTTGTCATCTGATCCTCTTTCACCAAATATATTTACTTGAAGTACCTCGGAGATTTTAAAAGATATTTTAACACTTTGCATGTTCATGGTTCTCTGACGTTAGTTATGTCCACATGACATGCAATAAACAAATGAAATGTATTTATTTTTTTAGTAAGATTTTATTTTGATTGATTTTAATATTATTTATTTTAATGTATATTTTTTTACAATTTAATTAATTATCTTTTTATTAATGTTACAAACCCTAGTTTGGGAAACCTTGATGTAATGTAATGCTTAACACACTTCATGTTAGTAACAAATGGAATATATTATATACGTATGTATTTTTATGTCAATATAGTAGAATATTATCCTGTTTAAATCAAGTTAGGTCAAAAGTAATCTAAAAGTAGTCTGATTAGATTACCTGAAATGTGTAATGTAATGGATTATGTTATTAACTATAATGGTTGTCATGTAATTAAGAATCAGTATTAGATTACAGTTTATTAGTAATCTACCCAGCTCTGTGTGGAGAGCAGTCCACAACAACATTTTGTCTCTTTTTCTTTTGACGAAAATAAAAAGAGAATTTTCAATTTATTTTTTTAATACATTTTAGTCTCATCTTTTTTCTTCTTTTTTTGTCAACAAAACTGCATGTTGATATAGTCACAGTTATCATTTATTGCCCTTATTGTTGTCTCCTCTTCGTCTCATCTTAGTCATGGGGAGAAAGCTCATCAACTAACATTTTTTGTCATAGTTTTCATTAATGAAATTAACACTTCTGGTCAAGTTTCATATAAACGTTTCTTTAAGTTACAACAAATGCAGATGTCATAAAACACGCACACACACACACATCGCTGAAGCTCACAGTGCCATCTTGTGCACCAAACCAACTGTGGAGTTGATCAAACATTGAACAGTTCTCACTACAGAAACATGGGTTTGTGTCCATATTTTATTAATGTAGATCATTGTACCTTATTTCATAAAAATGGTCATCATTTTGCATAGTCTGCTTGCACTTCACATTCTGATTTATTTATATTATAACACTTTTACTTTCATTTCAGATCTGATGGAGGAGAGTGAAGAGCGGAAACATCTTCATGACAAAACCAGTGAAAACACTCGCTCACAGACCGAAAGAGTTTCTTTACTGAGAAGAAGAAACAAGAAAAGTTTCCCCTGCACTCAGTGTGGAAAGAGTTTACTCTCAGTGTTCACATGAGGATTCACACTGGAGAGAAACCGTTCACATGTGATCAGTGCGAGAAGAGCTCCACAGATTTAGGAAGTCTGAAGAATCACGAGAACATCCACACCAGAGAGAAACTGCATGAATGTGATCAATGTGGAAAAACATTTGTAAGAGCTTCACACCTGAAGAATCACCTGAAAGTTCATTCAGAAGAGAAACCACATTCATGTTCTTTATGTGGAAAGAGCTTTTCAGAACTGGGCAATTTAAAACTTCATCAGAAGACACACACTGTTTCACTCCAACATCTACTACACAAACACACTAAACACATTCAGAGTAAGAAGATCATCTTCAGATCCAGCACAAGTTAACAACTTTATTAATCCCACAAGTGACAATTAGGGTAATAACATCATATAGTAAACACAAGATATCACATAGAAAGTACAAAAAATAATAATAATAAATAAATAAAACACATCCCAACATGCTTCACAAAAAAATTCATTTTTAAAAAAAAATCTTGTCTTTTCTGAGGTAAAACATTGTGACTATTCATAAGCCGTTTGATTGCTGTAAATGCTTAGAAAAAAAAAAGTTTTCAAGTACATTAATTATTTGTAGTTCACCAGCCACCTGATAATTGTGATACGCTTTGTGCTTTGTCACTTTTATTATAACACAAAATCTCATCTTTCAAGTTCTGTTTAAACACATAAAACATTTGTATTCTAGTATTATGATGTTCTACATGAATGAAGTAATATTCACAGTCATGTCTGGTCTGATCTGAATTCTCTCAGAGCGACTGCTACAATGATCTCAATCTTACAGTTAATATAAAGAAGGTAAATACAGATCCTAAGAGTTTAGAGATATTCTGCTCACTGTCGAGTGTGTGTCAGGTCCCAGGGTCTTTAATGTGAGTTACCATCTGTCCCCAAAAAGATGTAAATGATCACGTGATCAATGCATCAGTGTTTGCTTTGGTCTCAAGTAAATAAATTGGATAACAATACAGGTTTAAAACCAAGTCAGTGGGCACATAAATGATTTGTCAAGATAACAGATTCTTAAACATGAGAATCAGATTAAATGATGCAGATGATCACAGTCTCTTTCTCTTTGATTGTCATCTGTGCTGAAGAATGTAAATATTGAGTCAGTGTCACAGTGTCTGGGTTGTGTTCCCTGGGTGTCCACTAGGTGTCCTCCGTTCCCATGGTGTCTGTCATCTTATCACTTCCTGTTCCCTTATTTGGTCACCTTCCTTTGTTTTAGTTAATTGATTGTTCCCCACCTGTCTCCAGTTTCCCCATTATCCTTCTGTGTATTTATACCCGGTCTGTCTGAGTCTCTGTCACATACGGTGATACAAGAAGCACGGGAGAGATCCAAATGCAGGTAAAAAGGTTTATTGAGGGGCAATCCAAAAGAGTAAAACCAGAAAATCAAAAAACATAAAAACAAACAAAAACACACGGGAAGCGCAGACTCTGGAAAGTATCATTCATACGACAAGGACTTCGTGACAGAGACTCAGACAGACCGGGTATAAATACACAGAAGGATAATGGTGAAACTGGAGACAGGTGGGGAATAATCAATTAACTAAAACAAGGAGGAAGGTGACCAAATAAGGGAAAAGGAAGTGATAAGATGACAGACACCGTGGGAACGGAGGACACCTAGTGGACACCCAGGGAACACAACCCAGACACTGTGACAGTCAGCTGATACTCATGTTAAATCATTTCAGACAAGTTATTTTATTGAAGGCTACCAGGATAATAATTAAGTTTTTTTTTTATTATTCGTTAATTCGTTCATAATAGTGCACTCACTTTATTAATCCTAAATCTAATATGATGAAAACAGATTTGTTATTTTCTCTTGCCTTGTCACTTTGACAATTATAAAACACTAGGCTGCATCTTCCTCTTCATAACTGAAGCATCAAGCTCAGCGCCTGTGAACATAAACCCCGCCTACTTTGATTTACATGGCCATCAAAAAAACACTTTGACATTGATGTAAGACCAATGAGGCATCAGATCAGAAGATCTGTTATCTTGGCTTTTTATCGTTGCAACACCAAAGCAGAATTAATATAAGGTCATTATTTTATTTTAACTTTTGTTATTGGAAAAATACAGAGGTCCCGTCCTCGGGGATCTCAATGGTGGCTACGGCCCTGCCTTCTAGGAACGTAAATAGAACATCCTCAGAACAGAACCTAATTTGAGAATCAAAAATTGTTCGCTGGGAGGGACTCTTGCCTTGTCCAAATACTCACACTTGCGGTCTTTGCACTTGACCACTTGGCAAGAGATATTCTTTATCAAAGTTAAGACTCTGCCACACCCCACTAAAACGGCTCGTTTAAACACGCCCTCACATCTCTACGTCACTATGTGGGAAGATTTACGTAAACCTTCCTAAATGTTCACGCAAAGAAAGAAGGCATACCTTTTATTCTCGTTGTAGTATTGTTGTTGCCACACCATCATGTTGAATAGATGCAGTGTGTTTGGTTGTGGAAGTGAAACTACTTTGTTTGGCCTTCCAAAAGATATCCACTTCGTTATCCCTGGAGGTGCTCTGCGCTGGTCGCTTAGGAAATACATCAACCGACTCAAGGCCGCGGTGTGAGACGCTGTTTCTCTGTTAAAATATCTATGCACTGAAATTTCTTGGACTTTGTTAATGAGCTCATATTCAAATTTTCCATCATTGCATAGTTTTCATGTGTCTAATGTGAGAAACTTAGGCATTACTTTTGACTCTGCTTTGACTTTTGATAAACAGATCAATGCTGTGGTTCGGATGTGTTTTTATCAGCTAAAGAATATTGCAAGGATGAAGTCATTCTTATCATCAAGATTATTTCATCCAGATTAGATTATTGTAATGTATTGTACTTGGGTGTTTCACAGTCTCTGTTGTCTCTTCTTCAACTTGTTCAAAATGGACTGGAACAATGAAGAGGGAACATATTTCACCAGTGTAGATCTCTCTCCACTGGCTCCCAGTTAAATATCGTATCCATTTTAAAACATTGCTGTTTGTTTATTAGGGTTTCCATGGACTGGCTCCATCTTATATCTCCTATCTCCTTCTGTTCCAGTGTAATGCCTCTAGGGAACTTCGATTAACAAGTAGTCTTCAGTTGACTGTTCCAAGGACACGCTTGAAATCGAAAGGAGATCGTGCCTTTTCAGCGGCTGCTCCACAGTTATGAAGCAAGTTACCACTATTTATAAGAGCTGCACCAACATACGCTTATTTTAAGTCTCTTCTTAAAACGTATTTATTTACTGTTGCTTATGATCATAAGTAAGCACAGCGACATAAGTGTAGTATAATATCTGTCGCGGTGTTCTGTGTTGACTTTTGTATTTTGTTGTATGCTTAAATTCTGTACAGCACTTTTGCCAACAGCTGTTGCTTTTAAATGTGCTCTATAAATAAATATGACTGAACTGAAAACTTGTTTATATTTGTGTGTGAACTACCCATATCATATTACTTTTCATATTTTGTAAATAAATATGATGAGAGACTAAATGTGTGTGTATTATAAATTATTAGGCCTTCATATGTTAACATGGGCTTATAAAATGGAAAACAAAGGTGAAATGTAATAAAAGGGATGGTAATAAGATGAATATTCATATTTAACACTGTGAAGAAAGAATTTTGTTTGGAGCATGTAAATTACCAGGGCCGGGTTTCCCAAAAGCTTCGTAAGCCTAAGACTTTGTGGTGGCAGTGGCTCAGTGGTTCATGTAGGTTGTCTACAAACTGGAAGGTTGCTGGTTCAATCCCCGGCTCCACCTGACCAAGTGTTGAGGTGTCCTTGAGCAAGACATCTAACCCCAGCTGCTCCTGACGAGCTGATGGAGCCTTGAATGGCAGACACTGCAGTCGGTGTGTGAATGGGTGAATGTGAGGCAAATTGTAAAGCCCTTTGGATGGCCATGTGGTCTGTTGAAAGTGCTATATAAATGCAGTCCATTTACCATTTACTTTCTTAAAAATGATCTTACGACTGATCTTAATATCACGGTCTGTTTCCGAAAAGCATCGTAAGTAGCTCTTGAAAATCTTGGAATAAAAGAATAAAAGATGTAGGAAATGCTTCAAAGGCTGGGGGAAAAAAATATGTCAATGACTTGCTGAAGTGCACGAAAACCAGCTGTGGAAATAACATCTCTGTCTCTCTCTCTCTCTGTACTGTATATAAATAAATACATTTAAATAAATGCATACATTTGGCAGACACTTTTATCCAAAGTGTCTTCAGGCTAACATTTTTTACCTAACATTATATATAAATATATAAAGTATGTTATATATTATTATGTAAAGTATAATATTATAGACTATAATATAATATAATGTATTGTGTTATAGTTATTATATCCAAGTTGTTTGTCAGTAGGTGGCGGTAATGAGAAGTTAGGTTGCCAACCACCAATAAACACCAAAGAAAAAGAAGAAGAAGAAGAAGAACTACGCAGTAGTATGATAGTTGAAATCAAGAAGAATGGAATTCAGGTGGTACATTTTAAATCTTTAATAAAATGGGCAAGTAAAATAAATAGTAAAGCTTTCTTTGAATTTCTTAAAAGGACAGGATTAATGAGTAGAATGTAACGCTCTGTTCCAGACTCCGGAGCAGAAGGTGGCGGTAATGCACCTAATTACGCTGGTTGCCAGCCGCCGTTAAAAACCAAGAAGAAGAAGAAGAAGAAGAAGAAGAAGAATGTTGGTTGAGAAGTGTCAATGGTCCATTTCAAGATAGGTGGCGGTAATGCACATATTTGTCTGCGATCCGCCGTAAAAAAGCAAGAAGAAGAAGAAGAAGAAGAAGAAGAAGAAGAAGAAGAAGAAGAAGAAGAACAAGAACTACGCAGATAGAGAGAGAAAAAGCGTAGCTCACTGGATTTGAAACATTTTATGTCCTAGAAAACATTTGTACAGGTATGTTATAACTTTAGCACAGACTCTACTAATTGTAAACTCGCGGACATTGTTTTTGTATATTTAATCAGATCCGATCCGTCTGAGAGATATGACAATTAATAGCTGACAAGCGACAGGCCCAAAGCACAGAAAACTGAGTGTTTTAAATACTTATAAATTCTCTTTTATAGTGGACAAGACCTCGAGTGTGTTTTCAGAAAGGGGTTATTGAACACGCATCTGTTTCTGAAAGTGTTTTTCGTGTTTCTGCTTCTGTGTTATGGTGTTGTTTTGTGATGTGAAATCGAAAGTGTTTTAACCAGACATTTCTCATTCCGATTGTGACGTCACCGCATCCGCGTCCAATCAGATATCACGAGAAAACAACAAAAGGTGCTAATAATATACACTCACAATGTGATTATAATACTACCAAAAAAATATAATCCTAACCTTTAACAGCAAACCGAAATCACAGATAACCAAACAATGAAAATATAAATAAATAAATATAAAATGACTTGTGTTTGGGACGCTGTGAGCACGGAGACTGTAGTGTACACCGTGAGTTTGAAAAGGGTTATCTTAAATGTTAAATATGAATAAACAGTGCTTATAAACGCCTGCTGAGGTCATATTCTCAAGTGAAGCGAGTTGAACACTTAAAAACCGAATAAGACCAGTGCATTTGTTTGTAACTGACTTTATTTTATATAGTGTTTTTTGTTGCTGTTGCTGCTAACTGAACATATTTCTTGATCTCATTAACCTCATCATCTCCAGGTCACACTGAACAGCAGATTGTTGTCTCAAGCCAGTGCTGATCAATGACAGTTTAGCTGCAGTCTGTCAGAGAAGAGAGGAAAGATGAGTCTCTCACACAAACAGAGGTAAGACTGAGTCCGTTTTCAGACAATCATTTTAAACACTACTGCACTTTCAGAGGATTGCTGGAGAAAACAAAACCTTAACAAACTTTGTTTTATATTTACAAATGATTTGCACAACTTCATAGCTTCATAACTTCCTATTTAAAAAATAAACAAATACATAAAAATATTAAAAAGTAGCCAATAGATAATAAATATTTGAGAACTGGAAACATAAATTGTAATTTTACAATCACTCTTCAGCACTGGATATGTACTTTGTAAATTACTTCACATTAGTGATTTTGGTTTTTAGGTCCTAATTTATTTTTCAAACATTAAAAATGACTCTTAATTTAAAGGGTCATATGATGCTTTTTATTCCTGTAGAAAAGTTTCTCTTCTCTCTTTGTGTCATTAGTGTAAGATCAGGATCACATGTGTCTGTGAAGAGTGACCGGTCAAAGGGTGTCATGCCGAACTTCAGTGAGAAAAAAACATCTATCATAAGGTATTTATTATCTTTGACATTATAATGTTGTGTTGGCTTATTTCTCCACTAAGATGCTTGTGATAGAAATGAATGAAATAAAACAATAAATTACTGATTTCCTCTTTATTGAACTCAGTCTGGAGCTTCTCTCCAGTAACACAATCACACAAGCAGACACAAGGAGGTATAAATTAACCATGGAAAATAGATCATGCAGCCAAACATGAATATGTCTTTCCATCTATCCATAGTCATAGATGAACAAATGCATGTCTATACTGTGCTTCATGACCATCCTCAACAGTGAAGCTCTTTAAATGAGACTGAAGGAGCTCCTGTAGTAAAGTGTTTTGTTCTTTGTGTCATTAGTGTAAGATCAGACTCACATGTGTCCAGCTCTGTGTCTGTGAAGAGTGACCGGTCAAAGGGAGAAGTACCAGACTTCAGTGAAGAAACAACATCACGAACCAAACGGTATTTGATGCGTTTCTTATTTTTCTTTAAACATAGACTGTGTCAGAAAGTGTGTCAGTGAATAATTATCATAAAACTACTTGTAGTCAATAAATGTATCACTTATTTATTGTTTTTCTCTTTGCTAAAATCTTTTAAATATACTTTGGTCATATATATTTTTTCCCTAAAAATGCAGTATTTTGATTTATTTTATTTACTATCAGGCTTCAGTATGAAACATTAGATCCAGATTTACAGTCTCACAGGAATTTTACAGACAGTCTCCTGCAGATCTTCCAGGTAATAAAACACATTTTCAATAATATTTAATAATTATGATAAACAAATATGTTATTGAATAAGAGTGTGACAGAGCTTTTATTTCAATTTTTTTTCTTTTTAAGAACCTATAAAATAACAATGACAGCCTATTTTTATTAATATTTAAAACATAGTAATGTTTGTCTCAACTTGATTTTTGATGAATATTTTTAATTACTAAATAAATAATAGGAATTAAATATAGGAATTTTTTCTCTCATTCATTTTTTCCTTTCTTTGTAGGACCTTGAGAGCAAAGTAATCAAATTTCTGAAGAAAGAACTGGAAAAGTTTAAGAAAATATTACAAAAAGAGAACTTGCAGAACTTTGTGAAGGACTTTAATGAGAACAGATGCAGTATGAAAGAAGCAGCTCTTGATCTCACGCTCTACTTCCTGAGAGAGATGAAGCAAGATGAAGCTGCTGATACTCTAGAAGGTAAGAGACTCATAATCATCTGTTAGATTGTTACTTATAAATGTAGAGAGAAAATAAGATTAAACAATATCTGTTTTTGTTTCTGTTTAGATGAGCTGTTCTTCATTCATCAGCTAAAGTGTAGCCTAAAGAAGAAGTATCAATGTGTGTCTGAAGGAATTGCAAAGCAAGGAGACTCTACACTTCTGAAGAACATCTACACAGATCTCTATATCACTCAGGGTTGTAGTGAACAGGTCAATACTGAACATGAGGTGAGACAGATTGAAGTTGCTTCCAGACGTCATGAATCACAGGAGATACAGGTTGAGTGCAAACATTTGTTTGAAGCACCTGAACAAGACAAGCAGATCAGGACTGTACTGACAAAAGGAGTTGCTGGCATCGGAAAATCAGTCTCTGTGCAGAAGTTTGTTCTGGATTGGGCCGAAGGAAAAGAAAATCAAGATATCAGCTTCATATTTCCTCTTCCATTTAGAGAGATGAACTTAAAGGAGCAAGAAAAACTAAGTTTGATGGACCTTATAACTCAGTTTTTCCCAGAGACAAAAGGACTAAACCTTACAAGAAGAAATCAGTTCAAAGTCTTGTTCATTCTTGATGGATTGGATGAATGTCGACTTCCTGTAAACTTTAAGGATAATGAGACGTGGTCTGATGTTTCATCACCAGTCTCTCTGGATGTTCTCCTGACGAACCTCATCAAGGGAAATCTGCTTCCTTCTGCTCTCATCTGGATCACCAGCAGACCAGCAGCTGCCAGTAAGATTCCTCCTGACTGTATCGACCGGCTGACAGAGATACGAGGATTCAATGATGCACAAAAGGAGGAGTACTTCAGAAAAAGATTCACGAATGAGAATCAGGCCAAAGAAATCATTGATCATGTTAAACAATCAAAGAGTCTCTTTATCATGTGCCACATCCCAGTCTTCTGCTGGATTTCAGCCACTGTTCTCCAGAACATTTCAGAGAAGAAAATAAATAATGTTGTGAAAAACAATCAGACTGATGATGTCTCCAAAACACTGCAGGAGTCAAATACTGAAGACACTCCTAAGACTCTGACACAAATGTACACACACTTCCTCAGATTTCAGATCCAGCAGAGCAGACGAAAGTATGATGGAGAACATACACCAGATGTTTCCTGGGATAAAGATGCCATCTTTTCACTGGGGAAACTGGCATTTGATCAGCTGGAAAGAAACAATGTGATCTTCTATGACACAGATCTGGAAGCCTGTGGTATTGACGTCTATAAGGCATCAGTGTACTCAGGCATGTGTACCCAGATCTTTAAGGAGGAAACAGGGATCACTCTTGGTACCATGTACTGCTTCGTTCACTTGAGCATTCAAGAGTTTATTGCAGCCCTTTATGCACATCTGTTTCTAGACATCAACAAGAAATATGTGCTTGATCAAGACTCTACAGAACAGGAAAACAAAAGTGAAACCATGATTGATTTGCTCAAGACTGCAGTGGACAAGGCACTAGAGAGTGATAATGGACACCTGGATCTTTTTCTTCGCTTCCTCCTTGGTTTGTCACTCCAGTCCAATCAGAAACTCTTACAGGGTCTTTTGACACATGAAGAAGACAATGAGCAGAGCAAAAAGGAAATAGTTCAGTACATCAAGCAGAAATTAGAGTCTAATCTGTCTCCAGAGAGATCCATCAATCTGTTCTACTGTCTGAATGAACTGAACGACCAAACTCTGGTGAAAGACATTCAGACCCACCTTAGCAAAGGAAGTCTCTCATCTGCTGATCTTTCACCTGCCCAGTGGTCTGCTTTGGTCTTTGTGTTGTTGACATCAGAGGAGGAGCTGGAGGAGTTTGAGCTTCAGAAATTCAAGAAATCAGACGAGTGTCTCATTAGATTATCAGCAGTCATCAAAACCTGCAAAAGAGCTCTGTAAGTTATTTAATATATTTTGTCATGTTTTGTTCTCATCTTAAATTTGCATTAATCTACACTGATACTAGGGGTGAAACGGTTCAACTTTTTCACGGTTCGGTTTGTATCACAGTTTTATGATAACGGTTTCGGTACAGTTCGGTATGTGCTATGTTTATGGAAAAACTATACTTTCAAACAAAAGTAACGAAAATAAGAATATTCTAACTACAAACAACAGCACAGATAAATACAATGGAGATACAAATAAAAAATTTGTATCAGATACAAAAGAAATAAACAGTGATTTTCAAGGCAAGGCAAGTTTATTTATATAGCACATTTCGTACACAATGGTAATTCAAAGTGCTTTACATAAAATAAAGTAAAATAATCATGAAGAACAAAAATAAAACGAGCAATTTTAAAACATTGAAAATATTAAAAAATTGGGTAACACTTTATAATAACTGCATGCTATTAATCATTAGTTAAGCATTAGGAAACAGTAAATTCATCATTTATAAAGCATTAATAGACATTTATAAGCAGTTTATAAATACAGATATAAATGCTTTATACCTGATTTAAAAGCATATCTATAATGTATTTAATAATTGTTTTTTCATACTTTATTAATGATCAATTTATTTCTAAATTAAGTATAGCATTATTTACACACCAGTTATTAAGGAGTTGTCAATGGTTCATAAGATCACTTAGAAATTGTAAGTAAATGATTAATAAACTATTTAAATGTGCATTCATACATCTTTTTATTCAGACATATAGTAATAGTTACTTATAGTGTTAATAAATGGTTTATTAACATGTATTTCTACTGTAATTCAGGGTTAATTCAGGTAGTTATAAAACATGTAGTTGTTAGTTAACTATTTTTGTGAGCTCATCTAAAGTGAGGACTATTTATGCCTTATAAAGCTTTTACAAATGAGATTTAAAGGCTTTTAATATTTCTATGTTCTGTATCACTGTGTTGTGTTTGTTTGTTTTTGTTTAGAAGATAACTGAGCCTTTAAATAGGCTATCCTTTATAAATGCTTTACAAGGCATAACTAGTCCTCACTTTAGATGAGCTCACATAAATAGTTAACTGACCACTACTAAATTCTTTATAACTACCTGAATTTACTACATTTCTTGTGATCTTATGAATCACTGGCAACTCCTAAATAACTGGTTTGTAAATAATGCTATACTTCATTGAGAAATGATAAATTGATCATGAATAAAGTATGAAAATACAATTATTAAACACATTATAGATATGCTTTTAAATCAAGAATAAAGCATTTATATCTGTATTTATAAACTGCTTATTACTGTCTATTAATGCTTTATAAATTATGAATGATCTGTTTACTAATGCTTAATTAATGATTAATAGTGTGCAGTTATTATAAAGTGTTACCAAAAATTGACTTATTTAAAATGATTTTAAGACAGAAATAGAAAATGATTTTACATAAAATTAATTTAATATGTAAAATACATTGCAATCAGTTTGGACATCGCACAGTGCTCATTCAATAAATGCACAGCTAAACAGATGAGTTTTGAGTCTCTATGTAAATGTGACTAGTGTTTTAGCACATCTGATCTCTTCTGGAAGCTGATTACAACTACGGGCGGTATTATTGTGTAGGCTACATAAGTTAAAAAATGTAAGGATGGATAGTCATTGAATGTATTAGAATTAGGCTACCTATTTGCTATTCAGCCTATTGCTACTTATAATGATGAATGAAATTGGCGCATTAATCGAACAGTTGTGCCAATACACACACATATTTATTAACTAACTCATCGTGCGGAGCTTTGGTGGATTCCTGCTTGTCCCATAGATGATCTGCTCGCGCGCTTTAACTTTGCGCATTAGCAAATCGGTTTCTTTGCTTGAGAAGCGTTCAGCTTTTCTGACAACAAATTCCGCCTTGTAAATATGCCATGGTGCGAGCGCATCTCGCTCTTAAAGGGAATGGGAGATGACACTCTGATTGGTTTATTGAACATTACGCCCCTTACTTATTAAGAGAATAGGGACAACCCATTCCAAAAATGCGCCCCTGTGCACGGACCATTTTCTGTCATTAAAATAGCAAAAGTGGATTTGGACATGCCCTGAGTGCACCTGCACTGTGCACTTTATACTTTGCATTTAGATCATTAAAATGCATGCTGAACACTGCCATATATTATTATTATTATTATTTTTATATGTAGCCTGTCTTTTTTGCTCACATTTTTGGCCATTTTTCTCTTCGATAATTTGCAGATGTCGGTGCATACCTACACTAAACAAAATTATCAAAGCAACACTTTTTTGTTTTTGTCCCCATTTGTCATGAGCTGAACTCAGAGATCTAAGACTTTTTCTGTGTACACAAAAGGCCTATTTCTCTCAAAAATTGTTCACAAGTCAAGTCAAGTCACCTTTATGTATATAGCGCTTTAACCCTCTAAGCTCCAAAGTCGCAAAATTGCGACAAGACGTCATACTTAATAAAATAGACTGGTGTTTCCTTATATGGTGTAATATCTCATTTGTATTCCCTTCCACTAGATGGCAGACATGCAGTACTTTGATTCTAAACCAACATTACATCATGTTTCTGTTCAAATTGTTAGAGGGAAAAGCAGAGCAAATGAGCTCTCATGTCATTGATGCGGAAGCAATTCATTTCATAGCGTGAGTGTAAATGGTGAGATTTATGAGAGAAAATCGCCAGATGGCTAATACAAAGTTGTACCGTGAGGATTTGTTGCAAATGTTGTTCGCCGATTCTGACTCTGAAGGGGAATATTTTTGCCTTTTGTAAATGACGATCGGCTGTCTAATGATCGCGCTTCTCGCGGTACATCTTTGCAGCGCAATGGTGCCGCTGTGCAAGGCGAGAGTGTTCACGAAGCACAAACAAGCGATCATTTCGACACTTTGCTCAACGGGGTTGCGGTTGGCAGAGGTGAACGTGGTCATAGTGTCCATAGGAGAGCTGTTGCTGATCGCACACGCTCTAATGCGCGGCCGGCAGACAGTACAGGTGCAGTCAATGTGGAGAAGGTGCGCTCTGCGCTGCGTCATGCAATGAATGAGAGGAACCATACTCTCAAGAGCTACGAACTGACACATAGATGCCTGATTGGGCCGACAGCTGGTCAACTGATCAAAAAATAGGCACATGTATTTTACTATGGCACAGTAATATAGTAATAATGTACTACTTTTCCCGTTTTTTTTTTTCTGATCATTTCGAATGAGAATTAAAAAAAAAACAACAACAACAATGATCAAATACAAAAAAAAAAGGAAAAAAAACTTGAAAATAAGTTCAAACATCCATTCAATATTTATTATTTCCTGAATATTACTGATGAACTGATCAAAAAGTAGGCTACCGTTCACATGTGTTTTACTACTATATAGTGTAGTAATATAGTAATAATTTAGTACTTGCTCATGTTTTATTGTTGGCTTCCTCTTTTCTGATTAGTTGGAATGAGGATAAAAAACACACACACACACACACACACACACAAACATGCAAATATGTTCAAACAATCAATCTAATATTTACTGAATATTATGAAATTCCATTCAAGTTTAATTAGATTCAAGTGTATTTGTATAGCGCTTGTTACAATACAAATCATTACAAAGCAACTTTACAGAAAATTATGTTTCTACAATATTTAGTAATAGCTTATAAATTTGAGATGGCCGCCCCTGGTGACGTCATAATATGCAAATTAGATGAGTATAGTTACACCCCACATAAACTTTCGATCATGCCAAACATTTTCTAATTGAAAGTATATCTCTATCTTTAAGCCCTTTTAAGCCACAAGCTTTTGAAATCTTGATGTCAAAATACAACATTTTTTCCAAAAAACCCTGGCGCCTTAAGGGTTAAACAAAATGCATTGCGTCAAAGCAACTGAACAACATTCATTAGGAAAACATTGTGTCAATAATGCAAAAGGACAGTTTAAAGCAGTTCATCATTGAATTCAGTGATGTCATCTCTGTTCAGTTTAAATAGTGTCTGTGCATTTATTTGCAATCAAGTCAACAATATCGCTGTAGATGAAGTGACCCCAGCTAAGCAAGCTAGAGGTGACAGCGGCAAGAAACAGAAACTCCATCGGTGACAGAATGGAGAATTGCTGCTGCATTTTTGACTTGCTGTAGTATGTTTACTAAGCGTGCAGAACAACCACCCAATAAAGCATTAAAATAATCTAACCTTGAGGTCATAAATGCATGGATTAACATTATGACATGCAGAGTTTTTATGTTCTATAATTAACACCTCTGTTTTTTTCAGAATTTAGCAGTAAGAAATTACTCGTCATCCAGTTTTTTATATCGACTATGCATTCCATTAGTTTTTCAAATTGGTGTGTTTCACCGGGCCGCGAAGAAATATAGAGCTGAGTATCATCAGCATAACAGTGAAAGCTAACACCATGTTTCCTGATGATATCTCCCAAGGGTAACATATAAAGCGTGAAGAGTAGCGGCCCTAGTACTGAGCTTTGAGGTACTCCATACTGCACTTGTGATCAATATGATACATCTTCATTCACTGCTACGAACTGACGGCGATCATAAAAGTACAATTTAAACCATGCTAATGCACTTCCATTAATGCCAACATGTGTTCAAGTCTATGCAAAAGAATGTTGTGGTCAATTGTGTCAAACGCAGCACTAAGATCCAATAAAACTAATAGAGAGATACAACCACGATCAGATGATAAGAGCAGGTCATTTGTAACTCTAAGGAGAGCAGTCTCAGTACTATGATTATACTGACTGGAAATCCTCACATATACCATTTTTCTCTAAGAAGGAATATAATTGGGAGGATACCACCTTTTCTAGTATCTTGGACAGAAAAGGGAGTTTCGAGATTGGTCTATAATTAACTAGTTCTTTGGGGTCAAATTGTCATTTTTTTATGAGAGGCTTAATAACAGCCAGTTTGAAGGTTTTGGGGACATATCCTAATGAAAATGAGTAATTAATAATAGTCAGAAGAGGATCTATGACTTCTGGAAGCACCTCTTTTAGGAGCTTAGATGGTATAGGGTCTAACATACATGTTGTTGGTTTAGATGATTTAACAAGTTTATACAATTCTTCTTTGCCATATAGTAGAGAATCAATCAATCAATCAATCACCTTTATATAGTGCTTTAAACAAAATACATTGCGTCAAAGCACTGAACAACATTCATTTGGAAAACATTGTGTCAATAATGCAAAATGATAGTTAAAGGCAGTTCATCATTGAATTCAGTTATGTCATCCCTGTTCAGTTTAAATAGTGTCTGTGCATTTATTTGCAATCAAGTCAATGATATCGCTGTAGATGAAGTGTCCCCAACTAAAGCAAGCCAGAGGCGACAGCGGCAAGGAACCGAAACTCCATCGGTGACAGAATGGAGAAAAAAACATTGGGAGAAACCAGGCTCAGTTGGGGGGCCAGTTCTCCTCTGACCAGACGAAACCAGTAGTTCAATTCCAGGCTGCATCAAAGTCAGATTGTGCAGAAGAATCATCTGTTTCCTGTGGTCTTGTCCTGGTGGTCCTCTGAGACAAGGTCTTTACAGGGGATCTGTATCTGGGGCTCTAGTTGTCCTGGTCTCCGCTCTCTTTCAGGGCAGTAGAGGTCCTTTCTAGGTGCTGATCCACCATCTGGTCTGGATACGTACTGGATCCGGGTGACTGCATTGACCCTCTGGTCTGGATACAGACTGGATCTGGTGGCCACGGTGACCTCGGAACAAGAGAGAAACAGACAAATATTAGCGTAGATGCCATTTTTCTAATGATGTAGAAGGTACATGTTATGTGAAGTGTTTCCGGTTCCGGTTTACCTAATTAATGCAGCCTAAAAATCCTTTAACGGATTTGGATATTAAAAGCATATTAGTATGTTATGTGTATGCCAGGTTAAAGAGATGGGTCTTTAATCTAGATTTAAACTGCAAGAGTGTGTCTGCCTCCCGAACAATGTTAGGTAGGTTATTCCAGAGTTTAGGCGCCAGATAGGAAAAGGACCTGCCGCCCGCAGTTGATTTTGATATTCTAGGTATTATCAAATTGCCTGAGTTTTGAGAACGTAGCGGACGTAGAGGAGTATAATGTAAAAGGAGCTCATTCAAATACTGAGGTGCTAAACCATTCAGGGCTTTATAAATAATAAGCAATATTTTAAAATCTATACGATGTTTGATAGGGAGCCAGTGCAGCGATGACAGGACCGGGCTAATATGGTCATACTTCCTGGTTCTAGTAAGAACTCTTGCTGCTGCATTTTGGACTAGCTGTAGTTTGTTTACTAAGCGTGCAGAACAACCACCCAATAAAGCATTACAATAATCTAACCTTGAAGTCACAAATGCATGGATTAACATTTCTGCATTTGACATTGAGAGCATAGGCCGTAATTTAGATATATTTTTGAGATGGAAAAATGCAGTTTTACAAATGCTAGAAACGTGGCTTTCTAAGGAAAGATTGCGATCAAATAGCACACCTAGGTTCCTAACTGATGACGAAGAATTGACAGAGCAACCATCAAGTCTTAGACAGTGTTCTAGGTTATTACAAGCAGAGTTTTTAGGTCCTATAATTAACATCTCTGTTTTTTTCTGAATTTAGCAGTAAGAAATTACTCGTCATCCAATTTTTTATATCGACTATGCATTCCATTAGTTTTTCAAATTGGTGTGTTTCACCGGGCCGCGAAGAAATATAGAGCTGAGTATCATCAGCATAACAGTGAAAGCTAACACCATGTTTCCTGATGATATCTCCCAAGGGTAACATATAAAGCGTGAAGAGTAGCGGCCCTAGTACTGAGCCTTGAGGTACTCCATACTGCACTTGTGATCGATATGATACATCTTCATTCACTGCTACGAACTGATGGCGGTCAGATAAGTACAATTTAAACCATGCTAATGCACTTCCACTGATGCCAACAAAGTGTTCAAGTCTATGCAAAAGAATGCTGTGGTCAATTGTGTCAAACGCAGCACTAAGATCCAATAAAACTAATAGAGAGATACACCCACGATCAGATGATAAGAGCAGATCATTTGTAACTCTAAGGAGAGCAGTCTCATTACTATGATATGGTCTAAATCCTGACTGGAAATCCTCACATATACAATTTTTCTCTAAGAAGGAATATAATTGTGAGGATACCACCTTTTCTAGTATCTTGGACAGAAAAGGGAGATTCGAGATTGGTCTATAATTAATTAGTTCTTTGGGGTCAAGTTGTGTTTTTTTGATGAGAGGCTTAATAACAGCCAGTTTGAAGGTTTTGGGGACATATCCTAATGACAATGAGGAATTAATAATAGTCAAAAGAGGACCTATGACTTCTGGAAGCACCTCTTTTAGGAACTTAGATGGTATAGGGTCTAACATACATGTTGTTGGTTTAGATGATTCAACAAGTTTATACAATTCTTCCTCTCCTATGGTAGAGAATGAGTGGAACTGTTCCTCAGGGGGTCTAGAGTGCACTGTCTGATGCGATACTGTAGCTGACGGCTGAATGGTTGCAATTTTATCTCTAATAGTATCGATTTTAGAAGTAAAGTAGTTCATAAAGTCATTACTGCTGTGGTGTTGGGAAATGTCAACACTTGTTGAGGCTTTATTTTTCATTAATTTAGCCACTGTATTGAATAAATACCTGGGGTTATGTTTGTTTTCTTCTAAAAGAGAAGAAAAGTAATCAGATCTAGCCGTTTTTAATGCTTTTCTGTAGGATATGTTACTTTCCCGCCAAGCAATACGAAATACCTCTAGTTTTGTTTTCCTCCAGCTGCGCTCCATTTTTCGGGCTGCTCTCTTTAGGGTGTGAGTATGCTCATTATACCATGGTGTCAAACTGTTTTCCTTAACCTTCCTTAAGCGTAAAGGAGCAACTGTGTTTAAAGTGCTAGAAAAGAGAGAGTCCATAGTTTCTGTTACATCATCAAGTTGTTTTGAGGTTTTGGATATGCTAAGGAATTTGGATACATCAGGAAGATAACTTAAAAAGCAGTCTTTTGTGGTAGAAGTGATGGTTCTTCGATACTTGTAACAAGAAGTAGAGTTTACAATTTTGGCTATATGAAGTTTGCACAGAACTAAATAATGATCTGAGATATCATCACTTGGCTGCATAATTTCAACACTATCAACAATAATTCCATGTGACAGTATTAAATCTAGAGTATGATTTCGACCATGAGTAGGTCCTGAAACATGTTGTCTAACACCAATAGAGTTCAGAATGTCTATAAATGCTGATCCCAATGCATCTTTTTCATTATCGACATGGATATTAAAATCACCAACTATTAAAACTTTATCTGCAGCCAGAACTAACTCGGATGTAAAATCACCAAACTCTTTAAAAAAGTCTGTATGGTGCCCTGGTGGCCTGTATACAGTAGCCAGTACAAACATAACAGGGGATTTATCATTAACATTTGTTTCTCTGGATAATGTTATATGTAGCACCATTACTTCAAACGAGTTATACTTGAAGCCTGCCCTCTGAGAAATCCTGAAAACGTTGTTATAAATTGAAGCAACACCTCCACCGTTGCCTTTTAGACGTGGCTCGTGTTTATAACAGTAATCTTGGGGGGTGGACTCATTTAAAATAATGTAATCTTCAGGTTTTAGCCAGGTTTCTGTCAAACAGAGCACATCTATATTATGATCAGTTATCATATTATTTACAAAAAGTGTTTTCGTAGAAAGGGATCTGATATTCAATAAGCCAAGCTTTATCATTTGTTTATCCATATTGCATTTGTTTTTTATTTGTTGAACCTCAATTAAATTATTAATCTTAACTTGGTTTGGACGTTTTTTGTATTTTCTAGTTCGGGGAACAGACACAGTCTCTATAGTGTGATATCTAGGTGAAAGAGTCTCTATGTGCTGAGAATTAGCTGACCTCTGACACCCTCTTATCACACCATCAATTGAAAAGAATGTACTTGAAAGCCTACATCCAGAACTCCCTCCATGAGGAAACTGTACACCTTGAGGTGAAATTCTTTCACCTCCTGATGTGAAGACTGCCAGCACGACCCAGTTATTTGCCCAGTTGGGACAGTTCTGGAGTTCCTGCAGGCCCTTCTCTCTGCAGGTTTGACTCACTCCACCCTGAGGATCTATGAGGCGGCCATTACAGTCTACCGTGCCCCTCTTGGTGGCCATTCAGTGGGCAGACACCCTCTTATGTTTCCTCTGCGGTGCACTGAGGCTGAGGCCTCCGGCCAGAAGAAGTGGTTGATCAGGATGCTATCCTAAAACCTTGAGTCCTCTGATCTCCCCACACCATTGAGAGTCAAGACTCACTTTGACCGAAGTAGGGCAGCCTCCAAGGCCTTCTTGTCAGGTGTGTCTATACAGGACATCTGCAATGCAGCTGGACGGTCCACACCCCTCACATTCATCAGATTTTATGGTTTAGATCTGCGAGCCACTCACGGCTCTTCTTTCTCTTGCCTTAATTGTGCTCCTTGTGTGCACACTAGGCAGGGACTTCCAAGTCTGGCGGTGTGGGCATTCTCGTTCCCATAGCGTTTTGGATGCAACTCAAGTTCCTGAAAGGGAACGTCCCAGGTTACGAATGTAACCATGGTTATCCGAAGGGAACGAAATGCTGTGTCTCAAAGCCATACTTCCGGCATCCCTGCCAGAGTTCGCTTCATTCCTAGAAGCTGACGCTCGTTCCACCTCACATGCTTTTATAGCTTCCTGGTTGCTACATCACCCGCTTATGAAATCACGCCCATTCATGAGACTGATTTCACATATTATTCAGAGTTGGTCACGCTGAAGGGCGTTACTATAGCATTTCAGACGCAGTGTCTCATTCCCTTCGGGGAACCATGGTTACATACGTAACCTAGGACGTTTTTCTTGGGGTCAAATTTACCCCACACATTATGTATGTTGCAACCCTTGATAACAAAAAGGACTATTATGTGTTCCTTACTAATGTTTTGATTGTGATGATGTTCTAAATCCTTCTAAATGTTTGAAATTGTGTTTGTTTTTCCCGGGGTCAAATTGATCCCAAACATAGCTTGAGTTACTATCCTTGATAAAATAAATAGTTTTTTGCTTTTCAAATGTTATAGATTACAAAAATCTATACTTAGTAATATTATAAAACAAATAAAACACCAAATTTATATATACACTTTTCAAATTTTAGGTCAATCAGTGAGATTTTTTTGTGATTTGTAAATGTTTCCATAGTCGTGCAATGGGTATTCTGGATTTATAAGGGGTGGGGAGGGGGGTGGTGGGTGGTTGTCAACCTAAAAGGCTATTTAAGTAGTCAACAAAGACATAAATTACCTGAGACACAAACCTTTGTAAAAAAAAAAAAAAAAAAAACATCATATTCTTGAGGTTTAAATTACTGGGGTCAAAATGACCCCAGTGGGTAACAGATGTTATCAGATTTAAGGGTAACAGGAGGGTTTTAATGTTATTTTTTGTGATCTCCAACTGGCGAAGTCGAACATCATTAGTGCCGGCATGAATAACAATCTTACTGTATTTACGTTTAGCATTAGCCAGCACTTTTATGTTTGCCAAGATGTCAGGCGCTCTGGCTCCCGGTAAACATTTGACGCTGGTGGCTGGTGTCTCTATATTCACGTTCCGTACAGTAGAATCACCAATAACAAGAGCACTTTCTTCAGGTTTCTCAGTGGGTGCATTACTGAGTGGAGATAACCTGTTTAATGTTTTGATCGGAACAGAAGAGCGGTGTTTTGACCCACGACTACGCTGCCTCGCCGTCACCCAGTTGCCCTGCTGCAGGGGCTCTGTTGCCGGAACTGAACAATGAACAGGAATCCCTGAGCTAGACGCATCCAAAGCCGTATCTAGAGCCCTAACATTCTTACTGTCCTCAATTAAAGTTTGGATGTGTGTAGTGTTGCACGGTGCACTGATACTTCAAACGTATCGCGATTCTCGGAAATTAAAAACGTCACGTTTCCTAAATTTATTAGTATCGATACTTCAAGAAATGACTGTGTTCCAGATTTGTAAGAGACGTATTTCATGTCCAGTGCCTCCCTATGGACGTCTGTGTTTTTTCTCCTCACGCAAGCGGCAAAAAAGCACTACAGCGAGATGGCTGCATTAGTGGCTTTACTAAACTGATTTGGCTTTACTAAAATGTGTGCATAATCACATTAAATTGTTTAAATAAGTTGTTCAGATGAACAAAGCACAAGGTTTTCTTGCATAATTAACATTTTAATTGTTTGGTCAGACAGTTCATATATAATATTCACATTAATCTGTGACTAAACTTGGAGTTATGTTCTGTATGCTAAATATGAAAATGAGCGTAACTGCACAGCACCTATAACTGCGCTTTGTATCTGCTGATTGCTGATCGAGATTTACATGCTTGGCTCAATGACCCTGTATACTCATTCATTTCGTTCATAAATGAGATATTCAACTCATTCATGAATGAGAAGATCTCTCGATCTCGTTCAGTGAAGGGTGCATGGGTTCATTCATGAATGAGAAGATCTCTCGATCTCGTTCAGTGAAGGGTGCATGGGTTCACTACATTCAACACATCACATGCTCCGTCACAGAGTAACTCTTTGACAGGATGAAACAGTTCACAGAGCTATTCACGAGCTGCGCATGTGCTGCTAATAGCGCCGCGCTTGCGTGCTGCTGTGGAGGGAGGAACTTCAGTGAACGAGAAATATGAGTCAGTGGATTATGTGAACGAGAACAATTCGTTCACCTAAAAGATTTGTTCACGTACGAACCATCACTAGTGCAATTTCATATTGCCTGTATTAAATATTTGGAATACAATATATATTTTCATATTTTATTATGTTCTTCGATAAATTTACAATACGAAGGTCTAAGTAGAAACATATATTCCGTGATGTCCCCGATGCGTGGGTCGCGGTGCGTAAATAAATTGTATTTTTTAATTTGCTTGCCATCACTAGGCTGCAAGTGATACTGTGGCCGCCGGGCCACGACTGGTAGAAAAAGATGACGCTCACTAAAGATGACACTCATTAAAGCTCACTGGCTGAGTTTTCTCCTCTGAAAGAAAAGGTTGCACAACTGACAGAATAAGTTACAATATCTGAGATATTGCTGCTTAATTTTATTTGCTTTTTTTTTTTTTTTTTTACTTGAATGCCATTGCTTAAATTGATATTATTTATCTTTTGACATTTAATCTTCTGAGTTCAGAAACATTGTTTAATATAATCGATGTTCATATTTTTATTCAAAGTTCAGAATCAAGATAAATTTATTACTCTTGTTTCTTATGATAACTGAGATAATGCTGCTAAATTTATTCTTACTTTACCTTGAATGTCATTGCTCTATTTTTTATATTTTGATATTTCATATTTTATTCAAATGTTTAATATATCTGCTGTTCATTTGTTCATTTATTAATGTGTTATATGATTAGAATGTTGTCCCATATTTAAAATAAAGCACAGCAATGATATTGAGAGTGTATTTTCCCTTTTCATTAAAAGTGTTTAAAAAAAGTATCGAAATCGCAATTCTTGACTAGGTATCGGTATCAAAAAAATCATTTTGGTATCGTGACAACACTAGATGCGTGTCTCTAATTCTAAAATCTTCTCTGTCAGCCTAACTATTTCCCTGCAATTATCACATGTGAATCCGACATGACAGACAGAGATAGATAAACTGTACTGTACATGTGACAAGAGGTGCAAATTACAATAGCAGGAGAAGCCATTACTCACTGTGCTTGATGAAATATTCTTAACACATTTGTTTGATGAACTTGTGAAAAACTAGAGGGAGAGAGAGGAAAGGAGAAAAGAAAAATGAAAGGTTCGAATGAAAACGCTAACGAGTGCTAATGCAATGCAGGTGTACTGCACTCACGGATATAAAATAAAAGTGAACGATCAAAATTAATCTGTATAAGATTGATCGATAATATCAGAAATATGGTGTGAATTAAGTTATATTTTATCACTTTAAAAAACAGAGAGTGATAGTAAGATAAAGATTCTAGAGGGAAAAAAAGAAAAAGGCTACACGGAGCTACGACTAGTTACAGCAAGGCCAGCAGGAAGTAGAGAAAACACTGCCCAACAGCTACACCCGCAGTCAGGGAGGCTCAGTCTACACTCTGCACAAAACCAACACAACACTCCTTTTCCACAGAGCACTTCTAGTCCCTAGAAATCTGTCTTAATCTGTTTTAGTGAGCACTTCTCCTTTGCTGAGATAATTCATCCACCTCACAGTTGCGGCATAACTAGATGCTGATTAGACAGCGTGGTTATTGCATGATACAATTCCGGCAATTGTTCCCGGGTTGCTGGTAAAAGAGTCACCCTTTACAGCATTAGTTCTGGCTTTTGTTCACACAGAGCTCGTTCTGGGACTTAACCTAGTAATGTTACTAGGTCCCCAACCCTGGATCAATCCCGGGATGTGTTTGCTTTTACACAGAAGGGAAACCGGCAATTTACTGGGTCCAACATTCAGAGTGAAAGGGGCTTTAGGCTCACCGAAACCAGTCAGTATCTGGTGTGACCACCATTTGCCTCACGCAGTGCTACACATCTCATTCTGATAACTTTCTGCAATCCCGTCATCTTTATTTTACTAACTTACTGCATGCAGAAGGTGACCCAGCTGACCTCATCAGAAAAAAAACTCAACACTATATGCAGTTCAACTTCGTAAACTACTGCTTTAAAGAAGATATACTCTTGCATAACCTCAATGCATAAAATATTAACCTCCACATCTCGACCTCAAGAAACTCATCAAGATAGAGCAGCACTTTTAAATATATAACTCATTGCTATTAATGATATAAGCCTATTATTAATTTACATATTTTATTAAGTTTTATTCAAGCATGCTAGTTTGTTTTATGTATGAAATTTGAATCAATACAATTCTAATATACAGTATATGCAGTGTATTTTCTGTTAATCTAAAAATAATTTGTATAAATGTATTTTTTTGTATTTAACGAATGTATTTCATGTATTGAACCTTGTGATTTGATTTATTTCTCTTTTAGGCTAAATGATTGTGGCTTAACTGACAAAAGCTGTCCAGCTCTGGCTTCAGTTCTCGCATCAGATACCAATCTGAAAGAGCTGAACATGAACAATAATAATCTGCAGGATTCAGGAGTGAAGCTGCTCTGCACTGGACTTAAGGATATAAATTGCAAACTAGAGATACTTAGGTAAGTTTTGTGACAATCATTAGTGTTTTGTTAAAATTTTGATGCATCTGTTAACATGGACCTAGATAATTTGCCACAGAATTGAGGACAGAACTACTTCAGCTCAGTGAAATTTGCAGGCTTTAATTCCAGCATGAACTCTTACTTCCAGTGTCCTCATTTATCAACAGTGCATACACACAGATGTGTGTGTAATGCGTGCGTAAGAACAGTCTCATGCAAAGTGTGGGATCTACCAACTTGTACTTAAACATAGGAATGTGTGTAAATATAAGCAGAACTCTGAGCATGCTTAAGCAGAGAATCTAGAGCTAGAATGGCAATACTACAAAAAGAAAATGTCAGCTAAAACATACTGGTAAATATTCAGATTATAACTGAAGTGTTTTCTCTTTATGCAGTCTCAAGAACAACTGTATCACTGAAGGAGGTTGTCATGTTCTGGCTGCAGCTCTAAATTCAAACCATTCAAATCTGACAGAGCTGGATCTGAGCAGGAATCAAATAGGAGACTCTGGAGTGACAGAAATCTCCAGTCTGCTGAGAAATTCACAGACACTACAGATACTCAGGTCTGAATTTGGTTAATCTAAACATGAATCAATGTAAAGCTCCAGCTGGTCTGTAAACTGGTGCTGTGTCACAAGGAATGGGTCAGTAATGTGAAATTGGTGTGCTGGTGTAGATACATTTATAAAATATTGACAAACAGATGGATTTTTGGAAGTGATGGGAAATGTTAATATCTTAATGGTTTAATTTTTTTATGCATGTATTTATTTATTCATTAATTAATTCATTTGTTCATTAGTTTGGTCTTTCTGAAGACTTTCAGACTGCAGTATCACAGAAGAAGGTTATAATACAGTTGCAATCAATATAATTCAGTCAATACAATTCAACCCACTTGACCTGCAAGACATTTTGCTGTGGAGAACATAATTTTATGAAAACAATTTAACAAAGGTATCAGTAAAGTGTTAAAGAAAGTTTGTTAATACACTTTTGAGTGATTCTGAGAATGGAACATTGATGAATAATGATGAAATTCAAATTGGCTCTAAACATTAATGTTAAAAATTATTCAACCCCCCAAAAAAGTCCAGCAATAAATGCTGCCTGTAAGTACTAAGAAGCTTCTGTCACCTCTCTACTACAGTCTTGGTCCATTCCTCGCCTGAAAAAGCTTCCAGATCACTGATAATCTTTGGTTTTCACTTTGCCACAGCTTTCTTCAAATTCAACCAGATATTTTCAATAGGAATTAAATCTGGAGACTGAACAGGTCACTCACGCACATTCTATGACTGATCCCTGAACCAGGCAGAAGTAGATTTGGATGTGTACTTTGGGATGACTGTCCTACAGGAAAGTCCATTGATCATCAGCTTCAATCTTTGCACAAAAGGCATCACAATTCTTGTCAAAATGGCCTGATACTTCAAATTATCCATGATGTCATTCATACAGTCATGGTTTCCACTTCCTGCTGCAGTAAAGCAACCCCATAACAGGACTGTTTGACGATGGAGATGTTTTTCTTCTGCTTATGAGATTTGACTTTTTTTTGCAGTAGACACATCCCTGATCTGTGGGTCCAAAAAGTTCCAGTTTGGTCAAATCACTCCATAAAACATTCTTCCAGAGCTCCACAGGTCTACACAAATGAATTTTAGCAAGTTCAAGTCAGTCTTTTGTTCTTCTTGATCAAGAGTGGTATTCTGCAAGATGTCTCAACATGAAGGCCATACTTGTCTAGTGTTCGTCTTACACACTGCATTGAAATGGTTTTCCTCCTTTCATCAGGTCATCTTGCAAGTCTTTGGCTGTACATTGCAGGTTTTTCTCAGTTGCTCTGATTAAACATTTTATGATATTGTGGTTTTTCTTCAACACCCTAAAAAGGTTTTCTGGTACAACACTTTAAGCTAAGGAATATGGCTGAGAGTTTTTAATGTCTTGGAAATCTTCTTACAGCCTTTACAGACTTTCTAAAGTAATACAGTTATTTATTCTCTATAACTTCTCTATAGCGTCGTGTGATCTCTGTTGACTTTGCCATTTTTTCTACTCAACTTCAGCACATGCATCGGTTAACAGCTCAAGCTAATTCTGTTTTTAAATAGAGATTCTAAAGACTTAATTGTGTTTTTATTCCCCACCATGCAAATAAGAGATACTCCACTCCAAAATGAAAATTTAACCCCATGTTGTTCCAAACACGTAAAAGCTTTGTTCATCTTTTGAACACAATTTAAGATATTTTGGATGAAAACCTGGAGGCTTTAGACTGCCAAGTAAAACTTGTGACATAGCTCTGTTATTAAAATCTTATAACTCCAAAATAATACATTATATAAGATTATATATTGACATTATGACTTTTAATATATGACTTTTAAAGTCAGTGAACTGTTATAGATGCAATTTAGAGTTTATCCTGGATCTTCAGAAAAGCTTGTATTTCTAAAGTACTGCAGTCTCTGAGGGGTTGAGTAATTTTGATTGCAACTGTAGGTTATAATTGTGGAAAATTAAAACTGCAAAAATTAAAAATAGCATTTGTTGTAGTTTGAGTTCACCAGTATATAACTTTAACCAGCTTTACTGTGAAAAGAGTCCATTCAGGTCAAAAATCCTTTAGTGCATCTTTTTATTGTCTTCATTCTAGAACATGTACTTGTGTGACAATATGTGTTATAAGGAAGAATAACATGTTTTCTAATAGACTTTCAGACTGCAGTATCACTGAAGAAGGTTATAAAGCTCTGTCTTCAGCTCTGAGATCAAACCCTTCACACCTGATAGAGCTGGATCTCACAGGAAATGATCCTGGAGAATCAGGAGTGAAGCAGCTCAGTGATTTACTACAGGATCCAAACTGTCAACTCAACACACTGAGGTGAGATGTGATGAAATAATGCAAAATAAATGATACGCATGTGAATTATATAATTTGACTAATTTAGTAAGGTATACAATTTGTTACATCAAAAATTTTCAAAATGATCAACATTGAAGATCAGATGCTGCAGCTGCTGTTGTTTTGATGATAAATGTCAGCACAGTTTAGTTCTATTAAAAGTTGCAGGTTAAGCAAACATTTTTTGTCAGTAGATGTGCTGGTGTTCAGTAGTTTTGGTGCCTCAATTAACATTTATGATTGTGTTATTGTGGACATTTCTCATGAAAAACATATTCAGTGTGATTTATTATCCTGATTGTTTAAATGTTACTGAATGCACTGTACATTAATTTCCATCAAGCTCAGATTCACAACACTGTAGATCACTGATCTAGAATAGAGAACTGGATTGATCATGACATCATGAAAGTGAAGCCACCGCACCGCCATATTAGTAATCTCTAGTGTGTGTAAACATTCTATTGAATTAATAGGAAATTGTATGATTTTAATGAAAAAACATCACATGATAAATTAATAATAATTTATAACCACCACTTAAATCATTACCTGCTTCAAAATGAATGCTGTTAACGAAATCATTTTTGAAACATTTGCAGTTAGCAGCTACTGTACGAATAAAAACACTATAACAAAATTATATAAACAATGAATAAATGTTCAAGGCGAATAAAGTTATGTGTATACGAAGCATAAATCTTTCTTAAGATTTCAGAATGAAAGAGAGAGTGTTCATGATGTTCGCTACTGTAATGAACGTAGCTTTTTAATAAGGAGGGGAAATTCCCTTGAGTGTTTGCATTGTAAGAATGTACAGGGATAGTTCAGATTTAAAAACGCTGACTTGTTATGTACAGCATTTTACATGGAAACACTAGCTAATGCTAGTGAACATATGCGTAATCTTGGACAGTCTGAAATAGATGTTGCTCAATCAGGACATTAAAAATATACACATAATTTATTCAGAGAAATAACTGAATTCAGACATCAAGTCAAGTCACCTTTATTTTTATAGCGCTTTAAACAAAATACATTGCATCAAAGAAACTGAACAACATTAATTAGGAAAACAGTGTGTCAATAATGCAAAAAAAACAAAACATTACAGACATGAAGCTTTATTTCAGAATGGTAAATTAAGCTTTTCATTTCAGTATAGAGCAATTTTAGAGGGGTCATATAATGCACATTTCCCACAAGTTGATATGATTCTTTAGAGCCTTAATGAAAAGTCTGTAACATAGTTTGTTTAAAATTTCTTTATGTTACTGTAAAAAAAAACTTTTTTACCCTGTCAAAAACAGCTGTTTTCAAAACAGGCTGGTTTGTTGGATTCTCCTTTAATGCTAATGAGCTCTGCTGACTCCGCCCCTTTCTTATGATCTGCTCTCCAAGAGACTGTTTACTTTAGCCACATTCATAGTGAAACTTGCTAATTAGCACATTATTAGGAAAGGGCGATTTTCAATGATTCGTTTAAATACATTATACTCACTGCTGGAGGCTGGATCATGAAGGATTCACACGAACATAAACGCAATTAGATCAAAGGGCGCATTTCTTTCACTTCTCCAACCATAAGTTAATCCTCTGCGATTTCAGTCACTTTGATGTCGGGAGTAAACAACTACTGCTATGTTCATTATAACATCCAACAACAAATCACCTCAATTACTTAGGAGTCATGCTCGTCTGCATCTCAGACTGATGACGGCTCACGGGTCTGAGGTAAGACAAGTCCAGTCAGTGCTGAAACACTGCTGTCAATCAAACAATCATGGGAGGGGTCTCCAACCGTGTGACGTCACACAGTCAGAGTGCTCGATTTGAGAAAGGGGAAAACATTTAAAAAGATTACAGAAAAACCACTTGGTGGATTTTTATCATTATAGGGTGGTTGTGTACACACAATGGCATCAAACATTTATTTCAAACAACTTGTAAGAGTGCATGTAGCATTATATGACCCCTTTAACAGAAGCTATTGCATTATTCATTGTATATTCAAATCAGTTTCTGATACTAATAGGTTCATATTTAAAAATTCCTGAATAATTACATACACAAAGAAATAGGCTATATTTTGTGTTGGATCAATTACCTGTGTCGTCAGTGTGCAGCAGACACACACCCTAAACGGTTTAAATATATCCTTATCTTGCCCAAAAAGACCAAAAACACTGCAGATAACATGAAGTAAAAATTAATTTACATACACGCATCATAAAAAATAATCCTGTTTGACTGGTCAGCGGTTTGCTTGTGACTCAATGGTGCTCTCTGCTGGTAGAGAATAGTAAGATGGCTGATCAAACACTTCTGTTGGCTTCACTGCCTTTTGGCAGTTTATAATGTGATGAGTGATCTAGTCATATATAGATCAGTGCTGTAGATCTGCTACAGCAGATCTATCACAGACCACAAATATGTGATGCGTGTCAGGAGAGGATCAGTGATAACATCACACACACACACACACGTCTGAACCTGCAGTTCCTCTCATAATGAACAGAATTACTGTTGCATCAGGCCATCAGTTAAGTAAAACTATCCAGAGATGTTCTGAACCCAGATCATGTTCTCTGTTAGTGGATCAGCAATCCAGTGTTTGGTGAATTCTGCTTCATAATAATAGGAAGAGCCGGCATCAAAAGATCAACTAAATATATCACTATGAATGCTTAGCTGTCACAAGCTAGTTATCTCTTTGCTAACTTTCCTCATCTCCTGCTTAAAAGCCAGAAAGATCTTCAGATTTTTGAGAATCATGATCTAGTGAGCTTTTGCCCCTGAGTGTCTTTTAAATAATTGGTAACACTTTAGAATACTGTTTCTTACTTACTACATAACTAATAAGGAATTATTGAAGAACTAACAGGTGATTATTCATTAACACTTAACTCACTACTGTTAACTACTATGAAAGATGTGTTAATTAATCAGTATGTAATATAATTTTATCATTATGTTAAGTAACAGTTAGCTGATCAATAACTAATGTATTCTGTCATACCTCCTGAAGAACTACTATTAATTATCTATTAGTTAGGGTTCAAGAAAAATAACTATGAAGTAACTACTAATGAACAGTTTTACACAATTACATTAAATTGTGATCCTTTCATATAAATGTTATTAGCAATAGTAGTAGTAGTAGTAGTATGAAAATGCAATCTTAATAAATGCAATACATTAAATAGAGGTTTTGCCTATGTAGTAAATTGTTTTGTGAGTGTGTTTTGTAAGAAATCAGCTTCCAATAGGAACCCCACCATGACTCCAGTGCCTTGCGATAACTTACCTTAGTTTTTATATTTTATATACAGTACTGTATGTGTGCCTCCTCAACAAATACAACATTATCATTAATTCAATTTCTGTATGTAAGGCGAAGCCTGAGGAAAATACAGGTATCCAATTTGTAATTAATAAAGAATTATAAAATAATTATGCAATACTTATTTTGAACCTGAAACCTTAGGCCTATTCTAAAGTGAAAATATTAGGAACCCATTAATAATGAATAAAGAATTATTAGATAATTCCTGAAGAATTACTTAGGATCTGAAACAGTATTCTAAAGTGAAAACATAGGGAACCCATTAGTAATTAATAATTAATTATCAAATAATTCTGCAGGACTTATTTTGAACTTGAAACATTAGGCCTATTATAAAGTAAAAATGTCGAGAACCCATTAGTAATTAATAAAGAATTATTAGATAATTCCTCAATAATTACTTAGAATCTGAAACAGTATTCTAAAGTGAAAACATAGGGAACCCATTAGTAATTAATAAAGAATTATCAGATCATTTTGCAGGACTTACAGAATTCTAAAGTGAACCTATTAGTAAATAATAATAAACTACATAATTTTGACAAAAAAAAAACTATAAAAGTAATCATAAACTTTGTAAAATACTCTCATCTTTTTTATTTCAGATGAGAACATTTCTTAATACAGCATATTTTATTCCATTTTAACATGTATACTTCCCACATTGTAAATAATTTAACACACATTTCATAATCAAAAGTTAAACATTTAGAAGCAAACAAAATGCATATTTCATTTCCATTATAGGCTTATAAGTGGGCTGGAACAAAGTTGCTACTGTAGTAGTACTTTGTACTTGTCCTTTTACTCAAGTAATTTTGAAAATGAATAGGCCTACTTATAATTTTACTGGAGTAATATTTTATTGGGGTATCTGTACTTTTACTCAAGTACTTGATATGTGGGACACATCCTGATTATTATAGTGATTATATGCGTATAACTGTTCAGTAGTAATTTTTTCATAGTTATATTTCTTGAACCTTAACTAGTAGATAATTAATAGTAGTTCTTCAGGAGGTATCACAGGATATATTAGTTACTGATTAGCTAACTGTTTCTTAACGCAATCATAAAATTATATTAAATGCTGATTAATTAACACATCTTTCTTAGTAGTTAACAGTAGTGAGTTAAGTGTTAATGAATAATCACCTGTTAGTTCTTCAATAATTCCTTATTAGTTATGTAGTAAGTAAGAAACAGTATTCTAAAGTGTTACCAAATAATTTACTTTTTTTTACTTTTGTCTTTCTTAAAAATATTTGTGTATTTAAATGTTCAACTGTTTAAACTTGAACTAGAGATTTTCGTTACAAACAATGTTTGAAAATCTTTAAATGCTTTGTGATGCAATACACACTGAATTGATTCCAGCTTCATCTTCTCTTCTGCAGGTTTTTGGGTCCTGCTGCAGATGAAGGCTGTCAGTATGTGACTGGAATTGTGGGTAAAAACCCGTTACTCCTGAGAGAGCTGAATCTGACTGGACGTAAACTAGGAGACACAGGAGTGAATCAGATCTCTGCTCTACTGCAGGATAAACACTGTAGACTCAACACACTGATGTGAGTATCTTACATCATTTCACATGTTACATGACTAGTAATGTTACAGTCATCTATTTTAATTCTAATTTGAGTCCGACCTCACGTTATAAAGCTTGGAAGAGCCAGGACATTTTTAATATAACTCTGATTATATTTGTCTGAAAGAAGAAATTCATATACATCTAGGATGGCTTGAGGGTGAGTAAATCATGGAGTAATTTTCATTTTTGGGTGAGCTATCCCTTTAAGTGCACAGTGGTGGAGAAAATAATGTGAACACATTATAAATAGCCAGTATTTTATTAATGTGTTTACCATCGTTTGCCTTTAATACAGCTTCCAACCTTCTTAGAATAGATTCATACAACTTTTGAATAGACTTCAGTTAAATTCTGTCTCTAACTTCTGCTGTGACTGCTGAATGTGATCATGTTTACTGACTACAAACTGAGGATTGAAGACTAATTTAAAAATATATATTATTTGTGTGTATGTGTTTGCATGTTTCTATTTTTAAATGTAATTTCATAAAGGCAGGGTCAGTCTGGTTTCTGTCACTTCTGGGGTTTGATCGTCCAGTCTTTCTCTGGGACAACAGCCAGGGTTTTTTGGTCAACTGGGTCTCTTAGTTTAGGTTAGAGGAGGTTATGAATGAAGGTGACTTGTAAAGTTGTGTAATCTAAACATTTGAGAGTTCTGCTCATACAGCAGGTCAAATACACAACCCAATATCCAATAATTTCAGTTAATAATACCAAAAATACACACACATTTCTCTTTTATCCAGTGGGACAGAACTGTTTTCATTGTGTTTATTAATGGGACACAACAGAATAGTTGTGTGCTGCTGTATCAGAACATATTCATAGTGTTTATTGATGCTTCATATCTCTCTGCCATCAAACACCAGATTAATGAATGTGTAACACAACTGAACAGAACCGGTCCAGACTGGGCTTTATTCTGTGCAGGCATTGCTTCTTCAGTCTGACCTGTTTCAGAGAAATATTACTGTACTTCACATCTACACACACAGACAAGCCTACACTTTTATTTAGATGTGCAAAGTTGAATCTGTGTAGCAAAGCTGATCAAGTCACTGGACAGAGCAGAGCGAATGCATTTACGTTGTAGTGATGTGCAGACCAGAATCAGTTTAAACACAAATACACAGCAGTCAGGACTTTTATTTTAGACAATATGTTCCGTTTTAGACAAAAGATGAAATAAGAATTATATGACAGAAATAAAAAAATATGAAAGATTTTAACACCTTTCACACAAGGTTGTTAGGAATTAAAACTTCATTGTATTTCTATCAAGAATCAGCACAAATTGTACATAAATCATGAGAAGTGTAAATTATTTGATTAAATGAACAAGTTTCGAAGACCTAATTGTGTAAAATTTATCTAAAGGTGTTCAGACACTCTTCCTCTGTTTTTTGTTTTATCAAGACATTGTGACTTTATTAAATAGTTTTCTTCTATCTTCTCTCTTTCTCCCAATGTAGGTTATTAGACTGTGTTTGACAGATGAAGGTTGTTCTGCTGTGACTTCATGAACATAACGTGTCTGATTCATTGTGTTTTCTCTTTCTGTCTTCAGTCTGTGGGGATGCAGTATTACAGAGAAACAGTGTCTCATCCTGACTTCAGCTCTGAAATCAAACCCATCACACCTGAGAGAACTGATCCTGAGCTGGAATGAACTACTAGGAGACTCTGGAGTGAAACACCTCAGTGATCTACTGATGAACACACAATTCAAGCTGGAGAAACTAGAGTTAGTATCATTATACTCTACAGCAGTTACAGTCAGATTAAAGATTACTGTTTACTTTCAGGAAAAGGAAAGGAAAGGATGTGACGTGTGGCCAAATCTAGTGTCCCATACTCTGAACATGTGCTCTGCATTTAACACACACACACACACACCGTGAACACACACACACACACACACACACACACACACACACCGTGAACACACTCAGTTTTAATGTTATTTTTAAGTAGTTCCGTGGTTGATTCTGTATCTTAATCTACTTTAATCTTTTTTCTTCTGTATTTCTTTATGGTCTTATAATAAGGTTTTTGGCAATGTTTTATTAATTATTACACTGTATGATGTTACCACATGATGAATTACTCCCACATGAACATAACGTGTCTGATTCATTGTGTTTTCTCTTTCTGTCTTCAGTCTGTGGAGATGCAATATTACCGAGAAACAGTGTCTCATCCTGACTTCAGCTCTGAAATCAAACCCATCACACCTGAGAGAACTGAACCTGAGCTGGAATCAAATAAAAAACACAGGACTGAATCACTTATGTGACGTACTGAAGGATTCACGCTGTAAACTGGAGAGATTGAGGTCAGTAACATTCACAGACAAGAATCAAAATGATGAAAATCACTTTGTTTAACTCTTATGTGCTGTTCAAGGTCTTTTGAGACCCCAAATGATGTTTGCTGAAATAAAAACAAATGTTCCCTTTATCTAAATGACATGAGACTTTGTACGGTTGTCAACACTTGGGAGCTCTACAAATAGAAAATTAAATTGGATTGATATCTTGTTGTGTGTTAGTGTGAAAAAAGTCACTCTCTGGAGACTCACATTGAAATGAATGAGGAAATGATCAAATCAATACTTTTTCTTCTTAATTTGTCAAATAAAATCAATAAATCCACCATGATTCAGACCACACATTCACAGTACACACACACACACACACAAAAGACAAACAACCATAGACATTAATGGAGACTATAAAAATGTTGATTTTGTTGTTACATAATTTGTCAAAAATGTCTGAAGAGGTGACACCCAGCACTTTTAATGTATTTTTCTAAATATATAAAAAATAACATAAATACTTAAACTACACGGATGTGGAGTTAAAACATTAATAAACTGAGTATTATTAAAGTCTTTTTTTTGTAACAAAATGTCCTTTTGTTGGCTATGTCCTCCCCAAACGAACAGCACATAAGAGTTCAACAAAACACTTTATACTCAATATCTCATGATGAATGTGTTCACATTATATTTGTGAAAGATCTTCATCTTAATGATTTGTTTGTAAGATGATCTCTCTTCCTCTGTTTGTCTCTTTCTAGTCTTCGTGACTGTGACATTACAGATGTTTCTTCTTTAACTCAGTCTTTGACAAACACAAAAGCTCTCCAGTTTCTAAAAGAGCTTGATCTGAGATATAATGTGATTGGAGACTCAAAGCAGAAGCTCATTGATGTGCTACGAGACTCAAACTGTGAACTGAGGTGAGTAAACTTCACTTTGTGATATTAAAGAGATTCATTTACCTCTGATATGTGAACAAATATATACTTTCAAATATTAGTGTAAAGAGTTGATCAAATGATCATCAAGCTTTATTTCAAAGGGTTTGTGTCAGAATGAAATGTAAAGTTGATAAAAATGTTGAACACAAAGGAGGAAAGAGAAGAAAAGCAGACTGTCACAGCTTTCTACAGCAACAGCTGCTTTATTAATGAGATCAGTAATAGTGAATCATTAGAGTTTGAAATAGATTTGTTCAGATTGTAGGAAAACGCTGGTAAAATCAGAGCAGATTCAGCTTCAGGTCACAGTCGTCCAGCATCACATGATCAATGTCTCTGTCTCTTGTGTGTTTTTACTTTGACAAGCAACACGTCACATTACTTTACACTTACTTTCTGTAAGAGATAATGTAGCTCCAGCCGCTTGTTATCACAGAATAAACCTGACAGGGTGATCAGGACTTGTGTCCTCCTGAAGAGACTTATTCTGTGATAACATCCGGCTGCATCTGCATTATCACACTTATAGGGATGCACCGAAATTTCGGTCACCGAAAATTTTCGGCCGAAAATGGCCTTTTCGGTTTTCGGCCGATAGACTTTTATCACCGAAAACAACACGGCCGAAATGTTGTGATGACGCAAACAGAAACCGCGACCTGCACATGCACCTGCATAGGGCAGACCACGAGCTCCACGCGACATTCACTTAACACCAGTGGGAACATTCTCTCTCTTCGTATTCCTTTATGCGCAGCACTAAAACGTCTCCTAACAAAGAGATTAAGACGGACCACGAAGTAAAAACAAAAGAAAAGTACAGTCTTATAGAGTCTGTAAGCACACGTCTCACTGAGATCTTGTCGGATCCTCTGCACTTCATCGCGAATGTGCTTGATCCGCGTTATAAAGACCATTACTTGGATGCGGAAATAAGGCAGCGCGCACGAGAAATGATCCAGGCCGCACTGGATGCGGAGAACCCGCGTGGAGACGGAGAAGCACCAAGCGCAGGAGACGGATCAGAGCGCAGAAAAAAACACTGGTCTCTGCACTAGATGAGTGGCATGCACCATCGTTGTCTGATATGATCAGTGGAATTCTGCAAGAAAGTGCCTCAAATAATAATAATACGTTGGCTATTTTGTTCTTAGGCTACTATATATATATATATATATATATATATATATATATACATATATATAATATTATATATATATATATATACGTATAATATATATATATATACGTATATATATATATATTAATATATATATGTATGTATATATATATATATATATATATATATTATGTATGATATATAATATATAGTTATGTTATATATATATATATGTATGTATATATATATATATATGTATGTATATATATATATATATGTATATATATATGTATGTATGTATATACATCACTAATCATAATATGTTGTATATATATATGTTATGTAGGTGTAATATATATATATGTGTATAATATATACTATATATATAATATGTTATGTATATATAATTTATATGTATGTATATATATATGTATGTATATATACTATATATATAATATATATATATATATGTATATACTAGTATATATATACGTATGTATATATATATATATGTCATATATATTATTATATATATATGTATATATATATATGTTGTATACTATATATATATATATATATATATATATATATGTATGTATATATATATATATATATATATATATATATATATATGTATGTATATATATGTGTGTATATATATATATATATATATATATGTATGTATGTATGTATGTATGTATGTATATATATATATATATATATATATATATATATATATATATATATATATATATATATATATATATGTATATATACACACACACACACACACACACACACACACATAATATCAGATTGTAGCCATATTTATGCTAGATTTTCTGCTAGATTTCTGCTTTAATTTTATAAAAATGTTTATTTATGCCCTGGTCCTATTTAAATACACTCTCTCAAATATTTCTCAAATGTCAGGCAGATGACAAGCTCAACTGCTCAACAGCTAGATGGTTATTTTTATGTTTTTTTTTTTTTATAAGTTATGTAATTGTAATTATCTTTGAAACTTTAATATTAATTTATGCAATTGCAATGTCTTAATTTTAGTAAAGTTAGTACACGGTCATAGCAATAAATGCAATGGTACTAATAATTGGCATAATTTCTTTCGGTGTTTTGGTTTCGGTTTTCGGCCTTGGTTTTCTCTTTTTCGGTTTTCGGTTTCGGCCAAGAATTTTCATTTCGGTGCATCCCTACACACTTATTATATGCTTTCTTGACACACAAGTGAAGAATTAGACACAATTTAGATTCAGCTAAACACTTCTGCTCAGTTAGCAACAACTTGAACAACAAGACACACTTTGAACAATGTCTCCTCAAGTCTAGTATTAACAGGAATCTCCTGCGGTTTGGTTTGAGGGTAAATCCAGTCAGTAACTGAGGCACAAGCTAATAGCAGTTGTGTTTGAATGAAACGAGTGAGAGCGCGGTGCTGTGATATGAGAGAAGTCAAAGAAACGCCCGACTCAAATACCGTATGACTGTGTGTTATTCTGCTGCTAATGACACACACCTAATGAATAACACACCTCCGAATGTCACGACTGACCAATCAGAATCCAGTATTCCAGCGAGCTGTGCAATCATTTCACTTATTTACTGAGACCAACACAAACATGTTTAAACTAGAGACAAACAGCTTTAACTAGTGACACATTTAACTGAAAGATTTGTGTTTTAAGACAGAATCACATTTGTATTTGTTCCTAGTCATTTATTATATTTGGTGTACACTCGTTAGTGTGTGTTTCTCTTTATATCGACTCAATAGAGACACAAACAGAATGGAATTCATGTTCTACATGTATTATATTTAAAACACAAATACTGTTTTATTTATACATATTCAAAATCAAGTATAGTGAGTAATTATTCTGAGTACAGGGTTTTTATGAAACTTTTTACTCAAAATAAAAACAAAACCGGTGATTTAAATATTTTAACTATTTTGTACTTTATTCCACTGAACTCTGATGATCTTCTCTTCTCATTTCACCTTGCAGTGTAGCTGCTAAATGCAGTATCTCATAAAGTGAAGTGGTCTTGAGAGGAGCAGTAAACATCAGCTGAAGATCCACAGAAGAGCTTCACTACTGTGTCTATGAGGAGAAATAAATGTGTGATAAATGTGTAAATGTGATCCATACAGGTGAAGAGACTCAGACTTTACAATCAAATAATGCAGCATGTGTGTTAGAAACATGATATTGAATGATTAATGTTGCTTTAGTATTCAAGCAGATGATCATTGTGTTTAATGTAAAGCTGGAACAGAGGAGGAAGAAGCTCAGATGAGTCTGTCTGGCTCTTCAGTTTAATAATATTTCTATTAAACTCATTCATAATGATTCAAATGTTTAAATGTGATTGTCAAGTGCAGCACTTAAATGTGTCAAAAGATATAAAGCAAATCTACAATGTGTGATATCTCCATGTTACTTAAAACATTCAGTGACTGCATCATATGCATCTGTAAGGAGCAAACTGTAGATCTCCAACATTACTGGGTAATTACTGTCAACTTTAATAAGAATAAAGACCTACATTTATCAGATAATCAGAATATGTTCTACATAATAAGTGCTAAAAGTCTCATAAGGAAACAGTTCTTAGTGTTAGCCTAAAATGTTAGCAGACAGCAGCAGCATTAATGTTTAATTTCTTTTCTATATAATCATTTAGATGCTCGTGACAGTATCTAGTTTGTTCAGTCGATGTTTTCTCTAGCATTAAGACATGAATCCTCTTTTACACAGCGCTCAGCTCCTCTGATGCGGATCATTCTGGTTCAGTTTCTAATGTAACGTGTGCGCGCTCTGCTCCCGCGAGAACATTTGATGAACAGAGACCCCTGTCACAGTTTTCACTGGGTCACTGATTTCAGCACAACAGGGGTCAAGGGTCATTCTACAGAAACATTAAATTTTGGGATGGCAAGATGTCTTAAAATGCATTTAACATTTAAACTTAGACCACATTATTATATATGTACACACATATAATACAGTAGTAACAATAAACTCAGTTATTGGTATAATTACTCACAGAGATAAAGAAATTGTGTGTGAGTTGTTGTCTTAATGTGGGAAAACAAGCCCTGTATCTCAATGTTCACACTATACATCTTAAATATATGTGAGATTAGAATAAGTGTGTCCCAAAGTATGCTGAAAAGAGTATGCCAAAAGTCCCCGGATGGTCTACTCTTTCAGGCTGATTTTTGAAGTGTGGATCTGTGCACACTCCAATTACTAAAATTACCCACAATCCATTGTGCTTTTTCAAAGGATTCGGTCCAGAACTACAAACACAAATAAAACGCATTAGAAAAACTACAAACGTGGCGGATGAAGGCAAAGTTAAAAGGTAAAAAACTGTATTATTCAGAGCTGTTTAAGATATATACTGTGCTAAATTTCCTTCACCTTCTACTTTATTTTATTTATTCTCAGGGAGGTAAAGTAAGTCAGATCTGTTCTGTCTTATAAACATCTGAGCTCATCTTCACAAAACCGGTCACAGAAGACTTCTCCATGATCTGTTCTTAGCTATAAATCAATGCCAGGGAGGCAGACTTGTGCTATATACTACTACAAGTCAGTTTATTTATTACAGTTAGTAAATATTCTACAATTACTGTGAAAGTATTAAATAAAGTATAAATGTGAGTAAGTGGTTTGCTCAAGGCAATATCAGCGATGGTTCTGGAGCCGGAGAGCTCTTCAGCATCTGATTTGATCATCACTTCAGTCTTTTATAGACAGCAGGTGGATCCAGTGTCTTCTGACATCACACTGGAAATCCCTTCACAAGTGCTTTATAAAAGGCCTTGCATCTTCTCTTTCTTCTTCTGGATTCTCTGCTCTGTTGTCTTTTACACTTGATCTGAAACACAGCTGCTGAGGTAATGTCCAGCTTCTTTTCTCTTCAGCGCTCTCACTAATACATGTGTCATCTCTATGTGCTCTTGATTATACATCTTATAAATGATTTCTTAAGAAATGCTTAAAACAGCAAGTGTGTTGTTCTACGAAATAAACCACTTTCTCAATAAAACAACTCCATCTGGGACAGTTCCCTTAGTACTGAATGTATGATTTTATTAATTAAATAAATACCAAATTTATATTTGTGCACACATACCAGACATAGGTCAAAACATTGATAAATTTGGCTGAATGAAAAGCTAGAAGTGGTACTTAATAAAGAACTGTTTGGGAGCCGAAAAGAGCCGGTTCATTTTACTGAGCCGAGCCAAATGATCCGGTTCCCTAAAAAGAATTCACTAATAACGTCACCACAGTGAATATAGGAATCACAAAATGATTCACTGCGATGAATATGGTCCGGTGCTGAAAACGACTCCATTGATCTCCAGGAAGCTGTGGTCTATACTGGAGCTCAAAGTGTCAATGTTCAGAGTTTGAGTTCTTCAGAAAGAAGGAGTTTGATGGTCACATGTGCTGATTCTGACTGACAGGAGAGTTTGACATCACTTTACTCACATCAGCTCATCTGTCCTTTCATTCCTGAACCAGTTTGTCTCTTCATATCTGTGGACTCAAACCGCTGAAGATGTTTGGTTCTGTTTGTGTTTGTGGCGTCTGGTTGGTGAGTTTGAAATCTGTGTTTCTTTAAATATCTCTGTTTGTTTTTCTGAATGTGCTTTATGTAAAAACACTGAAGCTCAAACAGCAGCAGCTTTAGTTTCAGTCGTGATGTGATTCTCATCTGAAGTGTTTTCTGGGTATGATGTTGTGAAGCTCAAATCAACTTCAGTTCAGAGTTTTAGTAAAAATCACCACAAAGATACAATTATTAATCCACACAACAGTTTGCTTCTGTTGTGCTATTTGGGATAATATTCTTCTGAAATATTCATTCCAAACTATTTACTTTAGCAAACCATCAAGTTATTTTAAAGTCTTTTTGTGTTTGTTCTTCAGGTGTGTTCGGTAACTCGGTCTCAGTGATGGAGGGACATTCAGTCTTCATAAATGTGCTTAACAGATGGAGGAATTACTGTAAATGATGTTCTTGATGGAGATTCAGAGACAGACTGAAGCTGGACAATCAGACTGGATCTCTGAGCATCACAAACAGCACAATAAAACACACTACAGACTGTCCTTCATCTTCATCCTCATCATCAGGATCTCATCCCAATCCCATGAGCAAGCAGACTCAACATCTGGACATCAGTGAATTCTGTCACACATGTTCAGGTTCAGCAGCTGATATTAGTGTTAATATTAGTGTTTATTGACTGAGCTGATCTCAGTTTGATCTGTTTATTCCTCAGACTCTGAACACTGTTGTGCTTCTACTGAAGCTGTGATCTGATTGGTCCTCTCTGCTCCGGTGGGCGTGGCTACTGTCATTCTTCTGGTTTATGACATCAGATCCAGAAGAGCTGAACAGATGGAGCACATATTCACACATCAGTTACATGAATAATGATGGCATTTCTCATAAGATAATGCATATTTATTCCTTTGTGTTCATTTTTCTCAGGAAGTGTTGAAATCTGAAGCAGAATGCTGGACTTTAAGGGTTTTTCAAGTGTGTTTTAGTGTCTTTGTCATAATAAATTATGATTATTTGATCTGCCACTCTTTCTTTTAGTGTCAGATAGAAAAAAATCTAATTTGTAAAGCTTTATTGTTTCTTTTTCTCTCAGATAGGTCTACATATATCAAAGTAATAAAGAGACAAACAGATCTCAATTTACTGCTGTCCATTAGCCGTCTGTATTTGCTTGTTTTTAGGTATCTTTTAAATTATTAATGAGACTGCGTGTTCTTCTCCTATTAGAAGCAGAAGCAAAGTTCAAAGAGTTCACAATATGGCAGAACTGAATTTTAGGAGCTAACTCCTCTTTTCTGAGGTTGAGCATTACCTGCTGAATAAAATATAAAGTGCTTTTCAAACACTTAGTCCAGGAGCAGGACATAAATCAGTGTTACAAATGGACCCAGAAGGCCTGAGATGGGTCGGTTCATCATTACAGAGTTTTCTTCAGATGATTCCCGCTCTAGATGTGTTAGATGTGGACTTGATCAACACTGAGGACTCTTACTGGAGTCTGTCCTGTCAGCTGCATCCTAACAGAGGAAGAAACAGATCCATAAAGACATGATCAAGTCAGTTAGATGATGCTGTTGTCAGATCCTCAAGATCATATGCTGCGTTCACACTGTGTTGTAGCTGTCAGTAAAGTGATGCTCCTCAGAACAGCTCTCAGTTAACACACATGACATACAGCTGATCTGGAGCTCTGCTGTGAGGAGACAGAAGTCTACAGTTCAGTACATAAAGTCATTCACTGGATAAAGTGCTTGAAAAACTGTCTTCAGTGTATATCTGGCCTCTTATAGTTATCTTCATTTTACCAATAACAATCATGAACACTTTAATCCAAATTTGACCTTTGTTTGGTTTCAACACATCTTCTCTAAGCACCAGATCTTTTATAATATCATTAATACTCTGCTTCACAATGGTAAGGTACTGCCTAAATTTCTGCCATACTCATTTAATATCTGTCCATGTGAGAACAGATAAAGGTCGATCTCTCTCGTCTCTCACACTTTTTACAGTCTAATGATTGAGATTCGAGTCTCAAACAAGATCTTTCTTCCGTGTTCCTGGGGTTTATCTTCATCAGATCCAGCAATGTCTCTGCATGCGTTGTCTGGAAAATACATTTGTTTTATTGTTATTATTATTATTATTATTATTATTAGTTGTGGATTCTTCTGAGATGGATATATATAGCACTTATCTTATCCACTTCTCTTTTATTTTCTGATTCTGATGCAGGATTTTGAGGACAGTGGTTAAAACAGGAATATTAGATATATCAAAATATTAGAGAATAAATAACATTGAGAGTAAATAAGACAGCTGTGATATCTGTGAAAAATAGTGTCATAAATGTTCAATAAGAGTACAGAAAGACTGTAAATAATGAAGAAGACTAAATTAATTAGTCAGTCTAATATTTCCTGAAATGTAGGATTTAAAATACATAAATTATAACTAAATGTTTGATTTTAAAATTATAAAAAATTTAATTTCAGCTGTAAATAAGAGGTTTTTACTTTTTCAAACCCATAAGTTTATGAGTTACAGTCTCAGTTTTTCTCTTTTAATAGACGTTAGATTCAAAACTATTTAAATCTTAAAAGACAGATTGTGAAAATCACATATATCTACATCACAGCGAGCTGTAAAACTGAACAGAGATGATAAATTCAGAAAATAAGATGAAAATAACTGGGCATTTTCTATTTGTATGTAGAAACTGAAAGTTCATTATAATTAATTGAGTTCTGAACTAATTCAATGAATCATACATTTCATATATCTTAATTATTCATCATAACCTACAGAATAACTGAATGAAATCCTTCAATCTGAATTCATAGACTATTGCTGGAATGAAAGAAATGTAATTATGTTTCTTCAAATAAAAACAGGACTGTATATGATTCTGTTATATAGCATATAATCATTACCTTTCAGATTGATATGTTTGTCTTGGATTATTTGATATGATTTGTCTGTCATTATTCATTAACCCTTCAGAGAAGTCAAATGTAGCAGAAGGAGGTGAATGGAGCAGATTGAGAGGGAGAATGTGAAGAAACAGCAGGTGGCGCTAGTGCACTGTTTTAGTTTGGGATCTGCTGTTAGAAGGAAGAAGAAGGAGAAAGCAGGTGTGTTTGTGCTTCACATTCCTGTCCAGTTGGTGGCGCTGATGCACGAGATCTGTTGTTAACTGGACTTTGATTTTCTCCAAGATGAAGTCGTGTCAGGTGACAAACATCAATCGTGAAGATCGCACAGGTGTTTAACAGCGATCACAAACCGGAAGTGTTTGAAAGACTTCTGGATTCTGTTCCTGCAGCACAAGATCTTCTGAACTACTGCAAGTAAGTCTGAATACTTTCACCATTACACTTATTTAGGAGAATGATGAGCTGGATAAGCGGGATTTGTTCATGTAGAACTTATACCTGTCTGTCGACGAATAACAAACCACCGAGAAACAGCGAGATATTAATAAAACAAACCGTTTAAAGATGTTAAAACATTTTTACAAGTCTTTAAAAATGTAGCATTAAGAATAATTCTAAACGTTTTATTTTATTTCTCCTTTCAGTTTATTTTTTTATTTTTTTATTTTTTTATTGCAGAACAACATACATATACAGAGGAACACAAAGTATTATTACATTCAAAACAGCATCGAAGAAACAATGAAAAAAAAAATAATAATAATAATTACATGGGAAAAAAATAAATAAACTAAGAAAAGGATTCAAAAATTCTATACATCCGTTTCGCTTTTTCATTTCTTGCTTCTTTTAGAGCTTCAATATAATGTTTAAGCTCAATTTCAAATAATATGATGTTAGGTTTATTTTTTGACCATTTCTGCTTGTGTATTTGGTATTTTCCATACATAATTATTAAGTTAACAACAAAATTTTGCTCCACACTCTTATTTTTGTATAACAAAAAATATCTTTACCAGATAGTTGAATCTTTACTTTTGTAAATTTAAATATCAGATATTCAACATCAATCCAAAACAATTGGGTAAATACACATTAAAAGAATAAATGTTTTATTGATTCTTCTTCTGTATTACAAAAGCTGCATGTAGTTTCCATGTCTCTAAAAAATCTTGAGACTACTTGTCTCACTGGATAAATCAAGTGAATAATCTTATATGTAATTTCTTTAACTTTATTGGTCAGACAGTATTTATTGGGTAAGTTCCAGACCTCTTTCCAATCAATCTGATTATACATTGAGTTCCAAAAAGGTTTGCATTTAGGCAATAACATAATTCTACATAATTCTCTAATATAAAAGTTATTAAACTTTTTATCTATAATATTCAAGCCATCAATACTTAACTGATTATCAATATATATGGGGATAGCTTCAGAAGATACATTGCCTGATAAAAGTTGAATAAGGCCACTAGGAACAGCATCAAATACTACTGCAAATTCCTTAGTTGTTACAGGGATCTTATAATAGCCAAGGAATTCACAATAATTAAAAAGATGTCCATTATTCTTAAATAATTGTCTGACCAAAATTATACCATTATTGTACCAGTTTCTGTAAAATAAAGATTTATTTTTAAATGTAATATATTTGTTGTTCCAAATCACAGATTTGTCTGGAGAAAAATTATGCTTATAAATGAGCATTCATAATAGAAAAAACCTGTTTATGAAAAGAAGAAAGCTTTATCGGAATCTTATTTACATCTAAATTACACCTCAAAAAAAAATTCTAAGCCCCCCAGTTTATCAAAAATGAAACTCGGGGATGATATTCCTAATTTTGCCTTTAGAGTTCAAGTTGTTCTTTATCCACTTGTTCTTTAATACACAATTAGCAGTATTAAAGTCAAGTACATTTAGACCACCATCCTCAATTGGATTGCATAAAACTGTTTTTTTTTTTTTTTTTTTTTAATTATGTGGTCTGTTCTTCCAAATGAAATTGAACAAAATAGTATCCATCTCTTTTATTATTGATTGTGGAACATCTAATGCAAGAGCTGTATACACCAATCGTGACAATCCTTCAGTTTTGGATAATAATCTTCTTCCTCTTAATGAAAGATCTCTCATTAACCATGAATTAAACTTTTGTTTCATTTTTCTAATGATTGGTGTAAAATTTAAATTATTTCTCTCTTTTTGGTCTTTACAGATCTTAATACCTAAATAATCTACCAACTCCTTTACTGGAATACCAAAAATGTTATTATGATTACATGTTTTCAAGGGGAATAACACACATTATTTTATGTTTAAACTTAAACCAGATACAGAAGAGAAAATATTAAGGCACTCAATAGCTTTTTAAACTTCAGTTTCATTTTTTTTTTTTTTAATTGCAGTGTCGTCCGCTAATTGAGAACATTTGAACTCTTTCTCCAAAAGTCTAATACCACAAAATGTAGCTCTTTTAATGTGTATGGCCATGGTTTGTGTTACAAGTAAGAAAAGAAATGGTTAAATGGGACAGCCTTGTCGTATAGCTCTATTGATTTTAAACCTGGAAGACGTTGCATATGATAACTTAACTGAGCTGTTACAGTCATTGTACAGTGTTTTAATAGCTTTTTTAAAGTATACTCCAAAACCAAAATAATTTAAGGTCTCCAACATAAAGTTATGATCAATAGTATCAAACGCTTTAAAGAAATCAACAAATAAAACAAAACTATTATCTGTAATAAATACATTGTAGTCGATTAAATCCAAAATGAGCCTAATATTATTACAAATATGACGACCTTTCATAAATCCTGATTGACATTCATCAATTATGGGATCAAGACAGTTCTTCAATCTTTCTGCAAATATTCGTGCAAATATTTTTGCATCATTATTGATTAGGGTAATCGGACACCAATTCTCTAAAAATAATATATCCTTATTGGGCTTTGGTAATAAAGTTATCAAACCTTGTCTAAGTGAATTGGGTAAATAACCTTGTTGTATAGCTTCTCTAAATACAGCTAACAAAAAAGGGGATAATTCATTTTGAAAAAAATTATAAAATTCACTAATTAAACCATCATTCCCGGGTGACTTATTGTCTTTGAGTTTGTTAATACAATGAGATATTTCATTTAAAGAAATCTCCTGGTCGCACATTTCAATAGAAGACTCACTCATCTTTTTATGTCATCTTTAATAGAATCTAAGAATGACTGTGCATTACTCAATTTGTTATCATAAGAATACAATTTCTCATAAAATTCAGCCACATATCTTGATATTTCTTTAGAATTTTCTGTTAACTGTCCATTAATATTCAATTTGACCATAGATGCAAGTTCTACATTCCTTTTTTCCATATTAAAAAAGTATTTTGTATTTTTTTTCTCCTTCCTCTAACCATTTCTTTCTTGATCGTATGAAGGCACCCTTCACTTTATATTCATATATTTTATCTAAATCTAATTGTAGTTGTAGTAATTTATTTTTATTTTCTTGATCTATATTACAATTTCCAGAAAGACTTATAATTTCCTGTATAATTTTTTCTTCATTTTCTCTTCTATATTTGGCCATTTCCTTTCCTCTCCTTATGGCTAAAGTCCGAATCTTATACTTCATTAATTCCCAACTTACCCCAAATAAATTTGTTAAATTTGCCTTCTTCCAAAAATCTGTGATAACCTCTTTTGCTTTATCTCTAAACTGCACATCTGTCAATATATTCTGGTTCATTTTCCAGTATGTAAAAGTTTTTTCATCTTTGGATTTAGTTGTATTTAATGAGAGAAAAATAGCTTTGTGATCTGTAAGAACAGAAGGCTCTATAGAGACTTCATTAACACAATTCAATAAATTCCTTGAAATTAACCAATAGTCTATACGTGACTGTTGAGATGGGTTTCCTTTACAGCATGTAAATTGAATTTTGTCTGGATACGTATGTCTCCATATATCAATCAAATCCAGAGTAGAACACATATTATTCAATTTCTTAGAAGAACAGACCTGTTACTTAGACGAGGTGGAAAACAATCCTTTTCATAATCCCATATTGTAATGAAATCCCCTCCAAGTACAAATTTCGCATTGCTATATTGTTCCACAATTTTTTCAATCTGGTCTTCAAAATTCAAAAATAAAGTTTTGTTTTGTGTGGTAAAATTACTAGCGTAAATATTTCCCAAAATAAAAATGTCAGCATTCTTTTCTATAACCAGTATCACCCATCGACCTGAATCATGCATTTTGGTTAGAATTATTTTCCCCTTAAATGTACCTTTTAATACTGCAACACCAGCTGATCGATTACTCCCATATGACATCCATAAATCATCCCCCCATTGGCTCTTCCAAAAATTATGATCTGACAAAGACGCGGGTGTTTCTTGAATAAAATAAAAATCACATTTAAATTTCCTGCAAAACAAAAAAACTGCTTTCCTTTTCAGCAAATCTCGAATTCCCCTGACATTTAAAGATAAAACTGACAAAGATACCAGTTTGCTATTTAAGCAACTTAAGATTTAACAAATATGAAACAAAACATGTTCCTACACCTCAAAAGTAGAACTCACAACCCAAATTGACCTTAATATTACTTAAACTAAATCAAAACCTTTCGAAAACTATGCAGTGCAAGTGCAATATATTGTAGTATTTCAGTTAACAATGATCCATTCTGACCGTGAAATAAATATTCTGTTGTAAATGTCACAAAATTCCATCCAGATGATGACTGCACTTGTAACCGTATACTAACACGTGCTGAATTGTGTCCATATGTAGTTCTTTATCAAGAATTATGCGCATAAATCATATACAAAACCTTAGGGAGAAATTTCCTTTCCATCAACGAAGGCTCGTACGCCGACGAAGTAAGCGTTCTTTCCTACCTGCCGAGCAGCCTCCACTTTTGGCCATAGTTGTCTGCGTATAGCTTTGTCCATAGTAGTTAAATCTTCTCCAAACTGTAGATCCTTGGACCTCAGGTAGGTGCTGGTTTTCGCCGCTTTCCAAAGCATATCTCGTACGGATCTGGACACGAACTGGATGATGACGGTTCTCCCTCTCGTGGCATTTCCATAAAATTTTCTTCCGAGCCGGTGTACTATGTCTACATCTTGTTGTATTTTGGTGGGTAGATCTGGAAGAATTGCACAACAGATATCCACCACTTGTGCCTTTACGTCTTCACCGGTCTGCTCAGTCAGACCGTACAATCTCAAATTCCATCTTCTTTTGTACCATTCTACTTCGTTAAGCCTGGAATCGAGCTCCGACATTTTCTTACTATGCGTATCACTGACCTCATGCATCGCCTTCGTGTCCTTTTTCAAAATTTTCACCTCATCTTTAACATCCTTTACTTCATTGAAAAGGAATTCCGTCGTTTTCTTCAAAGCTTCAATGCTGACCGTATTTGCTCTTAAGAGCTCTTCTAATCCGTTGACTTTCATTTATGCAACGCATGATGTTTTATTGAATTTCAGACAGAGACGGTTCATTTTTACTTTTCTTCGGATCAGGGGTGTTGGGCGTTGAATCCGGTAAATAAATTGTGATGCCTTGCACTACATATGCGTGCTCTGTTTGAATGTCAGTGCTGCAAACTTGCATTTCATCATCTTTATCCTTCATCATTGTCAGCGACTTTGTTAGGTTTTTCTTTTTAACTTTAACGTTACTCACCCTCACTCGTTTTTCCGCCATTCAGTGCAGCCTCTCCGGGTTAATTACAGCGTTCAAAAGCAATTTACAGCAACTCTTTGTGTTAATTGTCATGTAAATAATAAAATCTTACATTTAGATGTCGAATTGGTCAATTTATTAAACAAAAAGAACGATATGAGGTGAAGGAACAAACTTTTTCCTCAGCATCTCAAAACTACCTCCTCACCGGTCGCCATCTTGCGCCCCCGATCTGCACGATCTTGCGCCCACAAGCAAAATTAATCTTCTTTTAAACTTCTTAATTCTCCGATAGTGCTGTGTATGGAAATGAAGACGTGTATTGTGGGTGATCTGAAGAGATTATTACATGGCAGTATATTTGTAGAATATTTTATTTGTATATTGATTGCTTCCCTTTGGGGGGGAAGTCGTGGCCTAATGGTTAAAGAGTTGGACTCTCAATCGAAGGGTTGTTGGTTCGAATCTCGAAATCTTGAGCAAGGCACTGAACCCCCAACTGCTCCCCGGGCACCGCAGCATAAATGGCTGCCCACTGCTCCGGGTGTGTGTTCACTCCTGTGTGTGTTCACTCCTGTGTGTGCAGAGCATGAATTATGAACTCTCATGATCTTGATCTCATTGTCATGTCCAGGTCATGATGAGCATCTGATCGTCTTCAGAGACACAAAGATCTCAGTGTTGAGCTGTTCATCTGCAGTCTGTCAGAGAAGAGAGGAAAGATGAGTCTCTCACAGAAACAGAGGTAAGACTGAGTCTGTTTTCAGAGAATCATTTTAAACACTGGTGTACTTTCAGAGGTTTGCTGGAAAAAACAAAACCTTAACAAACTTTGTTATATTTACAAATTATTTGCAGAACTTCAGAGCTTTGTAACTTCCTAATTAAAAATAACATTTGTATTTAAAATAAAATAGCCAATATATTATAAATATCTCAGAACAGAAAATCCAAATCATCATTTACAGTCATTTTACAGTCACTCTTCAGCACTGGATATGCACTTAATTAAATTATTCCACATCAGTGATTTTGGTTTATAGGTCATACATTGATTGTCAGACATTGAAAAATTATTGCACACTTATTTTAAAGGTTTATATGATACTTTTGAATGTTTTCACTTTTCTTTAGTGTGTAATGTATCTGTTTGTGTGAGATCTTCAAAGTTACAAAGGTCACCGTCTCCTGTAAACTGATTTATTCTAACAGAGAACACTGATCCAGAAATGATTAAAATGCCTTGACTGAAGTCCAGATATTAGCTTCACAAATGTGTGAAATATTAGCTTAATGCTGTTCAAAGGTTAGCAAACCCTCTTTGTTTGGATTCAGTGTTTAAGATTTATTAATAACTCTGTTCCTGAGCCGTACAACCCAAAGGTTATCTTGTGTACAGCATGCTTTATGAAGCTGCAGTGCATTTTCTCCCAGCTTCCTGTGTACAACATCAGATAATACACACCTGAATAACTGTACATAAAATACAATAAACCACACCTAAATACACTGTATTTTATGTTGACACTTCAGAACATTTGTTACAGTGAAGAAAAGTTATAACCAGTGGTGGACAGTAACGGAGTAGCTTTACTTCGTTACTGTACTTAAGTAACCTTTTCAAGTATCTGTACTTTACTGGAGTAGTTTTATTTTGAGTAACTTTTACTTTTACTTCACTACATTCCAAAGCATAAAATCGTACTTTTAACTTCAATACATTTCATAAAACATATCGTTACTCCCTATAATATATCACATGCTCCGACACGCAGAAGCAGTGTCTGATTCATCATGAACGAACTGAGTCTTTAATAAACTTTTAAATCGGATCGCAAATCGCACCAAACGATTCGTTTACGAATTAGAATGATCCGATTGCAGCTGTTCTGGAGTCGACCACTCACTGATTCAAATGAACCGTTTAGTGCGAGTCTCCAGAAGCAAGAACCGGGAGATCTTGTGAGTGCGCGTGCGTCTGATGTTGCTAAAGTAAGTTATTAATGTCGAAATTTTGGATTAATTATTGTAACTGAAAATCATATTTAGGTCAAAACTGTCAGTTGTTTGGGAACTAAATCCGCTGTAAAGAGTGATCTATTTAAGCCCACTGAAATGCTCAAGTGCAGACCATGCAAACACATCAATTTTAGGTAAAGAAAAAAAAAAAAACCTTAAAATAACACAGATTAAATACAATAACTCATGCACGTTCAAATTCCCCGCTGCCATAATGTTAACAGTTTTATTAAAATGCTACCATGTCCTATGTGACGTCGGTTTTTATATTGTTTATTAACAGTAACGTTGTGTATATTGTTTGGATTAACTAGACGAGTAGACACACATCAATGTTTATTCATAACCGTACTGAAGTAAATATTGTTAGCTGATGCTAACTGTCTAGCTAACAAGCTTGCTGGTGCTAAGTTGAGGTAATTTTTTTTATAAATAATGTCTAAATATTTTTATTCAACAACCTATATATATATATATAACATCTGGGTAGAAAAGTAAGGATGTGATGTTCAGAACATGGTAACTACAGTAATTATCAAAGAGGGGAAGAGATGCACCCCGTTTGGCCAGGGGTGTTTTTACACCACAGACAAGATTTGAGAAGGAAAAAATCATTATGAAAATATAATTATATTTTCTTTAAAATGTTCTTCCTAACTTCAGGCCTTATTATCATGTCATATATAACTGTGATGTTCTGTAAAACAACAAACTTTAAAATACTTTGTTCTTACTGGTGAAGATCAGATGGTCATCTCTGTTTTCTCTCAGGTACATCACAGTGTAAACTTCACAGTGAACATAACTCTCATCAGTGTAGTCAATATCAACAACAAAAATATATCTTGACTCCATAGTGGTTATTTTGGACAAAATCCCAGGTGTTTTGAGCAGTAGGATTATAAAAAATAGGCTATGTGCTAATATAAAATTAAATTAAGTAGCCTATATAAAATTGCAAACATCTATCTTTCAGTACTTTTTTACTTAAGTACATAAAAAATCGAGTACTTTTGTACTTTCACTTGAGTAAAATTGAAAAAGGAGTACTTTATATGTATCTGTACTTTTACTCAAGTACTTGATTTGTGTACTTCGTCCACCACTGGTTATAACTTTATAAATAAGTTTGTATCTGAAAGGTTAGAGAGTTGCAAAATAAAAGCTTGCGTCTGTGAAACATTCAGCTCAGACTCGGGGTCAAAAGGATACAGTAATTTTTACAACAACATACTGTTATTACACCCAATAAACAAAGTGATAAACTTTTAAAATAGTGTCAGAACTGTGTAGCACTGACATTTCTGCTTTCTATTTTAGTCAAAAATAAAATGAAAAATAAAATCTCTTTTAATTAGATCAGTCAATTATATGTAATAATATATTTAGTCTCACATTTTAAGTACTTTACAGAAATTGTTAAACGAATGTGAGTCTGTAAGTAAGAATGACTGCTAACTTTAAAACTCTGCAGATGTTTCTGTGAAGGACTAGAGAGAATGTGTGTCAATATAAAACACAGATGAACCTCCTGTAGAAAAGTTTCTCTTCTCTCTTTGTGTCATTAGTGTAAGATCAGACTCACATGTGTCTGTGAAGAGTGACCGGTCAAAAGATGATGACATGCCGAACTTCAGTGAGAAAAAAACATCTATCAAAAGGTATTTATTATCTTTGGCATTATAATGTTGTGTTGGCTTATTACTCCACTAAGATGCTTGTGATAGAAATGAATGAAATGAAACAATAAACCACTGATTTCCTCTTTATTGAACTCAGTCTTTCCAGTAACACAATCACACAAGCAGACACAAGGAGGTATAAACTAACCATGACAAATAGATCATGCAGCCAAACATGAATATGTCTTTCCATCTAACCATAGTCATAGATGAACAAATGCATGTCTATACTGTGCTTCATGACCATCCTCAACAGTGAAGCTCTTTAAATGAGACTGAAGGAGCTCCTGTAGTAAAGTGTTTTGTTCTTTGTGTCATTAGTGTAAGATCAGACTCACATGTGTCCAGCTCTGTGTCTGTGAAGAGTGACCAGTCTAAGATAGAACCACTAAACTTCAGTGAAGAAACAACATCAGGAACCAAACAGTATTTGATCTGTTTCCTATTTTTGTTTAAACATAGACTGAGTCAGAAAGTGTGTCAGTGAATAATTATCATAAAACGTTTAGTCCATACATTTATCACTCTATTGTTTTTCTCTTTGCTAAAATGTTTAAAATATACTTTGGTCATATATATATTTTTCCTAAAAACGCAGTATTTTGATTTATTTTATTTACTATCAGGTTTCAGTATGAAACATTAGATCCAGATTAACAGTCTCACAGGAACCAAGAATTTTACAGACAGTCTCCTGCAGATCTTCCAGGTAATAAAACGCATTTTCAAGAATATTTAATAATTATTGTCACGTCCTCCCCCCAGTCTAGGGTCGGGGATTCCGGACAAAGTTAAAATAAAGAATTTAGACTATGCCCGCCCCTCTCCTGTCCCAGCTGACACAAACACAATGGAGCGAGAGTATACTTAAGAGAGAAAGCTTTTAATTCACAAAGTAACATAACCGGAAGCGTAAATCTTCAGGAGGGGTTATGGCCAAAATAACAAACAAAAGAGGAACTAACTAAGACATGATTAAACATTAACTTACCTAACAAAACCAAAACCCAAAACAAAATACATCAGTCTCCCTACATCTTTACTCCCTAGCTGTCCAAAAACAGGAGAAAACAAGGGATCATAAAGCAAATGGCAACCTCCTCCCTACGGCTTCCAAAACAAACAAAAGATTACATTAAAGCAAACATAAGAACAAAGAACTCTCACTCGAACGGCAACCACCCAACAGCTACCATCAGGACAACCACTGCGATGAATGTCTGGGGCAGGAGACGGCAGGCAGAACGGCAGTGGCCAATACCGTGGAGCTCTGCAACGCACATACACAGCGAGCTCACAACGCCGAACCACGTCAACCGACAACCCACATGTCGAATGACCGACGCGCCTCCCTCAGTGCCGTTCTCCTCAGCTTTTAAGCATGCTCCATCCTCCACATAATCACCTGCAGCTGCATCCAATTAACACTGCGTAGAGGAAAAGAGATAGAGAGAGAAAGGAGGGAAACTTCACAACAAACATCACCACAACAAAGACAGATAATAAACAATTAAGTCCAGAGGACGTAACATTATAATAAACAAATATGTTATTGAATAAGAGTGTGATAGAACCTTTATTTCAAAATGTTATTTTTAAGAACCTATTTTTAAGCCTATTTTTATTCATATTTACAACAAAGTAATTCTTGTCTCAACTTGATTTTTGATGAATATTTTTAATTACTGAATAGGCAAGGCAAGTTTATTTATATAGCACATTTCGTACACAATGGTTATTCAAAGTGCTTTACATAAAATAATGTAAAATAATCATGAAGAAAAATAATAACAAGAATAAAACAAGCAATTTTAAAACTTTTAAAATTATAAAAAAATTACTTATTTAAAATGAATTTAAAACAGTTAGAAAATGATTTTACATAAAATAAAATAAATTTAAAAAAAACAGTGAAAATATAGTGCAATCAGTTTGGACATTGCACAGTGCTCATTCAATAAATGCACAGCTAAACAGATGAGTTTTAAGTCTAGATTTAAATGTGACTAGTGTTTTAGCACATCTGATCTCTTCTGGAAGCTGATTCCAACTGCGGGCGGCATAGTAACTAAAGGAGGACTCCCCTTGTTTTGTGTGAACCCTTGGTATTTCTAACTGACTCGATCCTAATGATCTGAGTGGTCTGTTAGGTTTATATTTAGTGAGCATATCTGAAATATATTTCGGTCCTAGGTCATTTAGTGACTTATATATGAGTAAAAGTACTTTAAAATCAATCCTAAATGTAACTGGAAACCAGTGTAAGGACCTGAGGACTGGTGTGATATGCTCAGATTTTCTGGTTCTAGTCAGAATCCTGGCAGCAGCGTTCTGGATGAGCTGCAGCTGTCTAATGGTCTTTTTGGGAAGTCCGGTGAGGAGCCCATTACAATAGTCCACCCTGCTGGTGATAAAGGCATGAACAAGTTTCTCCAAGTCTTGGCTGGAAACGAAACATCTAATTCTTGCAATGTTTTTTTAAATGATAGTATGCTGATTTAGTTACTGCTTTGACATGACTACTGAAACTAAGGTCTGTCTCCAGAATCACACCAAGATTCCTGACTTGAATTTTGGTTGTTTGACCCCTAGAGTTAAGGTATGCATTCACCTTGAACACTTCATCTTTGTTTCCAAATGCAATGACTTCAGTTTTTTCCTTGTTTAACTGAAGAAAGTTCTGGCACATCCAACTATTAATTTCATCAATGCATTGGCAGAGGGAGTCAGTTGGTTTGTAGTCATTTGGAGATAAGGCTAGGTAAATCTGGGTATCATCAGCATAGCTGTGATAGGCAATTTGGTTCTTTCTCATTATTTGACTTAGTGGGAGCATATGGCTAAACAAGAGTGGTGCAAGAATTGACCCTTGTGGGACTCCGCATGTCATGGACGTCCACTTAGACTTATGCTCTCCTAGACTCACATAATAGCCTCTCCCTTCTAAGTATGATCTGAACCATTTGAGTACCATCCCAGAAAGCCTGACCCAGTTTTCCAGTCTTTCTAGTAGTATGTTATGATTGACAGTGTCAAACGCAGCACTGAGATCTAGCAATACCAGCACCGATATTTTGCCAGAGTCACAATTTAAGCGAATATCATTTATTATCTTAATGAGTGCTGTCTCTGTGCTGTGATGTGGTCGAAAACCAGATTGAAAATTGTCCAGGTATCCATTTGAGTTTAAGTATTTGTTCAGCTGATTAAAAACTACCTTTTCTATAATTTTACCTATAAAAGGAAGATTAGATATTGGTCTAAAATTGCTCAAAATTGTGTTATCAAGATTGCTCTTTTTCAGGAGGGGCTTAACAACTGCAGTTTTTAAGGAGTTTGGAAATGTCCCAGAAAGTAGTGAGGCGTTCACCACTTCTAAAAGTTCTGCTTCTAGGCAGTTAAGCACACTTTTGAAAAAAGATGTGGGAAATGTGTCAAGATAGCAGGTTGACGATTTTAGGTGCTGCACTATGTCTTCCAGAATTTTGCTGTCAATTGCTTTAAAAATCAACATAGTATCTTTTTGATATTGTGGCCTAATCTGTCTGACCTCTGCATTACTTGAGGATGTGCTAATCGCCTTCCTGATATTGATGATCTTCTCAGAAAAGAAGGATGCAAACTCATTGCATTTGCTGTCTGATAGCATTTCACTGAGAATCTGACTTGGGGGGGTTTGTCAGTCTCTCAACAATGGCAAAAAAGAGTATGAGTGTTATTTAAGTTACTGTTTATAAGGTTTGAGAAGAAATTCTGTCTAGCTGTGGCTAGTTTCACATTAAAAGCATGAAGGCTGTATCTTTATAGATGCTATCGTGAATTTCAAGTTTAGTCTTCCTCCACATCCGCTCTGCTTTTCTGCATTGTCTTTTCATAGTCTGAACTGCTGTTGATCTTCTCCAAACTGATTTCCGTCTGTCTGTTTTCTTACTGACTATTATTGGAGCAATATCATCAATAACTTTCTTAACTTTTGAGTTGAAGGAATCAAGGAGAATATCAACAGAGTCTGCAGAAATGCTTGGTGTTAAAGATATTGCCTCCATAAATAGTACACTTGTGTTCTCGTTAATGCATCTCCTTCTGACAGAGACCGATCTAGATTCAGTTGTAGCAGAGATCAATATATCAAAGAAAATACAGAAGTGATCAGATAGTGCTATGTCTTTAATAACAATGGATGAAATGTTTAGACCCGTACTGATGATTAGATCCAGAGTGTGTCCACCTTTGTGTGTGGGTCCATGCACATGCTAAGTCAAGTCAAAAGTGTTTAGAACCGTTATCATTTCTTTTGTAGTTTTGTTTTCTGAATTATCTATGTGAATATTAAAATCCCCTGCAATAGCAAAACAGTCAAACTCTGAGGAAATCATTGATAACATTTCTGTGACCTCTTCAACAAAGGCTGGAGAGTATTTTGGAGGCCTGTAAATAATAATAAACAGAATGTGTGGAGCACCTTTCAGCACAATCCCTAGATATTCGAAAGACAAGTACTGACCAAATGACACTTGCTTGCATTGATAGACATCTTTAAATAGAGCAGCTACACCCCCACCTCTCCTAACAGTCCTGCAAACACTCATGTAAGTGAGGTTAGGAGCCTCTGCTTCATTGAGGACTGTTGCATTGCAGCTGTCTTCTAGCCATGTTTCATTAAGAAACATAAAATCCAGATTGTTTGTGGTTATAAAGTCATTGATTAGAAATGATTTATTTTTTAGTGAGCGAATGTTTAAAGATGCTAACTTGATGGCTGTGCTTTGTATCTTACATCAATTTTAGTTTGATGCATAATAGGCCACAGATTAGATGAGTTTGCCCTTCGGCTTGAGATGGCCTTAGACTTTCTATCACGTGATAAAACTGAAATAGAGAAAGCTACAGGCACACTGGGTTCCCGCTTGTTCAGTAGGCATTTGTGAATGTTGCTGTAATTATAGCGGGGACCCGACACATATCCCTTAGAGCTGCTATTTAGCAAATCACGAACAATTCGGCTACGTTAACTCTACAATTAAATGCATCACAGTTGTTTTAATGTTGAACAAATAAGAATTTGATTGTCATCCAGCTTCGCTGGTCCTCTAATTTGGTAGGTGGCGCTGTCACTAAAAACTCAGGGTCCTAGAAATGCGGTCCTAGGATTGCGGTCCTGAGAATGTAGCCTCTGGTTTTGGAGGCAGATGCTACTCGCAGGTTTATTCACCGGTCAGATAAATTATATTAACAGCTACTTACCTTTCATTATCATGCAGCTGCCGCTGATGTCAGCTGAGTCACTGACTGGACCATTTAAAATTTTATCAGAGGTAAGCGGGAACCATATTTATCAGTTGAGTTGTCACTAAAAATAACCCAACGTTGGGGTAAAAAAAAAAAAAGAGCAACCCAACATTTTTTACTGTTTAGGAACACTACTTTATTGTCTTTAATGTGGAATGATTCTCTTTAATACACAATGCTTGTCATCCCTGAGCTGGACAAAGTAATGATGGAATCAAAAACCAGTTGGACATTGAGCCTATAAACATAAAGAAGCAGAAACTGTAGAACAAGTATTAATACTACAACTTGAATAGAAATAACTCGAAGTAAGAAATAAATACAAATCTCTGCATGTGTGACATTTGCAGTGAATATTATAGATAACAGTCCAGGAACAGTGAAAATAATAATGCAATGTTTAAATCATAGACAGTAAAAGAAATGGACACAGCGACCCCATTGGAACTCAACTGAGACAAGTGAAGCCCATTTTTAACAATTTTTAGCACTTCCGTTTCTGACGCGCAGACTCAAACGAAGCTTGAGGACGTCAGCAACCTGTCTGACAGATGTAAATCTTCTAGTAGCTGTGCTTGCAAACTGCCATCGTTAATCTTGCAGAGACGGCGAGCTTGAGCGGGGAGTTCTTTGGTGTGAGTGAGCAGGAGTAAGTATTCTGATTAATTATTTTGTATAGTATTTTAAAATGTAACGCCAGTACGCCATATTAAGTTAATTGCCTGTGAGCTTCTCCTCCTGTCTGTACGGTAATTTCTCTACTGTGCGACAGAGTCGAGTGGTTATGACGCAATCGTTAGCCTATTTTTACAAAAACTGTTTCTATTGGTCCATAATGTAACATGTCTTGTATCTTTAGAAATAAATAATGGACAAACGGAGTCTTTAAACACCTCAGATGTAAAGTTATTCGCTGTCAAAGTGACGCCAAAATGAATGCAAAGTCAATGGGATGCTAACGCAAGTGAAGTTCTGCTACAAGAATGGCAGCTCGCGGCAGACTTCAACTTCCAGTCGACTTCCTTGCCGCCTGGTTTAAATGTATTAGGTGAAATATCCAGTACAGCAGGTGGCAGTAACTGTTCAGCTCGCTTGAGACCCTCCAGTAAAACCAACGAAGAAGAAGAAAATGAAAGTAACTGCAGAAAACACGCGGATAGAAGGAGAAAGTGTTGCTCGTTGGATTTGATTCATGCCATGCCCTAGATAACATTTTTCATTTTCAAGCTTAAAGCACAGAAAAAATTAGCATTTAAGATACTGAAATTATCTTATTAGTGGACAAGACTGCAAGTAAGTTTTCAAAAAGCGGTTAAAGGTGTTTCTCTGTATTTCTGCTTCTGTTTTATGCTGTTGTTTTTGTGACGCAAATTCGAAAGTGTTTTTAAACCAGCCATTTCTCATTAAGACGATCTGGTTATTCTACTTGGCAATGCATTAATTTGTAGCTCACTTTATTTTATATAGTGTTTTTTGTTGCTGTTGCTGCTAACTGAACATATTTCTTGATCTCATTAACCTCATCATCTCCAGGTCACACTGAACAGCAGATTGTTGTCTCAAGCCAGTGCTGATCAATGACAGTTCATCTGCAGTCTGTCAGAGAAGAGAGGAAAGATGAGTCTCTCACACAAACAGAGGTAAGACTGAGTCTGTTTTCAGACAATCATTTTAAACACTGCTGCAGTTTCAGATGATTGCTGAAAAAATCTAAACCTTAACAAACTGTGTTGTATATTTAACAAATGATTTGCTGAGCTTCAGCGCTTCATAACTTCCTAATAAAAATTTACATTGATATATAAAACATAGCCCAATAGATGATAAATATCTCAGAATTGAAAATAAGAATCATCATTTACAGTAATTTTACAGTCACTCTTCAGCACTGGGTATGTAGATAATTAAATAAATTATTCTACATCAGTGATTTTGGTTTTTAGGTTATACATTGATTGTCAAAAAAAAACTTAATTTAAAGGGTTATATTATGCTTTTTATTGTTTTAATCTTTCTTTAATGTGTAATCAAGTCAAGTCAAGTCTGCTTTATTGTGAATTTCCACATTTACAGTACATACATACAGAGAATCGAAATTGCGTTACTCTCAGACCCCGGTGCATACAGATAACATTAACATTAAAGCTAGGGATGCACCCATCATGATTTTTCATGGCCGATTCCAATACCGATTTTTTTTACAAGCAAACTGGCCGATTCCGATTTTTTCTTTCTTTTAAGCAACAAACAAGAAAGAAGTAAAGTGTGCAAAAACAATATATTTAGTATTTAATAGGCCAAACTTGCTTTTGGCTATTGAAAACAATAACTGTAACCATCTGAAATTAACAGCAGTAACTGCACAGTAAGTAGCCTACAATCAATACAAACATAGATGGTACAGACATCAGCATTTAGCTTTTGTTTTTGAATTGGGTTGAAACTACATAGAACTGGCCTTAAATAAAGATTAACTGTAACCATGTGAAATAAAAGACAATAACTGCATTCTACAATCCAAACACCACAATCAACACACATTCAATAAGATGTTTCTTAATCAGCACTCAGTATTTTCGTTTTTAAATTTGGTTTTAAATAAAAAAAAAGGTCTTTACCAGTGAGACTAAATAAAAGTATGCTATATAAATACATTTTCCAAAATGTTAAAATCAAATAATGTTGGTGCAAATAAATCAAAGGTAAGGGAAGTTGTGGCCTAATGGTTAGAGAGTCAGACTCCCAATCGAAGGGTTGTGAGTTCAAGTCCCGGGCCGGCAGGAATTGTAAGTGGGGGGAGTGCATGTACAGTTCTCTCTCCACCCTCAATACCACGACTTAGGTGCCCTTGAGCAAGGCACTGAACCCCCAACTGCTCCCCGGGCGCCACAGCATGAATGGCTGCCCACTGCTCCGGGTGTGTGTTCACAGTGTGTGTGCACTTCGGATGGGTTAAATGCAGAGCACAAATTCTGAGTATGGGTCACCATACTTGGCTGAATGTCATGTCACTTTCACGATGCAAAGTGTTTCATTCATCCAATTAAATATATATATCTATATATTTATATATCTATATATCTATATATCTATATATCTACATCTATATATTTTTTTTTACTTGAGCCAATGAAAAATAAATAACTTATTGTCTCAAGTAAAAAATATACAGATGTGAATCATTACCTTAAAATGTTTTAATTGGATGAATGGAACACTTTTTTTCAGTGTGCTACAGCAGGTGATTTTTAAATCAAATTAATTCTATGTCATTTTAAGGTAAACTAAAAATAATCATCCTAATGCAGAATTTACGTTTATTTCTGTCTTTTCAAACGTGTATGCAAGTTGTAATTGCGAATGATTACAGTGTAGTCTGTGCATGCGAGTGCACTTCCGGAAAAATCGGCAGAGAAAAGACCAAAAACCGGCCAATTGCCGATCGCGTATTTTAAGCAAAAACCGGCCGGTTCCGATTTATGGCCGGTCAACCGGTGCATCCCTAATTAAAGCCTAAAAATCTATATCAAATATAAAATGTAAATACAACTATACAATAAGGGAATGTAAAAAAAAGTCATATAATAAAATTAAAAATAAAGTTAAAGCAGCGCAAGGCAAATGAGAGATATAGTGCATATCAATGAAGTGACCAACAGTGCAGATAAAAGATTTTTAGTGAAAAAAAAATAAAAATGTATCTGTTTGTGTAAGATCTTCAAGTTACAAAGGACACAGTCTCCTGTAAAGTGATTTATTATATCTAACAGAGAACACTGATCCAGAAATGTTTAAAATGCCTTGACTGAAGTCCAGATATTAATTTCACAAATGTCTGCATCACAATGTGAAATATTAGCGTAATGCTGTTCAAAGGTTTACACAAAGAGAAGACGAGTCTTCAGTGAGTTGTAGTGTTGTCGTCATGTTGTGGAGACGCTGTGTGTTTGGATGAGAAAGCAAACCCTCTTTGTTTGGATTCAGTGTTTAAGATTTATTAATAACTCTGTTCCTGAGCCGTACGACCCAAAGGTTAGCTTGTGTACAGCACGCTTTATGAAGCTGCAGTGCATTTTCTCCTAGCTTCCTGTTTACAACATCAGATATACACACCTAAATACACTGTACATAAAATACAATAAACCACAGCTAAATACACTGTACATAAAATACAATAAAACACACCTGAATAACTGTACATAGAATACAATAAACCACACCGAAATACACTGTATTTTATGTTGACACTTCAGAACATAAAGTTGTTACAGTGAAAAAGAAAAAGTATAACTTTATGAGATTTTATCTGAAAGGTAAGAGAGTTGCAAAATAAAAGCTTATCTCTGTGAAAAGTTCAGCTTTGTTAATGTTATTGTTAAAACCAATAAACAAAGTGATGAACTTTTAAAATAGTGTATATGGTCCATTTAATTGAAATATTGCTTACAGAACTGTGTAGAACTGACATTTCTTCTGTTTTAGTCAAAAAAGGAAACATTCAGACTCACATGTGTCCAGCTCTGTGTCTGTGAAGAGTGACCGGTCAAAGGGTGCAGGGCCAAACTTCAGTGAAGAAACAACACCACGAACCAAACGGTATGTGATGTGTTTCTGTAACGGGGTTCTTTCGTGGGAAGAAGGAGGCGGGAACCAGCGGACAATCAAAATGAAACTTTAATAATCAAATAAAGACAAAACAGCACGACAGCCCCTCACAGACAACTGCCGCGCACAAATAAAAACCAAACACAACTAAAACCCAGGCCTGGTCCTCTCTCATCCGTCACTGTCGTTGCTCCTGTTTTATATCCCTCCATCTCCTCCGTGGAACTCGAGACCGGTGGGTCGAGCAGGTGTCGCTCATCTCCAATCACTCCACCGGCCTCGCCCCGTTCCCACGGCTCTCTGTTTTTTTTATTCAGTAGCAGGCTTCAGAATAAAACCTTAGATCCACATTTCCAGACTTATATATATTGTTTATATACTATTTATCTCATATAAGATGTTTCGATCAGGTAGGATACAAGTAATTTCAAATAATTTCAGCAGGTTTATATACACAACTGTGCAAAAGTCTTAGGCATGTTAATATTTTCACCCCAAAGAATGGTGTTCGGACTGTTATTTATACTTTTTGCTGTAGTGTGTCAGTATAAAATATAAGCTTACATTTTCAAAACATTAATTTTGCTATTATTTTAAAAATAATGCGATATGATGTGATGAATATTTTTGAATGCAAAACATCCGGTGCTCCACACGGAGATCTGATCTCACCATCATCGAGTCTGTATGTGCTAATTAGAGCATGTTAGTTAAAAAAAAAACCAAAATGTGTAATTGTGAACATATACATATATATATTGTGCACAAATTTTTATGAATGGTTTCATGCATATAGTCATTTTAATAGTTTCCTATGTGAACATGTTCTGCATTTATTTTCCTCAGTTTTTAGTTTATTTTCTTGAAAATTGTATTACAATGTGCAGCAACTATAGTTGCCAGTGGGCAAATATGTTCTGTTCACCCCTTCAATGTCAAATTTGAATAGGAGGAGAGCATTTGGCATCTAACACAAAATAATTGTTTTCAACAGATCAGTGCAGAACAAAGAGCAGCCATTATACTCACCCAACAGGGTACTGTTTATCAATAAGATAAAAAAATAAATAAATACAAATAAATAGAATTAAGAAAATATTACAGTTATATAATAAAAAGGGTATACCTGAAAGAAAATGTGGTTACCAACATTCTGCAAAATATCATCTTTTGTGCTTAACAGAAGAAAGAAACTCATAAGTTTGCAACTTGAAGATGACACAATTTCTATTTTTGGGTGAACTGTCCCTTATGTAAGCAGTTTTAATATACAAGAAGTACTGCAGTGAAGGTACACATAGTTATATAAATTCACATAAAACATATTTGCATATTATACTTTGATGTAAAATATCACTTATTTTATGAATAGGCACATATTGATTAGGTCAAATGGATTAACCCTGACAAAAGTCCTTTATTCATCAATGTAACAATACAAACTTCATAATGTCAGGTGCAGAGACAGAAGATCCAAACGCAAAGATAGCTAAAGTCACAGTCCTTTATTATTTAACAAAAAACAGCTGAAGGTAGTAGGCATAGAAATGGAACAAAAAACACTCTCCTAAAAACTTGACAGAAGAGCCTCTGCCGGGAGGGGCAGCGCCGAACAAAAATACTTGCTCTCAGGACTTTGCACAGGAGTAGAGCTACTTGAGCGGAGAGAAACTCTAGATGAACCACTTCCCGGATGGGAACAGGAGACAGGGCACACTAAGGCGAACGCTGCTACACAAGCATACGAAGGCATAGCTCACACAATAATCCGACCCAGGACAGAGAGAACAAACGCCAGAAATAGACCGAGTAATTAGACAAGACAAGACACAGGTGTGAGCGCAAAGCGGCAAAAGCACTGATTGCGATGATCAACAGGCGATGACAGAGCGCAAGCAAGTGTGCGTGCACTGGAGTGTGAGAGAGGAGAGAGAGAGAAACAACCCAAATCCTCACACATAATCATCGGGAAGAAGGAGGCGGGAACCGGCAGACAATCAAAATGAAAGCTTTAATAATAAAATAAAGACAAAACAGCACATCAGCCCCTCACGGACGACTGACCCGCACAAATAAAACCCAGACACAACTAAAAATCCAGGCCTAGTCCTCTCTCATCCTTCACTGTCGTCGCTCCAGTTTTATATCCTTCCATCTCCTCCATGGGACTCGAGACCGGTGGGTCGAGCAGGTGTCGCTCATTTCCCATTCAATCCACCGGCCTCGATCCTGTTCCCACGTCTCTCGGCTCTGCCCCACTCCTCACAATGAAATTAATTATTCTTTTTAAAATATATGATTATTTAAATAGTTATCATTTGTAGGTTACACCCATGATTGTTTGTTTGTTTATTTATTTACTTATTGAACATGCAATATTTTTATTCTTAGAGGTGTGTTAGTTAAATGAAAATAAATAAATAAAAATAAAGACAATGAAGAAAATATTACATTTATATAATAAAAAAAGGTATAACTCGAAGAAAATAACACATTTTTTAAGGCCCATAGTATTCAGTGGCTAACTGCAATAGGTGATTTCATATAAAAATGTAAATTCATTACTTGTCTGAATTTCAGTATAAAAATGGAATCATGAGCTACTAGTCATACAATTAATTAGGGTCCTTGACCAATTAGAATGAAATGCATCCAAACTGGATGAATGGGCCTCAATATTTCACCCCTTACGAGACATAATGTCATAAAAGGGAGAGAATAATGACCTACATCAATGAATCCCATGTGTTAGCTCTTTATCTTTGCATTCTTCCTTTTGTGTGGCTGACTGAAGTTAGTAAACTGCTGCTGTCACATGAAAACTGTAAATCTCCACACCCCATGGCAAAAGCAGACACAGAAGATAGGCAGTAGAGCTGTGGGAAGATTGCGCTCTCATCTCCTGCTTTCGACAGATTTTTTCCTTATCAAATTAAGGTCTACTGTGCAGTAGAGATGTCATTAAAGGGTTAAGTTATGTTTAAGATGAGATATTATGAAAGCAAAAAGCACTGAACAAGACCAATAATCAGTCTGGAGCTTCTTTCCAGTAACACAATCACACAAGCAGACACAAGGAGGTATAAACTAACCATGACAAATAGATCATGCAGCCAAACATGAATATGTCTTTCCATCTCTCCATAGTCATAGATGAACAAATGCATGTCTATACTGTGCTTCATGACCATCCTCAACAGTGAAGCTCTTTAAATGAGACTGAAGGAGCTCCTGTAGTAAAGTGTTTTGTTCTTTGTGTCATTAGTGTAAGATCAGACTCACATGTGTCCAGCTCTGTGTCTGTGAAGAGTGACCAGTCTAAGATAGAACCACCAAACTTCAGTGAAGAAACAACATCAGGAACCAAACGGTATTTGATCTGTTTCCTATTTTTCCTTAAACATAGACTGTGTCAGAAAGTGTATCAGTGAATAATTATCATAAAACTTATAGTCCATAAATGTATCACTTATTTATTGTTTTTCTCTTTGCTAAAATGTTCACAAGATATTTTGGTCATTTTTTTCTCCTTTTGATTTATTTTATTTACTATCAGGTTTCAGTATGAAACATTAGATCCAGATTTACAGTCTCACAGGAAACACAATAATTTTACAGACAGTCTCCTGCAGATCTTCCAGGTAATAAAACACATTTTCAAGAATATTTAATAATTATAATAAACAAATGTTATTGAATAAGAGTGTGACCGAACTTTTATATCTACTTTTTCTTTTTAAGAACCTATAAAATTAGAATGGGAAACTATTTTTATTCATATTTACAGCTTATTAATGTTTGTCTCAACTTGATTTATGATGAATATTTTTTATTACTGAATACATAATTTTTACCGAATATAGATGACGATTTTTTTCTGTCATTCATTCTTGTCTGTCTTTGTAGGATCTTGAGAGCAAAATAATCACATTTCTAAAGAAAGAACTGGAAAATTTTAAGAAAATATTACAAAAAGAGGACATGCAATACTTTGTGAAGGACTTTAATGAGAACAGATGCAGTATGAAAGAAGCAGCTCTTGATCTCACGCTCTACTTCCTGAGAGAGATGAAGCAAGATGAAGCTGCTGATACTCTAGAAAGTAAGAGACTAGTAATCAACTGTCAGACTGTTAATTATAAATGTAGAGAGAAAATAAGATTAAACAACATCTGTGTTTTTGTTTCTGTTTAGATGAGCTGTTCTTCATTCATCAGCTAAAGTGTAGCCTAAAGAAGAAGTATCAATGTGTGTTTGAAGGAATTGCAAAGCAAGGAGACTCTACACTTCTGAAGAACATCTACACAGATCTCTATATCACTCAGGGTTGTAGTGAACAGGTCAATACTGAACATGAGGTGAGACAGATTGAAGTTGCTTCCAGACGTCATGAATCACAGGAGATACAGGTTGAGTGCAAACATTTGTTTGAAGCACCTGAACAAGACAAGCAGATCAGAACTGTACTGACAAAAGGAGTTGCTGGCATCGGAAAATCCGTCTCTGTGCAGAAGTTTGTTCTGGATTGGGCCGAAGGAAAAGAAAATCAAGATATCAGCTTCATATTTCCTCTTCCATTTAGAGAGATGAACTTAAAGGAGCAAGAAAAACTAAGTTTGATGGACCTATTAACTCAGTTTTTCCCAGAGACAAAAGGACTAAACCTTACAAGAAGAAATCAATTCAAAGTCTTGTTCATTCTTGATGGATTGGATGAATGTCGTCTTCCTGTAAACTTTAAGGATAATGAGACCTGGTCTGATGTTTCATCACCAACCTCTCTGGATGTTCTCCTGACGAACCTCATCAAGGGAAATCTGCTTCCTTCTGCTCTCATCTGGATCACCAGCAGACCAGCAGCTGCCAGTAAGATTCCTCCTGACTGTATCGACCGGCTGACAGAGATACGAGGATTCAATGATGCACAAAAGGAGGAGTACTTCAGAAAAAGATTCACGGTTGAGAATCAGGCCAAAGAAATCATTGATCATGTTAAACAATCAAAGAGTCTCTTTATCATGTGCCACATCCCAGTCTTCTGCTGGATTTCAGCCACCGTTCTCCAGAACATTTTAGAGAAGAAAATAAATAATGTTGTGAAAAACAATCAGAATGATGATGTCTCCAAAACACTGCAGAAGTCAAATACTGAAGACACTCCTAAGACTCTGACACAAATGTACACGCACTTCCTCAGATTTCAGATCCAGCAGAGCAGACGAAAGTATGATGGAGAACATACACCAGATGTTTCCTGGGATAAAGATGCCATCTTTTCACTGGGGAAACTGGCATTTGATCAGCTGGAAAGAAACAATGTGATCTTCTATGACACAGATCTGGAAGCCTGTGGTATTGACGTCTATAAGGCATCAGTGTACTCAGGCATGTGTACCCAGATCTTTAAGGAGGAAACAGGGATCACTCTTGGTACCATGTACTGCTTCGTTCACTTGAGCATTCAAGAGTTTATTGCAGCCCTTTATGCACATCTGTTTCTAGACATCAACAAGAAATGTGTGTTTGATCAAGACTCTACAGAACAGGAAAACAAAAGTGAAACCATGATTGATTTGCTCAAGACTGCAGTGGACAAGGCACTAGAGAGTGATAATGGACACCTGGATCTTTTTCTTCGATTCCTCCTTGGTTTGTCACTCCAGTCCAATCAGAGACTCTTACAGGGTCTTTTGACACATGAAAAAGACAATGACAAGAGCAAAAAGGAAATAGTTAAATACATCAAGCAGAAATTAGAGTCTAATCTGTCTCCAGAGAGATCCATCAATCTGTTCTACTGTCTGAATGAACTGAACGACCAAACTCTGGTGAAAAACATTCAGACCCACCTTCGCAAAGGAAGTCTCTCATCTGCTAATCTTTCACCTGCCCAGTGGTCTGCTTTGGTCTTTGTGTTGTTGACATCAGAGGAGGAGCTGGAGGAGTTTGAGCTTCAGAAATTCAAGAAATCAGACGAGTGTCTCATTAGATTATCAGCAGTCATCAAAACCTGCAAAAGAGCTCTGTAAGTTATTTAATATATTTTGTCATGTTTTGTTCTCATCTTAAAATTGAATTAATCTACACTGATACTGGTGAAAAAAATAATTAGATAATAAATAAAATAAACAGTGATTTTCAAGGTAAGGCAAGTTTATTTATATAGCACATTTCGTACACATTGATAATTCAAAGTGCTTTACATAAAATAAAGTAAAATAATAATGAAGAACAAAAATAAAACAAGACATTTTAAAACTTTGAAAATGATTTAAAAATTGACTCATTTAAAATGAATTTAAAACTGCAAAGAAAAAAGAAATAGAAAATGATTTTACATTAAATTCAGTTAATATGTAAAATACAGTGCAATCAGTTCGGACACCGCACTGTTCCCATTCAGTAAATGCACAGCTAAACAGATGATTTTTGAGTCTAGATCTGATCTCTTCTGGAAACTGATTCCAACTGCGGGCGGCATAGTAATTAAAGGGGTACTCCCCTTGTTTTGTGTGAACACTTGGTATTTCTAACTGACTCAATCCTAGTGATCTGAGTGGTCTGTTAGGTTTATATTCAGTGAACATATCTGCAATGTATTTCAGTCCTAGGTCACTGAGTGACTTATAGGGCCCCATCATACACCCGGCGCAGTGCAAGTGTGTTTGCTAGTTTCAGTCCGGCGCATTTTCCTGTCCAGCACTACACAGTGCGCGTTGACTTTGCTTATTACACACATGGATCCGCATCACACAAATATGCCAAATATTAAAAACAAATGGATTACAGTGAAAATAATGTTATTGTGTAGGCTACATAAATATAAAAATGTAATGGTGGATAGTCATTGCATGTATTTGGGGAAATCCTAACCCTACACTGTAAAAAATTGTGCCGTTAAATAACAGTAATTTACTGGCAGCAGGGGTTCCAGTAAAGTACTGTTAATTTACAGCTTTCAACCATTAATTTACCACTCTTATTTTTTTTTACAGTATTTTACCGTAAATTCTACCATGGAAATTAACTCCACTCCCACTGCTTCAAACAGTTCGAGTTTAAAAGCTAGTATTCCTACGATGTTAGTACTATGAACTTATTTAATCTGAGTCCACTGAGAAGCAATATTTATTAATATAAAAATGCAAACACTTAATGTGTAGTAGTAAAGTAACTAAATACATGACTTTTACTCAAATCACTGCAGCTCATTGTCAGCTATAGCACACATGTATGTGCTGAAATACTCAACACAGAGATCACCACTGTATCAGCGACTCCACATTTACTGTCTTTATATAAAGCAGCAGAAGATCAGAATTTGTGGCTCATCATTGACTGAAGCACAGGCTCTACTCTCCAGCACAATGGTGAACAACAAAACTACATTAAACTAATAGATCTCTCTTGTGCAAACACACATTAATACAGTCAAGTTCAGTATTTACTCTCATTATCAGTGTATGACTTTGCAAAAAAAAAAATCTGTGGATGTTCACAAATGTTTTAGTTAAATTAACTTTTTTTTCATTAATGTGACATTTACATTTTACAGTATATTACTGTTTTTTTCCTTGATTTAACGGCAACAAACTGTAGAAAAACACTTTTTTTTTTTTTCTAGCAACCATTAATTTACGGCAACAAACTGTAGAAAAACAGTTATTTACTGGCAGCAGTTTGTTTCCTGTAAATTAATTACAGTTTATTACTGTTAAATTATGTTTCATGCTGTTTTTTCTTCATCTTAAATCTTTAACCCTTTAAACCCCACAACAAAATCCTCAGTTTTAAATGAACACTTATGTGTTCACACTACAGAGTGTTTGAGTAACACTGAATCAGTGAAGATAATGAGATAATTCTGTGATTAATTGATGATTGAGCATTAGTGATGAACACTTGCTATTAACAAACAGAATCACTAAAGGAAAGGGAAACACAAGAACTACAAATGACTTCAGCCACAGCCTTATAGTAAATCAATTGAAATAAAATAATTCATCAAATCTCTCAAGATCTGATTAAACAACTACTAAAACAGCTTCACCAGATTCACATTACTAACCAGACTGACTTTATTTCTGTCAGACGTGTACAGAAGATCTAATTGAGAGTTAAATAGGTTTAGGTGTTTTTTTTTTCACTACCATTATGGAGATCAGTGTTTACTTTAGTTGGGCTCTTGAACGTGAATTTTCAACAACTAAGTTTTTTTTTTTTTTCATGCTGTAACATTGCATCTTTGGAACTTGTTATAGCAAAAAATACAAATAAATAAAAGTCAACAGAAGAAAAAAAAAATCTTGTTGTTTATAGATTGACAAGAACAAACACTATTATTTCTGATCCAATCCCGTGTCCCTTCTCTTATTGAATATTAATACTACAGCAAAAGATGGAACACTGCTGATCCATAAGACTGTTAATAAAATTTCACTCATAAAAAAACCTTTGCTGGAATTTAGACAGACACATCAATAATCAACGTATGAATCATAACAATGGTGACAATCCACAAAATAAATAAACAGATAAGTTCTGAACATCACAAAACATGCTACTAAAACTTAAGACAAAAGCAAAATTATAAGCACATAAGAATTCAAGAAAATAAGTGAACAATTCAGGGGCATAATTTATTCGTGCCGCAATGCATGCTGGGAGTCATGGATGAGTTTTATCCTGTGCTGGTACCCAGCATGCATTGTATCATGAACCTTTTGATTGTCACCATTGTTGAGATTCATATGCTGATTGTTGATGTGTCTCTTTGAGTGTTGCGGACACTGCTGTCATTAAATACATATGTTCTGGTTATCACATTACTGTTCAATCTTATAAAATTGAAGAAACAAAAAAATTGTGTAACTTACGTATTTCAACACCAAATTAATTTATTTTATTACTATAGCAACACTTTAAGTCAGTCTAGTAGATCATGCCTGACAGAAACAGCCATAATCACTTGACTATCAAAATTAATATTAATATAACAGATGTATCATAAAGATACAAATATAGCAATGAGACTAAATTTAAAGTACAAAAGTCAAGGGTCAGGAGCCCAACTAAAGCAAACACTGATCTCCACAATGGTGATGTCAAACGAAACAGTAACATTATCATCTAAATCTTTGTGATTCTCAATAACATCTTTTGATCTCTGATCTGACAGAAATAAAGTCAGTCTGGTTAGTAAAGAGTTAAGTTGGTAAAGCTGTTTGTTGATTGTTTAAATCTTCAGTTGATTTCATCTAAGGCTGTGGCTGAAGTCAGTTGTAGTTCATGTGTTTGTCTTGTTTCTCTTTTCTTCAGTGATTCTGCTTGTTAACAGCAGCTGTTCATCAGTGTCTGAACTAACTCATTAGTGTTCATTCTCTCTGTCAGGTGGACTATATTAGTAAACTCATGTAGGGAATAGTGAATTAGGGTGTAGGGTGTGATTTGAAACACAGCCTCTGAGTGTCGACTTTGAACGTTGTTAATTTACGATATATAGCAGCAGGTTACCTTCTCGAAAATGATGAAAATTACCCAGAATGCATCCAGTTTCAATGAAAAACAGTATGTTACTGTTGAAATTTGGCCGTTTTTTTACAGCGATTTTTAACAGTGTAGGGTTGTGGGTTCGAATCTCGGGCTGGCATTAACATGACTTATATGACTTATGACCTATATATATATATATATATATATAAAAATATATATTAACTGACTCATCGCACAGAGCTTTGGTGGATTCCTGCTTGTCCCATAGATGATCTGCTCGCGCGCTTTAACTTCACACACAAGCAGATCGGTTTCTTCGCTTGAGAAGCGTTGTAAGTAGTGACATGTAAATAGCGACCCGCCATGGTGCGAGCACATCTCGCTCTTAAAGGGAATGGGAGATGACACTCTGATTGGTTTATTGAACGTTACGCCCATTACGTATTAAGAGAATAGGGACAACCCATTCCAAAAATGCGCCCCGGAGCACGGGCCGTTTTCCGTCATTAAAATAGCAAAAGTGGATTTGGACACGCCCTGAGTGCACCTGCGCGGTTCGCTTTACACTTTGTATCTGGTGTGACCACCATTTGCCTCACGCAGTGCTACACATCTCCTTCTGAAAACTCAACGGTATATGCAGTTCAACTTCTTAAAGTACTGCTTTAAAGAAGATATACTCTTGCATAACCTAAATGCATAAATTAACCTCCACAGCTCCACTTCAGGAAACTCATCAAGATAGAGCAACTCATTGCCATTAATGATAAGCCTATTATTAATTTATATATTTTATTAAGTTTTATTCAAGCAAGCTAATTTGTTTTATGTAGGAAATTTGAATCAATACAATTCTAATATATATATGCAGTATATGTACTGTTAATCTAAAAATAATTAGTATAAATTGATTTTTTGTATTTAAAAAATGTATTTCATGTATCGAATCTTGTGATTTGATTTATTTCTCTTTTAGGCTAAATGATTGTGGCTTAACTAACAAAAGCTGCCCAGCTCTGGCTTCAGTTCTTGGATCAGATACCAATCTGAAAGAGCTGAACATGAACAATAATCATCTGCAGGATTCAGGAGTGAAGCTGCTCTGCACTGGACTTAAGGATATAAAATGTAAACTAAAGATACTGAGGTAAGTTTTGTGACAATCATTAGTATTTTGCTAAAATTTAGATCCATCTGTTAACATGGACCTAGATAATTTGCCACAGAATTGAGGACAGAACTACTTCAGGTCAGTGAAATTTGCAGGCTTTAATTCCAGCATGAACTCTAACTTTCAGTGCCCTAATTTATCAACAGTGCATACGCACAGATGTGTGTGTAATGCGTGCGTAAGAACAGTCTCATGCAAAGTGTGGGATCAATCAACTTGTACTTAAATGTAGGAATGTGTGTAAATATAAGCAGAACTCTGACCTTGTTTAGTTTAAAAGCAGTCATGTCAAGCTTTCTTAAGATATCTCTCTCATGTCTCTTTGCTGATTATTCACTGAGTTAAGGTTCATTTTAATGACGTGTTTGTAAATGAAGATCAGCGCAGACAAAGGCTGCAGACAGCACACCTTGTTTGTTATCTTTATTTTATAAGTGCACAAGTTTTAAGTGCATAAGTTTTGTTGTGATTATGTCTGTATCCAAAAAAAGTAGACCCTTTACAGATTCAATTGATGTATTGCTCTTATCTGTACGATTAAAACTGAAAGTGTAATTTAAATTCTTTTCGGGGTTATCAGGAGAAAATGACTCATAACGCGTATCCGCGTTAATCAACTCCAGAGGGTTAAGCAGAGAATCTAGTGCTAGAATGACAATACTACAAAAAGAAAGTGCTACTGTGTGTTTCCTGTGTCCTTTAATTGCAAATACTAAATTTATAAATTAATAGTTCAAGTTAGATAAGATATTTAGTCTTTTTTATCCCCCAAGAAACAAGACTAAATATATTTTTGCTTATATAGTAAATGCATCTTACATTTACATTTATTCATTTAGCAGACACTTTTATCCAAAGCGACTTACAGATGAAGACAGTGGAAGCAATCAAAAACAACAAAAAGAGCAATGATATATAAGTGCTATAACAAGTCTCAGTTAGATTAACACAGTACACGTAGCATGGGATTTTAAATAATATAATAAATAAAAAGAAAACATATGGAATAAAAAATAAAAAGAATAGAGCAAGCTAGTTAGAGGTCTTTACACATACACACATATACAATTGCATAATAAATAAAAAAGAAAATAGAATACAAAAAGATTAGAAAGGTAGTTTGATTTTTTTTTAAGAATAGAATTAGAATAGTGAGTGTTAAAGTTAGAGAGTCAAATAAAGATGGAAGAGATGTGTTTTAAGCCGATTCTTGAAGATGGTTTAGGACTCAGCTGCTCTGATTGAGTTGGGGAGGTCATTCCACCAGAAGGGAATATTTAATTTAAAATTGACTTTGTGCTTCTTTGGGATGGCACAATCAAGCGACGTTCACTTGCAGAACGCAAGCTTCTAGAGGGCACATAAGTCTGAAGTAACAAATTTTGGTAAATGGGTGCAGAGCCAGTGGTAGTTTTGTAGGCAAACATCAATGCCTTGAATTTTATGCGAGCAGCTATTGGAAGCCAGTGCAAATTGATAAACAGAGGTGTGACGTGTATTCTTTTTGACTCATTAAAAATTAATCTTGCTGCCGCGTTCTGAATTAATTGTAAAGGTTTGATAGAATTGGCTGGAAGACCTGCCAAGAGAGCATTGCAATAGTCCAGCCTGGACAGAACTTGAGCTTGAACAAGGAGTTGTGCAGCATGTTCCGAAAGAAAGGGCTTGATCTTGATGTTAAATAAAGCAAATCTGCAGGATTGGACAGTTTTAGCAATGTGGTCTGAGAAAGTCAGCTGATCATCAATCATAACTCCAAGGCTTCTAGCTGTTTTTGAAGGAGTTATGGTTGATGTGCCTTACTTGATGGTGAAATTGTGATGAAACGATAGGTTTGCTGGAATCACAAGCAGTTCTGTCTTGGCAAGGTTGAGTTGAAGGTGATGGTCCATCATCCAGGAAGAAATGTCTGTTAGACAAGCTGAGATGCGAATAGCTACCGTCGGATCATCAGGATGGAATGAGAGGTAGAGTTGAGTGTCATCAGCATAGCAGTGGTATGAAAAGCCATGTTTCTGAATGACAGAACCCAATGATGCCATGCATCTTGATTATTTTAACTAAAAACAAGACAAAAATAATAAGTAAGATAAGCCTTTTTTGCGTGCAGCTGGGAAGTCATTTGAAATGTTGCTATAGTGTCATGACTGATCTGGCTATGCTGGAAGATTAGGCAAACCATGTGCTGTACTGAGAGCGTGTTTAAAAGAAGAGCGATGATCTGTTTAGTGAGAGCATAGAATGGCTTCTCAGTCAGTACTGCTTTCTTTTTCCATGATTTCGGTGAGGACATTGTACATTCATATGATTTATAAAGGGAGGTGTTGTCACCATGTATGGTTTATTGGAGGCATTTCTGAATGCAAATAACCATGTTAACTTGTTTTTTTAAGTTTAGATCTGGGCACGATGAGTAGAACGGGATCACTGGATCTCAATGTTTGCATGAATGAATCAGATCACTGTTATACTGCAGGATAAACGCTATAAACTCTACACATTGACATACGTTATTTCAATGTTACAAGGACATTTTTTAATTCTTGCTGCTGGGTGTTTTTTGTGCATCTTGTATAGGAGATTGCTGACTGAATAAGTTGCCATCATCATCATCACCAGTATTTGTAAAATGTCAGCTAAAACATACTGGTAAATATTAATGTTATAACTGAAGTGTTTTCTCTTCATGCAGTCTGAAGAACAACTGTATCACAAAAGGAGGTTGTCATGTTCTGGCTGCAGCTCTAAATTCAAACCCTCCAAATCTGACAGAGCTGGATCTGAGTGAGAATAAACTAGGAGACTCTGGAGTGACAGAGATCTCCAGTCTGCTGAGGAATTCACAGACACTACAGATACTCAGGTCTGAATTTGGTTAATCTAAACATGAATCAATTTTTAAAGCTCCAGCTGGTCTGTAAACTGGTGCTGTGTCACAAGAAATCAGTCAGTAATGTGAAATTGGTTTGTTGGTGTAGATACATTTATAAAATATTTACAAACAGATGGATTTTTGGAAGTGATGGGAAATGTTAATATCTTAATGGTGTAATACATGTTTTTATGTATGTATTTATTCATTCATTCATTCATTTGTTCATTAGTTCGTTCTTTCTGAAGACTTTCAGGCTGCAATATCACAGAAGAAGGTTATAATACAGTTGCAATCAATATAATTCAGTCAATATAATTCAACCCACCTGACCTGCAAGACATTTTGTTGTGGACAAACAATTTAACAAAGGCATCAGTAAAGTGTTAAAGAAAGTTTGTTAATACCCTTTGTGTGATTCTCAGAATAGAACATTGATGAATCATGATGAACGTCTCTAGGTTACTTATGTAACCCTAGTTCCTCGAGGGAATGAGACACTGCGTCAAAGCTCTTTGGGGAACGCACCCAGCGTGCGCGACTCTGAATATCGTGTGAAATCAGTCCAATGGAAGAGCGTGACGTCACAGGCGGGGTGACGTAAGCGACCAGGAAGCTATAAAAACACTTGCCACGCAGCTGGCATCAGCTTCGAGTACCAGCAAGCGCCGGCAGGGGTGCCGGGGGGTATGGCTCCGAGACGCAGCGTCTCGTTCCCTCGAGGAACTAGGGCTACATATGTAACCTAGAGACGTTCCTCTTCAGGAAATCGAGCTTTGTCAAAGCTCTTTGGGGAACGAGTACCAACGCCGCCAGAATACCAAACCCCTGCCTAGTGTGTATCCGAAGAGCACAGCTTAGGACAGGAGGACAGAAGCGCCTGGAGTGACTGGCATGTCTAGTCCATAGAATTTAACAAACGTAGACAGCGTGGACCACCCTGCAGCATTGCAGATGTCCAGCATGGATACACCTGCTAAGAAGGCCTTGGAGGCCACCATACCCCGAGTAGAGTAAGCCTTCACTCCTGTCAGCGGGGGACGACCAGAGGACTCTTAGGAAGCGTTGATCGCCTCGACTATCCAATGACTAATAGTCTGCTTAGAAGCAGGAGAACCCCTCTTGGGGGGGACCGTAGCATACAAGCAGTTGGTCAGTTTTTCTCCACAGGGCAGCTCTGTGGACTTATGCGTCCAGCGCTCGAACTGGACTCATACAATATAGCTTCGCTTGGTCGGGCTCCCGAAAGGGAGGAGGACAGAAGGCCTGCAGCACTACAGGTTGTGGTGTAACAGAGGGAACCTTAGGAACATATCCCGTTCGAGGGTATATGAACGCTTTAGTCATGCCTGGTGCAAACTCAAGATAAGTAGGGGCCACAGAGAGGGCATGAAGGTCTCCTACTCTCTGCAGAGAGGTGATAGCCAACAAAAAGGAGGTTTTAAGTGTGAGATGTCTGTCTGAGATATCTTGAATAGGTTCAAACCGGGGTTTGCACATAGCCTCTAACACCACAACCAAGTCCCACAGGGGAATACGGGACCGTACTGGAGGTCTCAGCCTCAGCGCACCGCGGAGGATACGTGTAACTAGGGGGTGTCTTCCCAGAGACTGGCCATCGAGAAGGGCGTGGTAGGCCGCAATAGCCACCACGTAGACATTCAACGTGTAGTGGGTCAACCCTGCAGGGAGCCTAGGCTGTAGAAACTCCAGAACTGTACCAACCGGGCAGTTTGCTGGGTCTAACTGGCAGTCTCTGCACCATGAGGTGAAGAGTTTCCACCTCAGGGCGTACAGTTTCCTCGTTGAGGGAGCTCTGGATTGGAGAAGGGTCTCAACAACCTCGGTTGAGAGACCAGCTGCTAACAGTTGTGCCCCCTCAGGGGCCACACCCACAGCTTCCACAACTCTGGGCGAGGGTGAATTATCTTACCCTGGGCCTGCGAGAGTAGGTCTGTCCTGATTGGTATCTCCCATGGAGAGCCGTCGAGGAGCGAGACTAGATCTGAGAACCATACTCAGCCCGGCCAGATCGGGGCTACTAACAACAGACGGACCCAGTCCCGGCGTACTCTCGCCAGAACTCCCGGGAGCAGAGCGAAAGGGGTAAATGCGTACAGACGAAGCCTCGGCCAAGTCTGTACCATAGCGTCAAGTCCCAGAGGAGCTGGATGAACTAGAGAGAACCAAAGGGGGCATTGTGACGTCTCTTGAGATGCAAAAAGGTCTACTTGAGCCCTGCCAAATACTCTCCATATCTGCTTCACTACTTCTGGGTGAAGTCTCCATTGCCCGGGCCTCGGCCCCTGCCTCGACAGTATGTCTGCTCCCATATTTTGTTTCCCAGGAATATATACTGCTCTTAATGAGAGGAGTTTGCTCTGGGACAAAGAGCGCGAACGCAGACCTCCCTGGTGGTTGATATAAGAGACCACTGATGTGTTGTCGGTGCGCACCAACACATGGTGACCCCTTAGGTCTGGGAGGAAGTGCTTCAGTGCATGATAAACTGCTAGCATTTCTAGACAATTGATATGCCATGTTAGATGGCAATCGCTCCACAGACCACGGGCAGGGTGGCCACTCATGACTGCACCCAAATCGGTGAGGGATGCGTCCGTCGCTAGTGTTACACGGCGACAAGGAGCTCCCAACACCGGGCCCTGTTTCAAGAACCAAGGTTTCTTCCACATGTCTAAGGCACGAAGGCAGCGCCGCGTGACCTTGATAGTGCGAAGTAGATTGCCCCTCGGGGAAAATCCCTTGGTCTTGAGCCACCACTGTAGGGGTCTCATGTACAGCAGGCCAAGAGGTATCACGTTGGACGCGGCTGCCATCAGACCCAACAATCTCTGAAATAGTTTGACAGTGAGTGACTGGCCCTCTTTGACTCTCTCGACTGAGATGCGGATCGACTCGATACGAGCAGGGGACAATCGTGCCTGCATCATGGTCGAATCCCATACTACGCCTAGATAGGTGGTTCTCTGAACCGGAGAAAGCACACTCTTCTTGGCGTTCAGTCTCAAACCCAGCTCCCCCATATGTGCGAGGACGGCATCTCGATGCCAAATCGCAACCTGCTCTGACTGAGCTAAAATCAACCAATCGTCGATATAGTTGAGAATGCGGATGCCCTGCATGCGCAGGGGGACCAGAGCCGCGTCTACACATTTTGTGAACGTGCGGGGTGAGAGTGCAAGGCCAAAGGGAAGTACTCCATATTGGTACGCTTCGCCCTCGAAAGCGAACCTCAGAAACTTCCTGTGTTGTGGAAGGATGGATATGTGTAAATATGCGTCTTTTGAGATCTATTGTGACAAACCAGTCCTCGGACCTGATCTGAGCAACAACATGCTTGATTGTGAGCATTCTGAATTTTAGTCTCATAACTGAACGATTTAAGACCCTCAAGTCTATAATCGGACGCAGCCCCCCATCCTTCTTCGGAACTATGAAATACTGGCTGTAAAAACCGGACTCCCTGTCCTGAGGAGGGACCACCTCGATGGCCTCCTTCTCTAATAGGGTTTTCACTTCCTGTTCCATAACCAGACCCTGCCTGAGGCCGAATATCATCTGAACGAACCCGTTGAATGCTGGCGGTACAGAGCCGAACTGAATACAGTAGCCTTTTTCTACTGTGTGCAGGACCCATCGAGATACATTTGGCAGTAGTTTCCACGCTGCTAAATAATCTACTAAGGGAATCAGTCTCTCGAGACTGATTTCTGGTGTAAGAGGCCCCCGCAGGGGTGGCGAGTGTCTCAGCCCCGCTACGCGCACGGGCGGAGGACTTCTTAGCTTCGATAACTGCCCTGAGATCTTGTTTGGGCTTAGAAGTCCTTGGCCGAGAGCGTCGGGAACGAGAGTCTCGGCGACGCTCTCGGCCGAGAGCTTTTGGCTCTCTGCTTTTGGGCCTCATAGTGTGAGGAGCTAGGGTGCGGCTGGGGCATCTCCTGCCCAGATGCCCCAAGGGAGCGACGAGGGAGGAACTTATGGAACGCCGCCGCTTGTTTGCGGGCCTCCTGAAACCTGTCGACGACAGAATTGACTGCTTCGCCGAACAGGCCAGTCGGCTGAATCGGGGCGTCCATAAGGCAGACCCTGTCCTGCTCTTTCCTGTCAGACAGGGTCAACCATAAGTGCCTCTCCACAGCCACCATAGCTGCCATGGACCGCCCAATCGCTCGGGCGGTCTCCTTGGTGGCGCGGAGGGAGAGATCAGCGGTCCTTCTCAGCTCGGAAATATCGTGGGACTTGATCTCCTCTCCCTCATCTAGCTCCTTAAGCAGGTCGGCTTGGTACGCCTGTAACACCGCCATGGTGTGCAGACACGCACCAGCCTGACCTGCAGCCGCATACCCTTTGCCCACCAAAGCCGATGTTGTTCTGAGTGGCTTTGAGGGCAATGCCGGGGCCTTTAGAGACGATGCCGCGCCAGGAGACAGATAGCTCGCGAGCGTCTGTTCCACCCGGGGCATCGCTCTATAACCGTGCTCTCCCATCCCCACTACATTTCCATAATAATCTGACGAGGGGATGTAGAGGCGGGCCGAAAAAGGACGTTTCCACGACCTGGCGATCTCTTCGTGCAGGTCGGGGAAAAAATGGCAGGCCCCGGCTGGGAGATGGCTGACTCACGCGCAGGAAGCGTTCGTCAAGCTTGCTTCTCTGTGGTTCAGCTGTTTTCTCGGCGGGCCAATCGATGCTTAATTTGGCCACCGCGCGAGTAACCACCTCCAAGAGCTCCTCATACTGCGGCGAGTGGGGTGGCGAATCCCTGTCGATCGACTCCACGTCAACCTCAGAGGAGGAAGAGAGGCGGAGCGTCGACTCCTCTCCCTGAGTGGAAGGAACCGCTGAGCATGCTTCCGACTCTAGGGATTGGGTGCCGGATCTGGCAGAAGTGGAAGGAGATAGGGACTGGCCCATCTCCATTCCCTCCACCAGATCCACTTGCGAACCCCACGAGTGCAGTCGCCGTTCTGCCTCAGCAGAAGCGGGACCAGCACCGCGGGGAACGCTGGCGAAGGCCCCCTCCTCGAAGAGGACCCTCCGGGAACGAAGCAGCCGCACCGACATACGCTCACAGTGCGGGCAGTCGGCCCCCTCGAGAGCCGACTCAGCTTGCTTCGAACCCAGGCAAACCACGCACAGGTTGTGTGTATCCCCACCCGTTATATATCTCGGGCAGGGAGGAACACACAACCTATAACGCGATTTGGAATCGCCATCAGTGTGCTTAACTTTCGCCTTGCTCTTTGGCATGTCTAGGAGCTCTGGACAGACAACAGTAAATAAGACTCACAAGACAAACAGTTTGACATTCACACACAGAGCGCTTGCTGAGAAATGCGAAGCTGATGCCAGCTGCGTGGCACGTGCTTTTATAGCTTCCTGGTCTCTTACGTCACCCCGCCTGTGACGTCACACTCTTCTATTGGACTGATTTCACGCGATATTCAGAGTCGCGCATGCTGGGCGCGTTCCCCAAAGCCCTTTGACGCAGCTCGAGTTCCTGAAGAGGAAATTCTAATTGGCACTAAACATTCATGTACAAAATAATTCAACCCCCCGAAAAAGTCCACCAATAAACGCTGCCTGTAAGTGCTAAGAAGCTTCTGTCAACTCTCTACTACAGTCTTGGTCCATTCCTCGCCTGAAATCAACGGGGAAATCTGAATCAACGGGGAAATCGTGCAGCGGCGGGACATGCTTTTACATTAATGAATGGTGGTGTACAGATGTAACTGTGTTAAAGAAGACGTGCTGCACAAATCTCGAAACACTCTTCATTAACTGCAAGCCGTTCTATTCGCCGCGGGAGTTTCACTCGTTCATTCTGGTGAGTGTTTACATCCCTCCTCAAGCGCACGTGAGCTCAGCTTTACAGAAACTCGCTGAGCAGATCACAGAGACAGAACAACAACACCCGGACTCCATTTTAATCATTCTTGGGGACTTTAATAAAGCCAATCTCTTCCGTGAACTGCCAAAATACAGACAGCATGTTACTTGTCCCACAAGAGACAGTAATATACTGGATCACTGTTACACAACAATAAAGGATGCATTTCACTCTGTTCCACGAGCAGCTTTGGGACGTTCTGATCACCTTCTGGTTCATCTTATACCGACCTACAGGCAGAAACTAAAATCAGCTAAACCTGTATTAAGGATTGTAAAAAGATGGACTAATGAAGCAGAGCAGGATTTACAATCTTGTTTTGACCTCACTGACTGGAGTGTTTTTGAAGCTGCTGCCACCGATCTGGATGAACTCACAGAGACCGTAACATCATATATCAGTTTCTGTGAGGATATGTATTCCTACAAAGACTCAACTAAATTACAACAATGACAAACCGTGGTTCACTGCAAAACTCAGACAGCTCCGTCAGGCCAAAGAAGATGCTTATGTGAAGGGGGACAATGTCCTGTATAAACAGGCTAAATACACGCTGGAAAAGGAGATCAAAGTGGCAAAGAGGAATTATTCTGAAAAAATAAGGACTCAGTTCACTTCGAACGACTACGCATCAGTGTGGAAAAGTCTAAAGAAGATCACCAATTACAAGACACCACCCCCATCACTGTGGAGAATCAACGACTGGCAGATGATCTGAACGAGTTTTACTGCAGGTTTGAAAGAACACCCATCACCTGCCCTGAACGACTCCCCACACAACCGTTCACACCATTCACAACTCCTTCAACCAGCCCTGAACACATCTCCAATCAAGCGCTCTCACCATTCACAACTCCTGCAACCAGCCCTGAACACCTCTCCAATCAAGCGCTCTCACCATTCACACCTCCTGCAGCCACACTCTCCCCCACACCTGCAATTCAGATCAGCGAGGATGCGGTGCGCCAGGTCTTCCGGAAGCAGAAAAGGAAAAAAGCACCAGGCCCAGATTGTGTTACACCAGCCTGTCTGAAATCCTGTGCTGAGCAGCTGGCCCCCATCTTCACACAGATCTTTTAACAGATCGCTGGAACTGTGCGAAGTCCCTTCATGCTTCAAACGCACCACCATCATCCCCATCCCAAAGAAATCAAAAATTACAGGACTACAGGCCTGTGGCTCTAACGTCTGTAGTCATGAAGTCATTTGAAAAACTGGTGCTGGCCCACCTGAAGGACATCACTGGACCCTTGCTAGATCCTCTTCAGTTTGCCCACAGAGCAAACAGGTCTGTGGACGATGCAGTAAACATCGGACAGCATTATGTTCTGCAACACCTAGACAGACCGGGGACTTATGTGAGGATCCTGTTTGTGGACTTCAGCTCTGCCTTCAACACGATCATCCCCAACCTCCTCTTCCCAAATTAGCTCAGCTCTCCGTGCTCACCTCCATCTGTATGTGGATCAACAGCTTCCTGACAGACAGGCAGCAGCTAGTGAGGCTGGAAAATACACATCCAGTACCCGTACAATCAGCACCGGAGCTCCCCAGGGCTGCGTTCTCTCCCCACTGCTCTTCTCCCTGTACACTAATGATTGCACGTCTAAGGACCCCTGTGTCAAGCTCCTGAAGTTTGCAGATGACACCACACTCATCGGCCTCATTCAGGACGGTGACGAGTCTGCTTACAGACAGGAGGTTAAAGAGCTGGCTGTCTGGTGCACTCTCAACAACCTGGAGCTTAACACGCTCAAAACAGTGGAGATGATCGTGGACTTCAGGAGAACCCCCCTGCACTCCCCCCACTCACCATCATGAACAGCACTGTGACTGCAGTGGAGTCATTCAGGTTCCTGGGCACCACTATCTCTCAGGACCTGAAGTGGGACATTCACATTGACTCTATTATGAAAAAGGCCCAGCAGAGGTTGTACTTCCTTCTCCAGCTGAAGAAGTTTAACCTGCCACAGGAGCTGCTGAAACAGTTCTACTCCACCATCATTGAATCCATCCTCTGCACTTCAGTAACTGTCTGGTTCAGCTCAGCTTCTAAATCTGACCTTAGAAGACTACACGGTAGTCCGGACTGCTGAGCGAATCATCGGTACAACCCTCCCATCTATTCAAGAACTGTACTTATCCAGAGTGAGCAAAAGGGCTGGCAAAATCACTCTGGACCCCTCACATCCAGCACACTCCCTCTTTGAACTGTTGCCATCTGGTCGACGCTACAGAGCACTGAGCACCAGAACGACCAGACACAGGAACAGTTTCTTCCCTCAGGCAATCCATCTAATGAACAATTGATAATAACTGTGGAACACACTACACTATTTATATTTATATACACATACACTTATCTATCCAACACACATACTTAGCGTACACTTAAATATTTTGCACATAATATACATGTACATACATAAATGCTCATTGTAATATACCTGCCATACATTGTCATTTGTATATTGTCATTCCTTACCCACCTATTTGTGTGTATATATATATGTGTATATATATATATATATATATATATATATATATATATATATATATATATATATATATATATATATATATATATATATATACAATTTTATATATATATAATTTTTTTTTTATTCCTTATTGTGTTTTTTGTTCTGTCGCTGATATGTTGCACTGCGGAGCTTCTGTCACGAAAACAAATTCCTCGTATGTGTGAACATACCTGGCAATAAAGCTCATTCTGATTCTGATTCTGAAAAAGCTTCCAGATCACTGATAATCTTTGGTTTTCACATTGACACAGCTTTCTTCAAATTCAACCAGATATTTTCAATAGGAATTAAATTTGGAGACTGAACAAGTCACTCAAGTACCTTCTATGACTGATCCCTGAACCAAGCAGAAGTAGATTTGGATGTGTACTTTGGGATGACTGTCCTGCAGGAAAGTCCATTGATCATCAGCTTCAATCTTTTGCACTAAAGGCATCACAATTCTTGTCAAAATGGCTGACACTTCAAATTATACATGATGTCCTGCATACAGTCATGGTTTTCACTTCCTGGTGCAGTAAACCAGCCCCATATCAGCACTGATCCTCCTCCAAGTTTAACGATGGAGATGTTGTTCTTCTGCTTATGAGCTTTGCCTTTTTTGCAGCAGACACGCTGCTGATCCATTGATGAAAAATTCCAGTTTGGTCACATCACTCCATAAAACATTCCTCCAGAGCTCCACAGGTCTACACAAATGAATTTTAGCAAGTTCAAGTCGGTCTTTTGTTCCTCTTGATCAAGAGTGGTATTCATCAAGATGTCTCAACATGAAGGCCGTACTTGTCTAGTGTTCTTCATACACACTGCATTGAAATGGTTTTACTCCTTTTATCGGGTCATCTTGCAAGTCTTTGGCTGTATATTGCAGGTTTTTCTCAGTTTATCTGATTTAACATTTTATGATATTGTGGTTTTTCTTCAACACCCTAAAAAGGTTTTCTGGTACAACACACTTTAAGCTGAGGAATAAGGCTGAGAGTTTTTTATGTCTTGGAAATATTCTTACAGCCTTTACAGACTTTCTAAAGTAATACAGTTATTTATTCTCTATAGGTTCTCTATAGCGTTGTGAGATCTCTGTTTACTTTGCCATTTTTGCTACTCAACTTCAGCACATGCATGGGTTAACTCTGTGTATGTGTAACAGCTCAAGCTAATTCTGTTTTTAATTTCTAAAGACATAATTGTGTTTTATTCCCCACCATGCAAATAAGAGATAAGAGATACTCCACTCCAAAATGAAAATTTTCCCCATGTCGTTCCAGACCCGTAAAAGCTTTGTTCATCTTTGGAACACAATTGAAGATATTTTGGATGAAAACCTGGAGGCTTTAGACTGCCAAGTAAAACAGCAATGTTGAATAAGGGTTGAATAATTGTGACATAGCTCTATTTTTTAAAATAACTCAAACTTATAACTCAAAAATAATACATTATATAAGATTATATATTGACATTATGACTTTTAAAACAAGTGAACTGTTATAGATGCAATTTTGATTTTATCCTGGATCTTCAAAAAAGCTTGTATTTGTAAAGTACTGCAGTCTCTGAGGGGTTGAGTAATTTTGATTGCAACTGTTGGTCATAATTGTGGAAAATTAAAATAGCAAAAATTAAAAAATAGTTGTAGTTTGATTTCTCCAGTATATAACTTTACCAGCTTTACTGTGAAAAGAGTACATTCAGGTCAAAATCCTGTAGTGCATCTGTTTTATTGTCTTCATTCTAGAACATGTACTTGTGTGACAATCTGTGTTATAAAGAAGAATAACATATTTTTAAAATAGACTTTCAGACTGCAGTATCAGTGAAGAAGGTTATAAAGCTCTGTCTTCAGCTCTGAGATCAAACCCTTCACACCTGATAGAGCTGGATCTCACAGGAAATGATCCTGGAGAATCAGGAGTGAAGCTGCTCAGTGATTTACTACAGGATCCAAACTGTCAACTCAACACACTGAGGTGAGACCTGATGTATAATCAATTATACATTATATATTTAAAATGTTACTGAATGCACTGTACATTAATTTCCATCAAGCTCTGATTCACAACACTGTAGATCTACTACAGCAGATCTATCACAGACCACAAACAGGAGAGGATCGGTGATCACACACACACACACACACACATACACACCTGGCTGAACCTGCAGTTCCTATCATAATGAGCAGAATTACTGTTGCATCAACACAGACATCAGTTAAATAAAACTATCCAGAGATGAACTGAACCCAAATCATGTTCTCTGTTAGTGGATCAGAAATCCAGTGTTTGGTGAAATCTGCTACATAATAATAGGAAGAGCCTGCATCAAAAGATCAACTAAATATATCACTATGAATGTTTAGCTGTCACAAGCTAGTTATCTCTTTGCTAACTTTCCTCACCTCCTGCTTAAAAGCCAGAAAGATCTTCAGATTTTTGAGAATCATGATCTAATGAGCTTTTGCCCCCCAAGTTTATTTTAAATAATTTACTTTTGACTTCTTTGAAATATTTGTATATTTAAATGTTCAACTGTTTAAACTTGAACAAGAGCTTTTCACTACAAATATGTTTGATAATCTTTAAATGCTTTGTGATGCAATACAGACTGAATTGATTCCAGTTTCATCTTCTCGTCTTCAGGTTTTTGGGTCCTGCTGCAGATGAAGGCTGTCAGTATGTGACAGGAATTGTGGGTAAAAACCCGTTACTCCTGAGAGAGCTGAATCTGAGTGGACATAAACTAGGAGACACAGGAGTGAATCAGATCTCTGCTCTACTGCAGGATAAACACTGTACACTCAACACACTGAAGTGAGTATCTTACATAATTTCACATGTTACATGAATAGTAATGTTACAGTCGTCTATTTTAATTCTCATTTGAGTATGACCCCATGTTATAAAGCTTGGAAGAGCCAGGGCATTTTAAATATAACTCTGATTATATTTGTCTGAAAGAAGAAATTCATATGCATCTAGGATGTCTTGAGGGTGAGTAAATCATGGAGTAATTTTAATTTTTTGGGTGAACTATCCCTTTAAGTGCACATATTTGGTGAAAATAATGTGAACACATTGAAATAGCCAGTAATTTATTAATGTGTTTACCATCGTTTGCCTTTAATACAGCTTAGAATAGATTCATACAACTTTTGAATAGACGTCAGGTAAATACTGTCTCTAACTGGACCTTGATAATGGTGGCAGGTAGCGGCAGAGTGGCAGGTACTGTCTTACCTCCCCAAAACCATACTGGGAGACCGCCAGGTTACCATAAAATACGACATGAAACTTGGGCTCTTCGGCGATATAAAAACTTTGTTAAAATCAATACATGCTTACGCCATGTTACCTTGCTGTTGCACCTGCTTTTTTTGATGAGCACACAAATGCGGTGGAGCTGGTGTTCTACCTCTGAACGTGCGCTTATGGACTCGCCTGGAAAACTCGCTGTCGGCCTGCCGGTGGATTCATGGAGCCAGTATATCCTATACTCAAGTGTTCTGGATGATGGTCGTGCGAGGCGTGTGCAAAGTGAGCTGCATGGACACTCTACAACATTTGTGTCAACAAAGCGAGGCCCAGCCATCGTGCTTTGCGCATTTCTTCTTTTGTGCGGGGATGTCCACACAAATCCCGGACCGAGGTCTTTGGACATTTGCCAATCAGCTGATCCTGACATCTCTAGATCGGCGAAGTGTGCTGCTTCTACTGGCGTGGGAACTCGAGGTAATCCTCCAATAAACAACATCAAGCCTTTTAGCAATGTTGGCCAAATGCCGATAACATCGTTCCTGCACAGATCTCCAACACTCACCACACAAAATACATCGTACCTTAAACAGCAGCAGATGAAATTGTTCCAGACTGTAAATCATGCGAGTGTGTTGTGGGACGCAAAAACGAAGCCAAAAGGCATTTTTGGTGGACATCTGAATGTACTTAGTATTATCTCAAAAACCGAACAACTTGAACATCTACTGACGGACTCAAACATCGATTACTTATGCCTTACAGAGACTTGGTTAACCCCAACAACCCCTTTATCTGTTTTTAATATTCCAGGGTATAATGTTTATAGACGGGACAGAAGGAAAGGGAAAGGGGGCGGAGTCTTGATCTATGTGAAAGATAGCATTAAAAGTCAGCAAATAGTCTTTCCGGAAAACAATTTGGAATGCGTGGGAGTAAAACTTACGCTATCCCCCGAAATGTATTTTGCTGTCTTTGCAGTCTACCGTCCTCCAACTGCCACAAATGAATTTTATGATTGCCTAAATGTTATACTTAAACAATATGGGAAGATGGAACTTATTCTTTTGGGTGATTTTGACTTAAACTGGCAAGATAAAACACGTAGGAAAAAGCTTAAAGATATTGCCAAAACTTTTCAGATGACCCAGATGATACATAAGCCCACAAGAATAACAAAGTCTTCCCAAACGCTTTTAGACTTAATTTTCACAAATAAACCAGACAGAATTAGAAAGATTTATAACCTCATCACTGGGTTATCAGATCATAATCTTACTCTGGTCTCTAGAAAATTATCAAAAACACGTTTTAAAAATCAGAACTCAATGAATGGGAAATCCATGCCTTTTATTGCTTCAAAGGACATGGCCCTCATTGAAAATGAAATAAAGCAAATAAACTGGCATGACACCATTGGTAGTTTGCCCTGTGAGCCAGCCTGTGCTGATTTAATGTCAACCATTAAAGGCATTATATTAAAGTACACCAGGAAAAGGGGCAGGAAAACAAATAAAAAATATAATCTACCCTGGTTTAACATAAATCTCTGGGAGCTAATGAAAAAACGGGATGCTTCTCTGAAAAAGTTTTTAAAATCAAAATTAAATACTGATCATCTAATTTTTAAAAGTTTACGGAATAAAGTCACACAACAACTTAGAAAGGCTAGAGTAAATTTTTTCCTCAATGTTATTAGTGAAGCAAAAGGAAACTCTAAAAAGTTATGGAAGAGCATTGACAAATTACTTGGAAGGGAAAAATCAGCAAATAAACATTTAAAACTCATGGTGGATGGCTCTATCCAGGATGATGATAAGATTATTGCGGAATGTTTTAATGATTATTTTATAAATTCGGTACGAGAAATGAGTCTAAGTTCACCAAAAATTCAACTCACACAAGCTTTAACCTGTAATGATTCTGCTTTTAAATTTTCCCTAATCAACACAGAGAAAGTTGAAAATGTAATCTCACTTCTATCTAATAGTAAAGCTAAAGATATATATGGTTGTGATACAGCTTTTCTCAAACAACACAAGACATCTATTATGATACCTCTAGTGATGATTATAAACAAGTCATTTAACGAAAATATTTTTCCCAGTGTTTTTAAGCCTGCCATTGTCACCCCTGTTCATAAATCTGGGGATACTCAAGTGGTCTCTAATTATCGACCCATCAGTATTCTCCCAGCTGCATCAAAGGTAATCGAAAAGGTTGTGGCAGAACAACTTATAGCACATCTAGACTCGAAGTCCTTTTTCCATCCTATGCAGTTTGGTTTCAGAAAAAAACATTCCACTGAAACTGCATGTTGCTTCTTCCATGAGGAGATTAAAACTAGCTTAGATCAAGGAGGAGTGGTGGGAGCTGTCTTCTTAGATTTACGCAAAGCCTTTGCTTATATATTAATGACCTGCCTTCAGTCTGCAAGGGGATAAATATTGTTATGTACGCTGATGATACAGCATTATATACCCATGGGAGAAGTGCAACAGACGTAGCCAAAAAATTATCAAGTGTCATGAGCAAGGTTAGCCACTGGTTACATGACTCATGTCTTACATTAAATGTGGAAAAAACTGTAACTATGTTTTTTACAAACCGGTTCATACTTAAAACTTATCCGGAAATTTTAGCAAACGGCCAACTTATAAAACATGTAGATAAATTTAAATATTTGGGGGTAACTCTAGATTCCACACTTAGTTTTAAAGGTCATGTTAAGAACTTGTGTAACAAATTGAAATTTAATTTAGTAAATTTTAGATATATAAGAAACTCCCTCACCACTGAAGCATCCAGTACTTATTTAAATGCAATGATCATCCCCCACTTTTTGTACTGCATTACATCCTGGTCTCAGGCAGTCATACAACCTTTAGAATCTTTGTATAAAAACTGTCTCAAGATCCATGATAAAAAAAAAACACGTTATTATCATCACTGTCAAATACTCATCAAATATGATATACTTAGCTTTGATAATCTAATAAAACACTCAAACTTGACTTTGCTACATAAAATCATATATAGTGCTACTGCTCCCCCTCTGAAAAAGTTTGTGACACTCTGCTCCGAAAAAACAGTGCGAACAACTAGAAGTGTCACAAGGGGGGAGTGTAGCATCCCACAATGTAAAACACAATTTGGGAGCTCCTCCTTCTCATGTGTGGCAATGAGGCAGTGGAATACTCTTCCCACGGAACATATCTTGTGCACAGATTCTCACACTTTCTCATGCCTGACAAAGAGTTGGTTGCTAAGTAAGCAAGTTTGCACTCATCTTTGAGATAGTATACCTGTGTGTGTGTGTGTGTTTGTGGGGTTGGTGTGTGGGTGTGTGCTTAAGATGCTACTGAACTGTTTAAGTGTGTTTGTTGGAGAGAGAGGAGATAGAGAGTAAATGGGTTGATGGCCTCCCTGGTTCTGTTATTTACAAACTTGTTTGTCTGTAATCTCAATGGACATCATTTTATCCATAATTCTGTGAAATTTAAAATTGTTATTTTTTTTAATTTGTCATACCTGCCCAGGGACTACAGGTGGAAATTAGCAATTGTTGCTATAACCTGGCCCAAGGCATATTCTCTTGTTTAACAAGTTTAATGTATATTTGTGCATTGTCCCTGTTTCAAATAAAATAATTTCCATTCCATTCCATTCCAACTTCTTCTGTGACTGCTGAATGTGTTCATGTTTACTGACTACAAACTGAGGATTGAAGACTAATTTAAAAAAATGTATATCCGTGTATGTGTATGCATGTTTTTATATTTAAATGTAATTTCATAAAGGCAGGGTCAGTCTTGTTTTTTACTTCTGGGGTTTGATCGTCCAGGCTTCCTCTGGGACAACGGCCAGGGTTTTTTGGCCAACTGGGTCTCTGAGTTTAGGTTAGAGGAGGTTATGAATGAATGTGACTTGTAAAGTTGTGTAATCTAAACATTTGAAAGTTCTGCTAATACAGCAGGTCAAATACACAACCCAAGATCCAATTATTTCAGTTAATAAAACCAAAAATACACAAACATTTCTCTTTTATCCAGTGGGACAGAATTGTTTTCATTGTGTTTATTAATGGGACACAACAGAATAGTTCTGTGCTGCTGTAGCAGAACATATTCATATTGTTTATTGATGCTTCATATCTCTCTGCCATCAAACACCAGATTAATGAATGTGTAACACAACTGAACAGAACCGGTCCAGACTGGGCTTTATTCTGTGCAGGCATTGCTTCTTCAGTCTGACCTGTTTCAGAGAAATGTACTGTACTTCACATCTACACACACAGACAAACCTACAGTTTTATTTAGATGTGCAAAGTTGAATCTGTGTAGCAAAGCTGATCAAGTCACTGGACAGAGCAGAGCGAATGCATTTACGTTGTAGTGATGTGCAGACCAGAATCAGTTTAAACACAAATACACAGCAGTCAGGACTTTTATTTTAGACAATATGATCAGTTTTAGACAAAAGATGAAATAAGAATTATATGACAGAAATAAAAACATATGAAAGATTTTAACACCTTTCACACAAGGTGGTTGGGAATTAAAACTTCATTGTATTTCTATCAAGAATCAGCACAAATTGTACATGAATCATGAGAAGTGTTGTAGAGAATTGTGGAAAATGTATCCAAAGGTATTCAGACACTCTTCCTCTGGTTTACCAAGACATTTGTGACTTTATTCAATAGTTTTCTTCTATCTTCTCTCTTTCTCTCAGTGTAGGTTAAGCTGCTGTGATTTGACCGATGAAGGTTGTTCTGCTGTGACTTCATGAACATAACGTGTCTGATTCATTGTGTTTTATATTTCTGTCTTCAGTCTGTGTGAATGCAGTATTACAGAGAAACAGTGTCTCATCCTGACTTCAGCTCTGAAATCAAACCCATCACACCTGAGAGAACTGAACCTGAGCTGGAATAAACTACTTGGAGACTCTGGAGTGAAACACCTCAGTGATCTACTGATGAACACACAATTCAAGCTGGAGAAACTAGAGTTAGTATCATTATACTCTACAGCAGTTACAGTCAGATTACAGATTACTGTTTACTTTCAGGAAAAGAAAAGGAAAGGATGTGACGTGTGGCCAAATATAGTGTCCCATACTCTGAACATGTGCTCTGCATTTAACACACACACACGTTTGTTTTTGTGAAAAGTGGGTTCATCCCATAGGTGTAATGGTTTTTAAAATGTAGAAACTGTATATTCTATGGCACTTCACCAACCCTACACGTAACCCTAACCCTTACAGGAAACTTTGTGCATTTTTACTTCCTCAAAAAAAACTCATTCTGTATGATATATAAGCATTTTGAAAAATGTGGACATGGGTAATGTCCTCATAAGTCACCCTCTCCTTGTAATATCTGTGTCATACCCATGTCATTATACAGAGTTGTGTCCTGATATGTCATAAAAACAAGAGCACACACACACCGTAAACACACACACCGTGAACACACTCAGTTTTAATATTATTTTTAAGCAGTTCTGTGGTTGATCCTGTATCTTAATCTACTTTAATCTTTTTTTTTCTGTATTTGTTTATGGTCATATAATAAGGTTTTTGCCAAGGTTTTAATTTTTACACTGTATGATGTTTACTCATAAATAATTTAACTCACACATGAACATAACGTGTCTGATTCATTGTATTTTCTCTTTCTGTCTTCAGTCTGTGTGAATGCAGTATTACAGGGGAACAGTGTCTCATCCTGACTTTAGCTCTGAAATCAAACCCATCACACCTGAGAGAACTGAACCTGAGCGGGAATAAACTACTAGGAGACTCTGGAGTGAAACACCTCAGTGATCTACTGATGAACACACAATTCAAGCTGGAGAAACTATAGTTAGTATCATTATACTCTACAGCAGTTACAGTCAGATTGATTTATCAGGGTACATAATTTATTTCCAAAAATGAATGTATCCTTGTGATCTTTAATGAAAATAACTCTCACTTTCTCTCATAAAAACATCTCTTCTCTCGTCTGATGATGTGAAGGAGGGAAAACCTGTCAGTCTCATGAGATTACAGCAATAGCAAACAATTATCATCTTTTCATCAAAAACTCATGATTTCCTGACCTGCAGCTTTGTTTTTGTTTTTAAAGCGGTTTCATTTAGACATGCATCACAATAAGAACTAAATATGATCACAAAAAGTTGTACTTGTTGACTGTACACCACTATCTTAAAATATCTTGAATTAAATTTTCATTTCTGAACAGAATTTTCTTTATTTGTTACTTCAATCAGGTTCACTTCCGTCAAGTATATTTATGACAATTATAATTGCATACAGTTAATGATGGCGGTATGGTTATGTTCTGGGCAACACTCCACACGCCTGTCCATGCAGCCATGCTTGGGCAGAGCGGGGAGAGCAGCAAGACAAACCTCCCTGGGGTACAGAACAGAACCAATATAAGCATATATAATTACAATTCACAATTACATGAGATGTAAACAAAATGTGATTGAGAATGCTTCCAATGAAGACAATGTAAAGAAAGAAGGTAACACTTTATTTTGATAGTCCACTTTAGACATTCTACTAGCAGCAAGTAACTTTGCAACTACATGTCAACTAGCGGTTAGTAGAGTATTAGCAGACTGTCTGCTTAATATCTTCTAACACTTTCTTTGTCAACTAACTGTCAACTTGTACTAAGCCTAAACCTACCCCTAAAACTAACCCTAAACCTACCCTAACAGTCTACTCTGAGTGCTAGTAGACATTTAGTTCCAGATTTCTGAGATTTAGTTGATATGTAGTTGACAAGTAGCTACAAAGTTACTTATGGTCAGTAGAATGTCTAAAGTGGACTATCGAAATAAAGTGTAACCAGAAAGAACAAGTTAGATTGGATTACAGGTTCAGTTGGTGGAGTTGGGGTTGGAGGAGGGAGTTAATTGCAAGCAGCAATGCGATGGAAGAGACACTGAATAATGGGGATTTAAATAGACCGCAGGTGATAGGTGTCAAGACTGGATTGGTACACGTCAGGAACAGCTGACTGTCAGCTGATGCAAGCGTGACTAACATGGCCTGACTGAACTAACGCGATGCTCGATATTTAAAATCAATTGTAACATTTTAATGTTATTTTTAAGATGCTTCTGTAGTTGATCCTGAATGTTAATTACATTATAAATCACAACCCCCCTTTTTTTTTTGGTCTGACTAAAGATTATCTAAACTTGAAATGTAACTAATATCCTCAATATCCTAGTTTTATTTTATTTTTTTCTTTATGGCTGTGTAATTATTTATTTTGTTTTCAGGTTTCAGCAACATTTTTAGGGCCCGAGCACACCAATACCTACAAAAGAAGACTCTTGGAGCAAAATTCTAAACCCAACAGGAAGTCGGTTATTTTTAATATTATGAGCAAATTTTGTGCAATTTTTGTCATTTCCATGCATTGTATTTTAACGAACGAAGTTCGATGTCTCGCCATGGGAATAAAAGATGTTGTAATTCAGGCTTAAAATGTCAGATCTTCCCCAAACTTCACATGTGTCATAAGAGTCCTGGCCTGAACATATCTGAAGGCCAATATTCCATTGGGTGTGGCAAAATGGCTCAATAGAGCCACCTATACACTTTCAATGGAGTGCACCTCGAGCTACGTTTCATTTACATGTTCAAAAATTGGTATACACATATAACACACCAATACCTACAAAAAAATATTTTGGTACGAAATTTGACTCCCAACAGGAAGTCGGTTATTTTGAATTTTCTCTGTAAAATTGGTGTTGTTTTTGCCATTTTCAGGGGTTGTACTTTAACGAACTCCTTCTAGAGATTTATTCAGATCAACACCAAATTTGGTATGCCTAATCTAAAGGCCTTTGCGATGTTAAATTGCGAAGATCTTGAGTTTTCATTGAAGGGCATGTCCGTGGCGGCCTGGCGAATTTCGATGATTCGCCATGAAAAGTGAAGTTGCTATAACTCAGACATACAATGTCCAATCTGCCCCAAACTTCAAATGTTTGATAAGACTCCGAGCCTGAACAGATTGACATGCCCATATTCAGTTATAGTCATAGCGCCACCTATTGGCAACAGGAAGTGACATATTTTAAACTGCGACAAACTACTCCTAGAAATTTTATGACATATGTCTTTTTTGTGGTCAGTCTAATCTAAAGGCCTGTGCGATGTTCATTTGTGAAGATCTTGAGTTTTCGTTATAAGGCGTGTCCATGGCGTCGTGGCTAAGTTTGATGTCTCGCCATGGGAATAAAAGATGTTATAACTCAGGCATAAAATTTCCTATCTTCCCCAAACTTCACATGTGATAAGAGTCCTGACCTGAACACATCTGAAGGCCAATATTCCATCGGCTGTGGCAAAATGGCTCAATAGCGCCACCTATACACATTCAACGGAGTGCGCCTCGAGCTATGTTTCATGTACAAAAAATTGGAATACACCTGTTACACACCAATACCTATGAAAAAGTCTCTCGGTACAAGATCCGAATCCCAACAGGAAGTCGGTTATTTAGAATTTTCTCTGCAAAATTGGTGTTGTTTTTGCCATTTTCAGGGGTTGTACTTTAACGAACTCCTCCTAGAGATTTATTCAGATCAACACCAAACTTAGTCAGTGTAATATAAAGGCATTTGTGATGTTAAATTGCGAAGATCTTGAGGTTTCGTTAAAGGGCGTGTCCTGACAAATTTCAATGTTTCGCCATGAAAAAGGAAGTTGCTGTAAATCAGACATACAATGTTCAATCTGCCCCAAACTTCACATGTTAGATAAGACGTCTGCCCTTAACAGATCTTCATGCCCATATTCAGTTATAGTCATAGCGCCACCTGCTGGCAACAGGAAGTGACATATTTTACGCTGCAACAAACTACTCCTAGAATTTTTTTTACATTAATGTATTTTTTGTGGTCAGTCTGATCTAAAGGCCTGTGCAATGTTAAATTGTGGAGATCTTGAGTTTTTGTTAAAGGGCATGTCCATGGCGCCATGACAAAATTTGATGTCTCGCCACAGCAAGAGAAGTTGTTGTAACTCAGACATAAAATGTTCGATCTTCCCCAAACTCCACATGTTCAATAAGAGTCCTGGCCTGAACACATCTGAAGGTCAATATTCCATTATAATGATAGCGCCACCTGCTGGCAACAGGAAGATTGACACATATATGGAATATACTTTGATATATTCCACTTATATTTATGTGTTTAAATGCATATTTCTCACCGTTCACCTATTTACTAAAGTTCATCCCATTCATCGCTGCTTGCAGCTTTAATATTCATTGTGTTTTCGCTTTCCGTCTTCAGTCTGTGGAGATGCAGTATTACAGAGAAACAGTGTCTCATCCTGACTTCAGCTTTGAAATCAAACCCATCACACCTACGAGAACTGAACCTGAGTCTGAATCAAATAAAAAACACAGGAGTGAATCACTTATGTGACGTACTGAAGGATTCACACTGTAAACTGGAGAGATTGGGGTCAGTAACATTCACATACTAGAATCAAAATGATGAAAATCACTTTGTTTAACTCTTATGTGCTTTGTACGGTTGTCAACACCTTGGTGCTCTACAAATAGAAAATTACATTGGATTGAAATCTGATTGTGTGTTAGTGTGAAAAAAGTCACTCTCTGGAGACATTGAAATGAACGAGGAAATGATCAAAACTTTTTCTTCTTAATTTATCAAATAAAATCAATAAATCCACCACCATTCAGACCACAAAATACACGAAAATGAAGTGGCAACCCTTCCACACATTCACAATGCAGAACGATTACACTCGCATAAACCCCCTCAAAAAACAACCATAGACATTAATTGGAGACAATAAAAATTTTGATTTTGTAGTTACATACTGTCAAAAATGTCACTCACATACCAACAAAATGTCTTTTTGTTGGCTGTGTTCTCTGGAGAGCCCAAACAGCACGAGTGTCCTCCCCAAACGAACAGCACATAAGAGTTCAACAAAACACTTTATACTCAATATCTTATGATGAATGTGTTTAGATTAGATTATATTTGTGAAAGATTATTCATCTTAATGATTTGTTTGTAAGATGATCTCTCTTCCTCTGTTTGTCTCTTTCTAGTCTTTGTGTCTGTGGCATTACAGATGTTTCTTCTTTAACTCAGTCTTTGACAAACACAAAAGCTCTGCAGTTTCTAAAACAGCTTGATCTGAGTAACAATATGATTGGAAACTCAAAGCAGAAGATCATTGATGTGCTACGAGACTCAAACTGTGAACTGAGGTGAGTAAACTTCACTTTGTGATATTAAAGAGATTCATTTACCTCTGATATGTGAACAAATATATACTTTCAAATATTTGTGTAAAGAGTTTATCAAATGATCATCAAGCTTTATTTCAAAGGGTTTGTGTCAGAATGAAATGTAAAGTTGATAAAAATGTTGAACACAAAGGAGGAAAGAGAAGAAAAGCAGACTGTCACAGCTTTCTACAGCAACAGCTGCTTTATTAATGACATTGGTAATAGTGAATCATTAGAGTTTGAAATAGATTTGTTCAGATTGTAGGAAAATGCTGGTAAAATCAGAGCAGATTCAGCTTCAGCTCACAGTCGTCCAGCATCACATGATCACATGATTTTACTTTGACAAGCAACACATCACATTACTTTACACTTACTTTCTGTAAGAGATAATGTACCTCCAGCCGCTTGTTATCACAGAATAAACCCGACTGGGTGATCAGGACAGATTTCAGTGCTTCAATAAGTTTGTATATTAATATTATATCAGTTAAATTGTGGTATTAAACTGTAAATATAAAGTAAAACCTTTAAACCTACAACAGTGTAACTATTTTTTACGGTATAAAACCGTTAAACCAAAAACGGTTTTACCGTATTTTTTACGGTATAATTCTGGCAACCACAGCTGCCGGTTTTTTATCGTATATTTTACGGAATATTTTTAACAGTGCAGAATAAACCTGACAGGGTGATCAGGACTTGTGTCCTCCAGAAGAGACTTATTCTGTGATAACATCCGGCTGCATCTGCATTATCACACTTATTATATGCTTTCTTGACACACAAGTGAAGAATTAGACACACTTTAGATTCAGCTAAACACTTCTGGTCAGTTAGCAACAACAACTTGAACAACAAGACACACTTTGAACAATGTCTCCTCAAGTCTACTATTAACAGGAATCTCCTGCGGTTTGGTTTTTGAGGGTAAATCCAGTCAGTAACTGAGGCACAAGCTAATAGCAGTTGTGTTTGAATGAAACAAGTGAGGTGCTGTGATACGAGAGAAGTCAAAGAAACGCCCGACTCAAATACCGTATGACTGTGTGTTATTCTGCTGCTAATGACACACACCTAATGAATAACACACCTCCGAATGTCAACACTGACCAATCAGAATTCAGTATTCATGCGAGCTGTGCAATCATTTCACTTATTTACTGAGACCAACACAAACATGTTTAAACTAGAGACAAACAGCTTTAACTAGTGACACATTTAACTATATTTCAAACACAAATACTGTATGTTAAATACAAATATGTATTCAAAATCAGATATAGTAAGTAATTAATCTGATTACAGGATTTTAATGTAACATTTTACTGTGATTAAAATATAGTAACTAATTTGTACTTTGTTCCACTGAAATCTGATTATTTTCTCTTCTGTTCCACCTTACAGAGTAGATACAGATACATCACTAGAAGTCTTAACACTTCAAACACAAGAAATACCTGAAAGAGTTCAATCTCCAAAAGCTGATAAATGCAGAATCTCATAAAGTGAAGTGTTCTTGAGAGGAGCAGTAAACATCAGCTGAAGATCCACAGAAGAGCTTCACTACTGTGTCTATGAGGAGAAATAAATGTGTGATAAATGTGTAAATGTGATCCATACAGGTGAAGAGACTCAGACTTTACAATCAAATAATGCAGCATGTGTGTTACAAACATGATATTGAATGATTAATGTTGCTTTAGTATTCAAGCAGATGATCATTGTGTTTAATGTAAAGCTGGAACAGAGGAGGAAGAAGCTCAGATGAGTCTGTCTGGCTCTTCAGTTTAATAATATTTCTATTAAACTCATTCATAATGATTCAAATGTTTCAATGTGATTGTCAAGTGCAGCTCTTAAATGTGTCAAAAGATATAAAACATATATACAATGTGTCAAATGTCCATGTTACTTAAAACATTTCCATGATCTCAGTTACATTTTCTACACATTGTTATTCTATTTAATTCTATCTTAAGTTAGCTCTGTTTCTGTCTGTTGCTAACAATCACAAATCCTCTCATTACAACAAACATAGCAGAAACACAGTGTCAATAAAAGCTGGATTGTGCAGTTTTGACAGATGAATTGATTAAAACGGGAGTTTTCACACAGTGAGTTTGTGCTGAATTGACTGACAGTTTCACTGTTTAGAAATGCTGCATCTTTTACTCGCTGTTTGTCTCACTTTATTCACTATTTGAAGAAAATATTTTTTTTCTCTTTGGAATATTTTCTCTAATCATTTATTTAAACAGCTTGGTGTTGTCCATTTTCTCTTTCTTCGATGTAATGTTGATGTTAACAAAATCCTCTTCAATGATCTGATGTTCAGGAAAACACATTTAACCTGCTGTTTGATTTTTAAACTGCTTTTCTCATCACTCTTTTTGTATTTAAAATAAATATCACACAAACAATAAATAAATACTTTTTCAGACATTAGTACACTGACTGAACTGCTGTGAGGAGCAAACTGAAGATGAACACTGAGCCGAGCCAGATAACGAACAAAAGATTGACTCGAACCGTTTAAAACGATTCAGTTCGATTTGGTGAACTGTGAAGCGAATGATTAGTTCCTGAACCGGATATCACAAGCGGCTTTGTTTTGAACTCTATCTCACAACAGACACGGAAGAGAAGAAAATACTGAATAAAGTCGTAGTTTTTGCTATTTTTGTACCAAAATGTATTTTCGATGCTTCAAAAAAATTCTAATTGACCCTCTGATGTCACATGGACTACTTTGATGATTTTTTTCTTACCTTTCTGGACATGGACAGTAGACCGTACACACAGCTTCAATGGAGGGACTGAGAGCTCTCGGACTAAATCTAAAATATCTTAAACTGTGTTCCGAAGATAAACTGTGGTCTTACGGGTTTGGAACGACATGAGGGTGAGTTATTAATTACATAATTTTGATTATTGGGCGAACTAACCTTGTAAGGTATAAAATCAAAGAAACATGGAAAAAAAATCTAATCTGTTATCAACATAATAATAATAATAATAATAATGTTTCTTGAGCAGCAAATCAGCATATAAAAATGATTTCTGAATGCTGAAAGTTCAGCTTTGATCATAGAAATAAATGCAGTTTCATAACAAGGTTCGGGAGGAGCACGTCAGATACTTAGCCTAATTAGCACAGGTGGAGCCACTTAAGATAATCAACCTTAGGGTATAAATACAGCTGAATTAGCCTACCTGTCTCTATTGACGGTTTATCAGCATCCCGGTTCGCTCTGTCTGCCATCTTATCACAGACCCAATTTTTCTTCCACCAAGGAGATCCATACCGGGGATTTTTCAGATCTGCTACTTTTGCTGATACCCATGATCATTAAACACGGCCGCTGAGCACCATCAAACGTCATCGTGACAGCTGCTCTTCTCGCCAAGCCACACGTCTTGGCCAATAGACCATGCAAAACCCGAGCTCGCCTCGCTTGACACCACGATTGATCCGATCAAGACCGGGCTCTCCTCGAGTGCTGGAATCACACTTCAGTTCTTACCGACCGCGGCTCAGCCTGTCGCCGCAGCTTTTCCGGCCGAGACGCAGTTTGAGGCTGCCTCCTCTAGCGGCGCAGACCGCGCGTCGTAATCAATAGATTTTCAGGTGAAAACGCTAAATACAGGTTCGCGGCTAGAAAGTAGTGCGGCAGCTGCGTGGAGTTCCGATCACATATGTATACGGAAATTTCATATCCGATTTGAGCCTCGGATGCGTTCAAATATTTGAACTCCTGCGACTAGACCGTATGCGAACGCCCAACCGGATGTGACGTTTTCTAATCAAATCTATCGGTGTGAGGTAGAGCCTCTAACTAACGATTATTTTTTCTGTCGACTAATCTAACGATTATTTTTATTACAATAAATAATTCATCTAATGTTCTTTTTTTTAATTAGTTAATGAATCCTTTGGAGAACTTTACAGAAAAAATATAAGTACAACTTCTAATATAATATTTCAACCTTTATTCATTTTCAACCAATGTGGTTGAAGTTTTTACAGTATAAAATGATAAAGAGGCAAAGAAAATGATTTTACTATGGTAAATATGAGTTTATGATTAAAACACAGTAGCCATAAATTTACAGTAGTCTGAGACGTCATGAAATGTTCTTTTAGCATCACAAACCATAAAATATAGTCAGGGTTCTATGGTTTAGCTTTGTTTCCAGAGATCTGGAGCTGATTCGGGGTAGCTCGGTGGTTTGTGACTGTTGTCTCGCGGCGCGCCGTCTTTTAAGGGGCCGTTCACATATCACGTCATTTCCAATGTAGATGCACGATAAGCGCATTCATAATGGAAGCGGCGCGGTGCGCGTCGCGACGCACTCTTTTTTCCAGGCGCGTCCGAACCGCATCGAGTTAAAAACATCTCAACTTTTCAGGATGCCGCAAGCGCAAGAATATCAGACCTGAACCAGGAAGTTGGTCACCAGATCACACGGTAACCAGTTAAACCGTAACCGGAGAGCGCCAAGATGTTTTCCTCTGAAGTGCTCGCGCATCGCAGTTGTGCTGCCGTGGTACACCATATCGGTTTTGCAAAGGGAACAAAGGGCCATTTTATTTGTCCTCTATTTAAAGTATTCCCATACTTTTGATAACAGTGGTCTCTGTTTTCGTGAAAGAATGCAACTTTCTCCATTCCCAGTATGCCGTTACGCGAGATGTAAAAAACAGTGTGACGCGTCGACGCATTTCACGCACGCCGACGTATTTTTGTAGTCGACGTAATCGATGACGTCGACGCGTTGTTGCAGCACTGCGAGGTCAGAATTACCAATATTTTGTTAACTTTAACATTATTCTTCAAACACAATTTATGTAAAATGGTGGTTTATAATAATTATGGGAGAAATAATTATTAAACCATTATTTATTTGATTAGCCCCATAAAACCTACGGTTTTATTTGGGGGTTATCTGATTTGTGACGATGTATTCATACATTATATTCATTAAAATTATTAATTTTACCATGGTGAACATGCCAAGGTAACAGTTGCTGCACGACCAGTTTGAAAGTTCTGCACGACTGCCTAGAGGGAGAAATATGACAATCGTGTCCAAATGTCGTGTGCCATGGAAGGTGGCTTAAAGTTTGTTAAATGAGGTTATGACATAGTTCTGTTGGATGACGATGCCAATTTTTACCACGAAGCCAAGGCTTTTTCCGATAGTCGTCATCAACACTGAAATGTCCAAAGATATTATCTGCCTTACTGTGCATGTTTAAACTTCACACAGACATAAGTTTCATGCAATTATTCTGGCAGGATCAATTTATTTAGGGATATATTTCACCATTTACTGGCGTGATCGCTTAGAATTTATCTAATACACCACTACCCTCGTTTTGCCGCAGGACAGCAAGTGTGAGTAAATATCTTTAGAAACTGCTTGGAAGTGAATAGCACATAACTGCAATTAATGTTATTGCCATAATCATGTCTATTGGTATGTTTTACAAGACTAAATGATGTTCATTGTTTTCAGAAGCCTCTGTTTCCAAAGTCTATACTACAATGTGAAACCAGTGTTCCAAATTTATCCGTTTTGGAGGCTGCTTAAAAAGGCCGGAAGGCCAAAACAAGAGGAATGATGCTTTTCCAACAGGAACGTACTAACGTGGACAAAGGCTTAAGGAATTGTCAAATTAGGCAACCAATCGCTAAGCTGGCAACACAGTAGACTACGCATTAATTTTTTAGGTTGCCCCATCAAATGTTACTAACCTGTCTACTCTTCCCACAGCCAAGGAGGGGGAAGATGGGCCTAGTGGTTAGAGAGTTTGACCCCTAACCCTAGGGTTGTGGGTTCGAATCTCGGGCCGGCAATACCATGACCGTGGTGTCCTTGAGCAAGGCACCGAACCCCCAACTGCTCCCCGGGCGCTGCAGCATAAATGGTTGCCCACTGCTCCGGGGGTGTGTTCATGGCGTGTGTGTGTGTGTGTCTTCACTGCTGTATGTGTGCACTTGGATGGGTTAAATGCAGAGCACGAGTTATGAGTATGGGTCACCATACTTGGCTGAATGTCATGTCACTTTCATTTTTTTTTTTTTTCACCGTCAACAACTACAGCAGTCGAAGCAAGCTCCGCAGGCGGCCAAAGCAGCTATCTCTCCTCTTCTTCTCATGCTCCCCTTTACTTATCTGTTTTCCGTATCTCCTCACTGCCGCAGCAGTGTCTGCTCCCGCAGGAGCCTTTTCTGTATCTGCCGCAGCAGTGTCTGCTCCTGCAGGAGCCTTTTTCTGTATCTCCTCACTGCCGCAGCAGTGTCTGCTCCCGCAGGAGCCTTTTCTGTATCTTCCCAAAAAAAAAAAAAAAAAAAATCATCATTCAATGGGTCGTTGGTTCTCTTCTGGCAAAAGTCGACATCACCTCCGCTTCCAAGTTATGCCTATCCATCCTAGGTGGTGGTGATCGTATTACGTATCGATTATAGTCAAGACGATATTAGACTCATTCTCCTATTATTGTATTTTATTATCATTATTAGGCGGCCACTATAATTCAGCTACCAAACTGCTCCGTTATTTCATTTCACGCTTGCCCGTGCTTGCAAGGATGATTCGAGCCTGTAGGTGATGAAGAAGTCTCAATCCACAAACAGACATACATCGTCTGCAGATACAAGGTATTTCATTGCACTGTAACAAGTAATCTGGTATGCGCAATATTTTAAACAAGCCTCACTAACTAAGTTTAATGCCTCAGTTATGTTAGAATGTATCTCATTCTTTTGTTTCTGTGGTGTTGTGTCGGTCTCATCATGAGGCGCATGGTCCGGAGCGCGTACAACCAATGCATCAGTTTCAACTAAACCTTACTCCAAATATATTTACCGGTTTTGAATACTATATTTAACATGTTCGTTTACGTCCATATTAGGGTTTAATTGTTGAACTTTAAATGAAATCCTCTATTGTTTCACCATTGACCGATTTCCAGATCATTTAGATAGATAACTTCCGTGTGCAGATGCTGCAAATTTTTCACAAGACAAGCGAGATGATATTTACCCGATTACATGAACTAGCTGTTTTAAATATAATAATTTCATATTTAACATCAGTTTATCAGTGCATCAGAAAGTATATTCTTTTAGACTATCGGTGATTCCATAGGCTCTCTTTCTTTCACCTGCATGGTTTAAAACAGCAAAAAGTCATGCCATGACAAGAATAGAGTCTCTCTCTTCCTCCACCCAAGCACGATTACATACGTATACGTATCGTCGATCTCACGCACTGACAAGATGACGATTGACAATGGCCATATCGCTGATTAATGGCACCCATCTGAGGTACACTGGCACAGGAAATTCTATTTATTTTTTGTACACTTAATTTTTCAAATACAATGACTGCACCCAGATTTTCTGACTTTATATCGGAAGCAGCTCATCGGATTCGTTAAACAATTATGCAGTAATCCTCATAGCATCTACCCTTTAGACAACCAAATTGTTCTTAGTATTGAACCCCTGTCAGGCACTGCAAGAGTGCTCCCGGCTTGATCCAACCTTCGCCTTTTCCGTGTTTAAAAAAAAAAAAAAAAAAAAAACCCTCCTTCACTGTCTGGCCAAATACTGGCCATACAACTTTACCTTTCTGTCTTACGTTCGGAGAGGCTTTCCCGTCTGATGCCTCGAGTAATTACCTCCCATCAGACGTCGGTGAGAGCCTCCCGCCTAGACCACATTACTTTTCCTTTCTACGGTCGGCGAGGCTTACCCATTCGACACCGTGAGTATTGAGCTCCTGGCAGATGGTTGCTAAGTCTCCCGGCCAGACAACTTTTTTCATCCTTTGGTCAAAAAGGCTTACCCATCCGACGTTGTCAGTATTAAGCTCCCTCGGGATGCTGGCGCGAGCCTCCAGGCCACACACCCTTACCTTTTCCTCCTACAGTCAGCGAGGCTTATCCGTTCGATGCCTTGAGTATTGAGCTCCCATCGGACGCCGGCGAGAGCCTCCTGGCAACACAACTTTACCTTTCCGTCTTACGTCCGGAGAAGCTTATCCGTTCGATGCCTTGAGTATTGAGCTCCCATCGGACGTCGGCGAGAGCCTTCCGGCTAGACAACCTTACCTTTTCCTTTCTACGGTTGGCGAGACTTACCCGTTCGGTGCCTTGAGTATTGAGCTCCCATCGGACGTCGGCGAGAGTCTCACGGTCACCTAAACTTTCGTTCCTGTTTGACGGGTGGCGGTGCTCGCATACGACGACAAGAGTCTCCACTTCCCGCCAAACTCTGTCCAAATCTTTCCCCCCCCGTCTGGTGAGGCTTACCCGTTCGATGTTCTGAGTCCTGATCTCCCATCGGATGCTGCAAGAGCCCGCGCAGTCGGGTTTTCCTTTTCCCGCTCCCCGGCCGGCGAGGCTTACCCGTCTGATGCCGTTGAGTATTGTGCTCGTGTCAGATGTCGGCGAGAGTGCTCCCGGTCGGGTTTTCTTTACTTGCTGCCCACAAACAGGTCTTATCCATCCGATGCCGTGAGTATTGATCTCCCGTCGGGTGTCGCAAGAGTCCTCTTTGTCGGCGGCCCAAAGCCTGTTTATCTGCTCAACCGAGAGGACTTACACGTCCGTCGTCCTGAGTCTCCAGTCGGAGGCTTCATGGGTCCTCTCGGTCAGGTATCTGCCCTGGTTGCCCACTGACTAGCAGGGGCTCATCAGCCAGTAGGGCCTCTACGCCAACACCGTGACCTATTCCGGTCGAGACAACTCGGGCCCTCCTGGTCAGGCAATCCAATCACGTCGCTCCTCCGCTATCGGCCGGTGGGGCTCATCTGTTCCAATGCAGTGAGGTGCTCCGGTTGTGCAACGGCTTGAGCCCCCCCGACCGGGCGCCCTAAATCACATAGTCCGACACAAGCAGCCGGTGGTGCCTATTCCTCCAATAGGTAAAGTTGCAATCACTGGAGTACATGGGCTCTTCCGACCTGCCTTTTTTAAATATCAGTCCCCGCCAGATGTCAAAGCTATTGTGGGGGGTCCTTAGTCTGGCGGCTGTCCTTTCCGCTATTGCATTTTGGGGGGTACTCTAGGTTCGGGCCATTCCCGAGCTCGGAGCCCCTTCCCCGGACAGCACGCCAAATATGCATTATAATATTTCAGCTAATTATATGTAAGTGTGAGCTCGTGAAATTACATTTTAATTAAAAAAAAAAAAAAATCTGTTTTTAAATATTACTTTTTTTACTGTATTTTGGATCAAATAAATGAAGGCTTGGTGAGCAGAAGAGACTTCTTCTTACTAATCTTCCTAATCAAAACCTTTTGACTGGTAATGTATTAAAACACAATTTCTAAAGTGCCTAATTGTCAAAAAATGCTAAATGCCAAAGCGTGTAGCAGACACACTGTTCCACTCGAGATGCGTGTAAGTGTCACGTTTTGCCTCCTCTCGTCATGAAAGTTACACGCATGTATGAAGGTGAACTTATAGGTAACCAGCAGGGCGATCATTTTCTCAATGCCAACAACAACAGACCAAATATAAGTGATTTATTACATTCTCAAAACATTCCTGCGCAAGATAAACATATGATTGTTGTGTTGATATTAGGTCTTTATTGTAATTTTAGCAATATAACATCACCTCAGTTCAGCCGGTCACTGCCTGGCTGGCTCATATTTTAAGTCATATATTTCTTTCTTAGAGTGCGGTCATTTAATAAATCCTGAATTAACTAGCGTCTAGCTAACCTCATATTTGCATGTGTGGACTGTAACGTTAAAGCTTTGTGAAATAATAAGACAAAATAAATTAAAGCTGCAAGCAGCGATGAACGGGCCCTCGCACCTGGGCTCACCACCACCCGGTGCCCATAGGAGGAACCATGAACATTGGGCCTGAATTTGGTCATGGGTGTTTGTTCAGGACAGAACACCTATCACATGTGTGAAGTTTGGGGAAGATTGGACATTGTTTGCCTTTTTTACAGCAACTTACTTTTTCACTGCCTTAGTAGAATGCTTTAACACTTAGCTAAGTGTTGCTAGCATCTTTCGTTATGTTTCTAGCATGCTGCCAGCCTATTTAACACTTTTTGACACTTTTTAATTTGTTCCTAAAAATCCGTAACAGTGTTAACCTTGTCACTTCCTGTTACCAACAGGTGGCGCTATGACTATCACTGAATTTGGTCATGGGTGTTTGTTCAGAAAAGAACACCTATCACATGTGTGAAGTTTGGGAAGATCGGACATTGTTTGCCTGAGTTACAGCAACTTCCTTTATCACTACATTAGTAGCATGCTTTAGCACTCAGCTAAGTGTTGCTAGCATGTATTAGTATGTACAGTATCTAGTATGTTGCCAGCCTATTTAACACTTGTTGATGCTTTTTAATATGTTCCTAGGAGTCCATAACAGTGTTAACCTTGTCACTTCCTGTTACCAGCAGGTGGCGCTATGACTATAACTGAATTTGGTCATAGGTGTTTGTTCAAGACAGAACACCTATCACATGTGTGAAGTTTGGGGAAGATCGGACATTGTTTGCCTGAGTTACAGCAACTTCCTGTTTCACGGCGAAACATCAAAGTTTGTCAGGCCGCCAGGGACACACCCCTTGACGAAAACTCAAAACCTTCGCAATTTAACATCACAAAGGTCTTATGAAGGTCTCACCAAATTTTAAGATAATCCAATTAAAACTGTAGGAGGAGTTCGTCAAAGTACGATGCATGGAAATGGCAAAAACTGCACAAAAATCATACAGGAAATTCAAAATAACTTACTTCCTAGCGATAAGAACGTTTTGGGGAACCGGGCCCAGACTAGTATCTTAGTTTGTTATAGACATTACAAGCAATATGTTGCGGTCTTTCAACCAATCTTGTGTTGAGGTCTGAAGTTAGATACATGGTGTATGTGGTGGCACCCAACCAAGTACATGACCAAATCTGGGCCCGGTTCCCCAAAACGTTCTTATCGCTAAGTAGTTCTTAACCTATTCCTTAACCTCTCTCTTAACCTTATGTCACGATTCCCGACACGTTCGTACGATAAGTATATCTTCTGTAAGTCATACTTTCGTAAGGTTGGTCTGGACCATTCGTAAGCTCTCTCTTAGCGTTGTTTGAGCTCAAAACGCTACTGTACAGCAGTCTTTAGAAATCAGCGCAGCGAAGTACAAGTCAAACTATGGTATGTTGACAATGTTTTGGCTCAACAATGATTTTATGTTATTTTTTAAGACTCATAATAAATTATGTTCGCAATGGATACAGGCCTATTTATGAAGTTGACTTTATGTGGTGGTAGTTAGCCTAAGCTTTTTCGTAATGTAATTAAAGCAAATTGACAATCAATTTTTGGATAATTAAAATCTGGCAAACAATTTGTCTCTAAATGGCTAAGATCTATAAATGGCATGGTGGGTTCCAGTAAGCGACCAACTATATTGACTATGGCAGCGAACGTGTCATTGTATTGAATCAAAGACGGAGCCGGACGCGGAGCCGTTTAGTCCATGTCAATTTTTTTATTCTGCAAAACTTAAGCCCTTTTGACATTGTTCCTGACGAGGCTATATTTAAAAAAAATTCGCCTCCCAAGACAGCTCATAATGGAGCTGCTGGACCTTCTCAGACCTGTGCTTGCCAGGCTAACGCGGCGAAATTTTGCTTTAAGCCCTGAAGCCCAGCACTACTTTTTTTTTTTTTTCTTGCTACAGAGAGATTCATTGAGGTCGTGGGAGAGGGCTACAGTCTATGCAAGACCTCGGTGTGGAGGTGCGCCCTCTCTCTGTTCATTGTAGATAAGTTGCTTTTTATTGAAAACATTAACCAATGGCAATCAATACCGCATTAAACAGAAGTAACTACAGCTGCTTGCCAATCAATTCTGATTGTAAAGTACCTTACCATTAATATAAAAGTGTATTACATATTTTTTTAGTCGTTAAACCCATGTCAAGAAGCGGCACGAGTGGCACAACAATGGGATGGATGATTAGCGAGGGATACCCGGTTCGTCTATCCGTCACAACATATCATGTGAACATATTACTGACCATTTGATAATTTAATTTATAGTCTATATTCTACTGATAAGTTAAAATATGTTAAAATAAATGTTACTATAATAATTTGAGGAATATTTCATTTGCATAGAACGTGTTGTCTTTCTTAACGCCGTATTGCACCATCGCGTGAAGTGGAAAATCGATTCCTGAGCAATCGATGCCAACTAATTCAGCACCTTCACTTTGGACAGCGCTCTTGTCACGTCGGACGTAAGAGGCAGTGTGCTAAGAGCTTCCTAAGGGACACTTCGGGGAACACACTTAGGAACATAAACAATTTTGGTAAGATATATCTTTAGAGGTCTTCTTAGCACGCTAAGAGTGAGCGTTATCGGGAAACCGGGCCCTGGTAATTGTTGGTTATATTATTTTAGAAAACCTTTTTTTTTATTCTCTCTTCTTTTTTTTATTTGTATTCTTTGTCAAAAACTTTGTTGGATATTGCATAAATGACATAAATTAAGGAGATTACATTGATAAAACTGCATTCCGTCTCAAATGGTCCATCTCAACTCAATGGTCAATGTGTGGATGAACTGAAATCCCATGAACTTTAATAGGACTATTCTCCATCACATAATTGTGTTGTTAAAAGCCAGGAATGACATGCTAACTGTCCATGCTAGAAGGCCTTCATCTTGCATTATCCAGCAGATACATCAAGGTATTATGCTATGCCTTCAGTTATGAATACAAAGCTTTTCATCACTTTTCTCAGTTTTTAAGATTGCAAAGTGAAAACCCTTGTTCATCTTTTATTTTTGACCCCAGACTCTCAAGAGGATTTGAGCAGTGAACTAGGGTGTGCTTCAGTGGGTACATGATGTCAGACAGTGGGCTACTGAGGGTACAGTATTTTCGTATAGTATAGACAGTCATCGAAGTAGTTTACTATTGCAGTCTGCTAATCATGTGTAGAACTGAGAATCTGTGCCATGGAGGAGAATTAAGGAAGGACTTGTCTTCCTGTTTTGCTTGCTATAAACTTGTGGGCTTGTAACTCCACTGAGACTATAAACACTGATTTGGGGCTCTAGATTATCTTAAAATTGGTATTGAAACTCTTTTAAGGCCGAGCCTGAAAGACATCATATTATTGTTGCTTTAGGATTCTGTAGGTACCAGATATGATGACCAACATAACCTTCAGAAATCAACTGAACAAATGTTTCTAGCCTTTATAATCAGACTGGTGTGTTGACAACTCCTCTAATATATTTGTTATTTGTATGACTTGCAGATGTGTCGTCTGGATTTTTTTGGAATTAACAAATTTTCAGGTCCTTAATTTTAAAATGTCTTCCTCTTAATTTTACAGATATTAAGCCGACTATGCATTTTAAATTATTCATTATGAGGACAAGTCATTTTGAGCAGGAGGTCTTCATCAGGCCTACATCACTTGTGAGATGACTGAGGTATTTAAAGCTCTTAATCAGCTGAGTAGTTCTTGAAATAAAGAACAAGGGAGACAATCTTTAGTGTGTGGGGGTCTTCCTAACGTCTTATTCCTTAATAAGCAGACTTTTTACATTTATGCACCGACACCAGGTTTTAGGAGGTACATACACTACTTGTGTTTTGCCTGCTGTTCAGAATGTACAGGTCAGATTTGTATTGTAGAGATGTTATTTATGTGATTTCAGAATCCAGCAACATCCTTACCAAGAAGAAGAGTTTGATGCGTACATGTCAAAAGTGTGTCTTGAAGAGGAAAGAATGATTGTGATGAGGGAGATGAGACAGCACTGCACCGAGCTCAGAAAGATGGCTGGGAACATCAGGGCAATGACATCAGAAATGAACTTTTGTTACACCTTCTTGTGTGTGAAGCTTTTGGGGGACTGGGTTCCTACCCAGCCACTGTTATATGTCCTTTTTATGAACGTAGTCATTCGATTAATGTGTATTTTTTATTTTATTTTTTCTAGGTCAGAATTTGAAAAAAGAGAAAAAAAGGTGGCCACAAAAGTAAAAAGTCAACAACAAAAAAATAAATAAATAAATAAAAAACAGCCAAATGGCTGGGCATAGACACTTGGAATTGTTTTTTATAATTAGGGCTACAAAAGTCTCCATTAAGCACAAGTTAGTTTCAGGATTTTTATTTGTTTCTCGAATTACTTTGTCCTTTAGTGATTAAAAAGTCATGAATCAATTGAATGATCAGATAATAAATAAAATAAATCACAGTATCATTACAGATATGAGGAGCCTTCAAATCAGCAACAGTTAAATATGGCAGGCTACTATATATTTAATTAAAGTAATTAAAACAAGTTTTATTACAAGTGTAACTGTAACATGATTGCTAAGAATATAAATATAATCCAGCACATTACCTTGTTAATGGAAAGACGTCTGTTTGCAGTCATCTTAGTAAAAGTGATCTACAGTAATAACAGTGTCATCTGAAGAGGAAGGGGATCCAGGGAAAGTCACAAACGCTATGCCATAATGACACAAGACACATATGTACAATATTTTATGAGCTCACTTACAACAGCTTTTAAAAACCTTTTTATTGGTATAAAGTTCACGATGCAAATGGACAGACTTGAAAGTTAAAATTATTTTAAATGACGGTATAGTTAAGCAGTTGCCTCAAAATTTCTATTAAAAACAAAATGGATTAATGAATTGATTTAACTCATTATTCTGAGTCTTGTTAAGCTGTGAATTGTCTTCTGTGAGTCAACATGACTATACAATTATAGTTGTTTCAACTTTGCTATGCAAGTTCAAAATAAAGTGAACTCAGTAGTGAGCATTCTGTTAACTTATCCCCATTAGTGGGTTCAACGTAGTAATTTCAATTAAGTTATATCTTTGAATTAGGGTATCAAGTTTAGATGATCTAAAATAATGTCTTGTTTTAACTTAATTATAAAAACAGACAAATTTGAGTACAAAAATTAAAACCAATGTTAAGCTAATACAAGCTATGCATAAACACTTCAATCATCTCAAACTTGCAATCAATACTTTTTTTGGTAGCAAACTTCAGTTGGGTGCAGGTCACATAATGAGGCTAAGTGGGTTGTGCACAATCATGGGGAAGACTGCTGGTCTGACAGTTGTCCAGAAGACAATCATTGACACCCTTCACAAGGAGGGTAAGCCCCAAACATTCATTGCCAAAGAAACTTGTTCATGCCAACCCGACTCATCTTGTCTAACGGAAAAATTAGGCACCCCCACAGCAACAACGCCAGTATACATTGAACTCAATTTGAGTCAAATTTAACACTCTTGAAATGTATATATGACTCCCTCCGTTTTGGGAGTTAAAATAACACTTTCGAAAGTGTGAAATAAGTACATTTTAACACTGAAAGAGTTTATTTGTAAATCCAGCATGGTGTTGAAATGTACTCTGTGCGTAATGTACATATTTCACACTTCTGAAAGTGTTATTCTAACTCCGAAACGGAGGGAGTCATATATACATTTCAGGAGTGTTAAAATTGAGTTAATTGTGTGGTGTTCAGGTTCAGGAGTTCAATGTTCAAGTAAAAAAATAAAATACATACATACATACATACATATATATAAAATAATCCACAAATCAATGCGTGTTTACAATTATTTATTTAAATTGAAACTATAAAAATTGGGGAGGGGGGGGGGGTTGAATCATTTCACATCCATTTATCAAAGCTTTTATTAACAATTGAAATGTCAGAGACAAGTATCAATTACAATACAATAATAGTTTACTCAAAACATTTACCCCAAAATGTTGTCAATCTTCATGTGGTTCCAATCCTGTATGACATACGTGTCTTACATGTCTGTGGAATGGCATGAGTATAAGTAAATAACAATTCAGGTGAACAATTTGTTTTAAGGGTTATTTCGCCCCCCAAAAATAAAAATGATGTCATCTTTATTTACCTGACTGCTGGTCTCTGTGCATGAATGTGCGTTGTGACCAATCAAGATGAATAAAAACACAAAATAAAATACAATCTATGTGCTTTTTTCTCTGAGGTAAATACATCTGTTGTGCTCGTTGCAACAGGAAGTGATCACGTTCATCTGTCAGCTGTCATGACAACCGAAGCTCCAGTTTTTTATGTAATATTTTTATTAATCTTGATTTTTTTCAGAACTTGTGTGCAATTCAGTGTGAACTGAACTAATAGTGTCTCATGAGCACACAGTCATGCACAGAGACCAACAATCAAGTCAGGATGTTTATTAAATAATATGAAAAAGTTCAGTATGTTTCTCACCAAACCTTATTGTATACACACACAACACTTGGAATATACATCACATGAGACATAAGACCACTCTGTTATACTTTGGCTTCTATTTTAACAGCTTGATGTTATTCGCCATAGACTGACATTATATGGACAAGCATATTCGGGACATTTTATTTAAATCTCCTTTTGTGATATGACATAAGACAAACTTCAAGGGTAAGTAGATGATTATTTCAATTTTGGGGTAAACCATAACCCTTTAAGGAAAAGCATTTAACTCACTGTAAAATATTTTGTTGTAAAAAGAAGTCCGTCTTACTGGAAAATAAGTTGTGGTTCCTGAATTCCATGTTGATCTCAATGCGCTGAGGCAGGGCTCCGTCTATCAGAATGAATGCACATAAATGGGACAGCACATAAATAAATGACAGTACAAGCATACCAAAAAAATCAAATCTAATTTGTAGTTCATGCTACGCACGTGTAACTCATGCAGTATAGAGAGTTTGAGGACCGTATATTGAAAAGTTATTTACAAATATATACAAATGAATATATATATGAAAATATATGAATATATGAAACAAACATATACACACACACATACATATGTGTGTGTGTGTGTGTGTGTGTGTGTGTGTGTAAAAATCACACAAATCCAATATACAGATACATCAACATTATGAAAACTTTTTAAATGAATGCTTAATGTAATCACAAAATTTGGTCACAAGACAGACATGCAAGAAACAATGAACTAACGTAAATGATTTTGCTATTTTAGATTTGGGCCGTTTACAGTGGTTTGATTTGACATCAAATTTAATCTGTGAGAAACGTTTCAGATCGTCTAGGCACGCACAGCATAAAAATATCATTATGACATAATATTATTTTATGAAAAACATAGTTAATGAGGTAAAACACTTGTTCATCTTCAGTTCTCTCTTCACAGCAGTTCAGTCAGTGTACTGTTTGAGTAAATGAATTACTCCGGGATATTGGTTTGTTTGAACTCAGAGGGAGTGTCAGACACATTAAACAAGTTAACAGCTTAAGTCATTTGTGGATTAATGAGTATTAGAGATGAGAACAGTTTAAAACGATTCAGTTCGATTTGGTGAACTGGTTCAAAAAGATCCGGTTACATCGAATGATTCGTTCCTGAACCGGATATCACAAACTGCTTTGTTTTGAACTATCTCACACAGACACTGAAGAGAAGACAATGTTGAATAAAGTCGTAGTTTTTGCTATTTTTGGACCAAAATGTATTTTCGATGCTTCAAAATATTCTAACTGTCCCTCTGATGACACATGGACTACTTTGATGATGTTTTTCTTACCTTTCTGGACATGGACAGTAGACCGTACACACAGCTTCAATGGAGGGACTGAGAGCTCTCAGACTAAATCTAAAATATCTTAAACTGTGTTCTGAAGATGAACGGTGGTCTCATGGGTTTGGAACGACATGAGGGTGAGTTATTAATGACATAATTTTGCTATCTGTGTGAACCAACACTTTAAGTTACTTCTGGTCTCTCCCTTCTCACAGCAGTTCAAATCTGTGAGAGACGGTTCGGCTCGTTAGGTGTGCACAGCATTTAAATATCGTCATAAAGTAAAATTATATAAAAAATACATGTAAACGAGGTAAAACACTTACTTATGGTGTTTTCCTTTGATAAGACCAAATTCCCCATCTTCTCCCCATCGTGAGTGAAATAATATCTCTCTCTTGGAGAACAGCACATAAATATCGCTATAAATCAATATAGTGTTGTTAAATACATATTTTAAATGAGATGAAAACACTCACTTTCAGAATTCCCTCATAGAAAATAACTGACATCCTCGTCTGTTCTGGTTCGGAAGAGTATAATTGTTGAATTCAGTGGTTATTTTGTTGTCTTTGTGCCCAAAATACAATCTCATAGCTTCATAGAATTACAGTTGAACCACACATGGACTGTTTTACCAATGTCCTTGCAACCTTTCTGGCTCTGGGAACATTTCAGTTATGCTGCGATCTATGGACAGTTAGAAAGCTCTCGTGTTTCATAAAAAATATCTTAATTTGTGTTCTGAAGATGAACAAAGGTCATCGAATCACACAAGAGGGAGTAATTAATGCTAAATAATTGCTCTGTTTATCTCCATTAATACTATTTTCTGAGCATATTTTCACTTACCTAGATCAACTCGCTCCATCAATATTGTCACCACATATTTTCACATCAATTATCTTTCTTAGATCATAATACAACTGTACAGTTTACAAACAGTATTCAGTAAGAATAAAAGTTGTGTGTATATTTTATATTTTGTGTGTATATTTAATTTACAGAAAATAACTAAAACATCAAAGAGATAAGAGAAGTAAAATAATGTACATTACCCAGTGTGTGTTAAAACAAAAATACAACAATAAAAAATCTAAGACAGGCCCTAGTGAACAAATCTGTTTCTAGATATTTTATTAAAAGGGTGTAATGATGGGGTGAATTAAGGGTGTTTGGGACAGTTTCTGAATTTCTGCCTTCTGCAAGGTTTCTTGCCATAAATTAAAACATCAGCTCAAACACGATACACTTCTGTAAGACTGAAGATGTTAACTACTCATCTGAGGAGGAGACATTGATATATTATTATAATGAAAGGATGCGTGACGTACACTGTTCTGTAAGTTCATTCAAAGCAGAAAACAACATTCATGTTGTTTATGTGGAAAGAGTTTTTAAAAGTTCACTAGAAAACACACACTGCTGTCTGTGAACTTCACTCTGACAACATTGTTGGTTTGTATTCTGAAGGAACCAAAAAGAAAAGTAAAACATGAGACGATAACACTCACAGTCATCACATATCTCTCAACAACACTTAAACCATGTTATTTGCTTCTAACATATTTCTGAATTTGTGTGTTCCTATTGTTTTTCTTTTCTTTTCTTTTCCTTCTTTTTAATACGGAACACTACTTTATTGTCTTTAATGTGGGATGATTCTCCTTAATACACAATGATTGGCAACCCACAGCTGGACAAAGTAATGATCATAGACAGTAAAAGAAAAGGACACAGCGACCCCATTGGAACTCAATTGAGACAAGTGAAGCCCATTTTTAGCGTTTTTTAGCACTTCCGTTTCTGACGCGCAGACTCAAACTAAGCTTGATGACGTCAGCAACCTGTCTGACAGATGTAAATCTTCTAGTAGCTGTGCGTGCAAACTGCCATCGTTAATCTTGCAGAGACGGCGAGCTTGAGCGGGGAGTTCTTTGGCGTGAGTGAGCAGGAGTAAGTATTCTGATTAATTATTTTGTATAGTATTTTAAAATGTAACGCCAGTACGCCATATTAAGTTAATTGCCTGCGAGCTTCTCCTCCTGTCTATACGGTAATGCGACAGAGAGTCGAGTGGTTATGACGCAATCGTTAGCCTATTTTTTACAAAAACTGTTTATTCGGGGCCATAATGTAACATAGAAGGTAATGGAGCCCTTTATACATTGTTGTGTATCTTTAGAAATAAATAATGGACAAATGGAGTCTTTAAACGCCTCAGATGTAAAGTTATTCGCTGTCAAAGTGACGCCAAAATGAATGGGAGTCAATGGGAATGCTAACGCAAGTGAAGTTCTGCTACAAGATGGCAGCCCCCACCCGACTTCAACTTCCGGTCGACTTCCTTGCCGCCTGGCAATGATGCAATCAAAAACCAGTTGGACATTGAGCCTATAAACATAAAGAAGCAGAAACTGTAGAACAAGTATTAATACTGCACCCTAATATGACTAGAAATAATTTAAAGTAACAAATTAAAACAAATCTCTGCATGTGGGACATTTGCAATAAACACGATACATAACAGTCCAGGAGTAATAATGCAGTGTTTAAATGTATTCGGTGTAATATCCAGGCTCCAGTACAGCAGGTGGCAGTAACTGTTCAACTCGCTCGAGACCCTCCAGTAAAACCCACGAAGAAGAAGAAAACGAAAGTAACTGAAGACAACACGCAGATCACAAGAGAAAGCGTTGCTCATTGGATTTGATGAATGCCATTCTTAGAAAACATTTTTCATTTTCAAGCTTAAAGCACAGAAAAAATTAGTGTTTCAAATGCTTATAAATTCTCTTCTTAGTGGACAAGACTGCAAGTAAGTTTTCAGAAAGGGGTTATTGAAAACGAATGTGTTTCTGAAGGTGTCTCCGTATTTCTTCTTCTGTTTTATGCTGTTGATTTTGTGAGGCGAAATCGAAAGTGTTTTTAAACCAGCCATTTCTCATTAAGATCATCTGGTTATTCTACATGGCAATGCATTTGTTTGTAACTCACTTTATTGTATATAGTGTTTTTTTTTTTTTTTTTTTTTTTTTTTTTTTGCTGCAAATTCAATTCAATTCAATTCAAGTTTATTTGTATAGCGCTTTTTACAATACAAATCATTAAAAAGCAACTTTACAGAAAATTATGTTTCTACAATATTTAGTAGTAGCTTATAAGTGGTGACTGTCAGTTTGTGCACGTATGAATCAGAATCAGAATCAGAAAGAGCTTTATTGCCAAGTATGTTTGCGCATACAAGGAATTTGTTTTAGTGACATAAGCTTCCAGTACACAGAGACATCAACACACACACACAAAAAAAAAAAAAAAAAAATAGGCAAATAGATAAGTGTATAAACAATTGTGCTATAAATGATAATGGAATAGGATTGAATAAGATGCAGGGATGTACTAGGATGGAGGGGTAACAAATAAATATAAGGATATTGCACTTTTGTTTGCATAAGCATAAGTGGGGAACATTTAACTGTTCATGAGGTAGATTGCCTGGGGGAAGAAACTGTTTTTGTGCCTTACTGTTCTGGTATTTGCGGCTCTGAGGCGCCGGCCAGATGGCAAAAGTTCAAAAATGGGGTGACTTGGATGTGAGGGATCCAGAGTGATTTTATGAGCCCTTTTCCTCACTCTGGATGTATACAGTTCTTGAAGGGTGGGCAGGGGAGCACCAATAATCCTTTCAGCAGTCCGAACAGTTCTCTGTAGTCTTCTGATGTCTGATTTTGTTGCTGAGCCAAACCAGACAGTTATAGAAGTACACAGTACAGACTCAATGACGGCTGAGTAGAACTGTTTCAGCAGCTCCTGTGGCAAGTTAAACTTCCTCAGCTGGCGAAGGAAGTACAACCTTTGTTGGGCCTTTTTTACAATGGAGTCAATGTGATTGTCCCACTTCAGGTCCTGAGAAATGGTGGTTCCCAGGAATCTGAATGACTCCACTGCAGTCACAGTGCTGTTCATGATGGTGAGTGGGGGGAGTGCAGGTGGGTTTCTCCTAAAGTCCACGATCATCTCCACTGTTTTGAGCGTGTTCAGCTCCAGGTTGTTAAGACTGCACCAGACAGCCAGCTGCTCAACCTCTTGTCTGTAAGCAGACTCATCACCGTCCTGGATGAGGCCGATGACTGTAGTGTCATCTGCAAACTTCAGGAGCTTGACAGAGGGGTCTTTAGAGGTGCAGTCATTGGTGTACAGGGAGAAGAGCAGAGGGGAGAGAACACATCCCTGAGGGGCGCCAGTGTTGGTGGTGCAGCTGTTTGACATGAATTTCCCCAGTCTCACTAACTGTTGCCTATCTGTCAGAAAGCTGGTGATCCACTGACAGATAGAGCTAGGAACAGAGAGCTGGGTCAGTTTGGTCTGGAGGGTTGTTGGGATGATGGTGTTGAAAGCTGAACTAAAGTCCACAAACAGGATCCTCACATAAGTCCCTGTTTTGTCCAGATGTTGTAGGGTGAAGTGCAATCCCATGTTGATTGCATCATCCACGGACCTGTTTGCTCGGTAAGCATACTGCAGGGGGTCCAATAAGGGTCCAGTGATGTCCTTCAGATAACCCAGAACCAGTTTTTCAAACGACTTCATGACGACAGATGTTAGAGCCACAGGCCTGTAGTCGTTAAGTCCTGTTATCTTGGGTTTCTTTGGAATGGGGATTATGGTGGAGCGTTTGAAGCAGGAAGGCACTTCACACAACTCCAGGGATCTGTTGAAGATCTGTGAAAAGATGGGGGCCAGCTGGTCAGCACAGATTTTCAGACAGGCTGGTGTAACGCCATCTGGGCCTGGTGCTTTTCTTCTTTTGTTCTTCTTGAAGACCTGGCGCACATCATCTTCACAGATTTGAAGAGCAGGAGGTGTGGAACGGGGGATTGCAGGAGGTGTTAATGGTTGTGTAGGGAGATGGTCAGAATGGGTGTTGGGGGTTTCAAATCTACAATAAAACTCATTCAGGTCGTTAGCAAGCCGTTGATTAGCCTCAGTGCAAGGGGATGGTGTCTTGTAGTTTGTGATGGCCCTCAGTCCTCTCCAAACTGAAGTTGAGTCGTTGGAAGAAAACTGGTCTTCCAACTTTTTAGCGTAGGTCTTTTTAGCCGCTCTGATCTCTTTGTTCAGTGTGTTCCTGGCCTGATTGTACAAGACCCTGTCCCCATTTCTGTAGGCATCCTCTTTGGCCTGACGAAGATGTCTGAGTTTTACTGTAAACCATGGCTTATCATTGTTGAATGTTAAATAAGTCCTGGTAGGAATGCATACATCCTCACAGAAACTAATATAGGATGTTACGGTCTCTGTGAGTTCGTCCAGATCGGTGGTAGCAGCTTCAAAAACACTCCAATCAGTGAGGTCAAAACAAGATTGTAAATCCTGCTCTGTTTCGCTGGTCCATCTCTTCACAGTCCTTACTACAGGTTTAGCAGATTTAAGTTTCTGCTTGTAGGATGGTATAAGATGAATCAGACAGTGATCAGAACGTCCCAAAGCTGCTCGTGGAACAGAGTGATATGCATCCTTTATTGTGGTGTAGCAGTGATCCAATATATTACTGTCTCTGGTGGGACATGTAACATGCTGTCTGTATTTTGGCAGTTCACGGGAGAGATTGGCTTTATTAAAGTCCCCAAGAATGATTAAAACAGAGTCCGGGTGTTGTTGTTCTGTCTCTGTGATCTGATCAGCGAGTTTCTGTAAAGCTGAGCTCACGTGCGCTTGCGGATGGATGTAAACACTAACCAGAATGAACGAGTGAAACTCCCGCGGTGAATAGAACGGCTTGCAGTTGACAAACTGCATTTCTAGATCAGGCAGCACATCTTCTTTAACACAGTTACATCTCTACACCACCGCTCATTGATGTAAACGCATGTCCCGCCGCCGCGCGATTTCCCCGTCGATTCTGATTCGCGATCCGCTCTGAACAGCTGAAAGCCCGGCAGATGGAGCGCGCTGTCCGGTATGGCGTCATTCAGCCAGGTTTCCGTGAAACACAGAGCAGCAGAGTGTGAGAAATCCTTATTTGTCCGAGAGAGCAGAAGGAGTTCGTCTGTTTTGTTGGGTAGAGAGCAGAGATTTGCCAGATGGATGCTAGGCAACGGCGTTCGAAATCCGCGCTTCCTGAGTCTGACGAGCGCTCCCGCTCGCTTCCCCCGTCTGCGCGTCCTGAAGCGTTTGATCAGCGCCGCCGCTCCTCCGATAACAACGTTCAGTAAAACGTCTGAATAATTTAAATCCGGTAAAAGATCTTGTGGTGTGTTCTGCCGAATGTTCAGCAGTTCATCCCTGGTGAAACTGATCGTGTTTGTTAAACAAAAAACAGGAAAAACGAACAAAAACAATACAAACACTGGAGAGCCAAGCACTGAAGCAGCCATGCGCGGCGCCATCGAGTACTAACAGGATTTTTCAGAAAAAAATTATACAAGACGTAGTCATCTAGACGATGAACATTATTAATATTATTAATGTAACCCGGTTAAAAAAGCATGAGCTGATACGTTATGATTGTAGTAGGCCTAACATTTAATTAACAGAGTGTATAAATAGTGTGATTTAAAAAGTTGACATTCATTTAAAAAGTTGTTATAAAAATGTTAAAAGCCGTTTAAAAATTATTTTGTTTATTGTTTCATGGTAAAAGATAATGTTATTCTGAAAACTGTCCAAACCAGCATTTATGTGGTTAATACCGATGGGGCGGAGAGTCAGAGCTCGTGGGTTTGTTTTGAGCACGGACAGCTAGAGGAGAGAGAAAAAAAAGAGTGTGTGAGACGAACAGAGATTTTCTGATTTAATTTGTGAGTTAGTAGTGCACAAACCAGTGTGTAGATTGTGTCTTATGATTGTTTACACAACAACCGGTGAGAGTGACAAGCTGCATATTGCGAAACGGGAGGAATTTCTGCACGAAGTTCAGTGACTGTTTAGTTTTGTGTTACTGCTAATATTAACGATCAGATAAATTTAAGTATAGGCTGGAGTCCGTTCATTACAAGTGAATGACATTTTCTAGCTAAAGTTTGACTAGCTCAGTTGAACTGTTTGAGGGGTTTATCTGCTGTTTTCGACCTGAAGACGGAAGGGACTCAGACTGATCTTGGATATACAAGGATTCCTCTCGTGAGTTTTACCGAAACTGTGAGGAGAAAAGAGAAACAAATGGAGTTCGTGCTGAAAGGCTGATCGGATGTGGAGCCTGCTCATGTGATTGTTGGAGAAAGACTGGACAGAAACGTTATCGTCAGGTATTTTTTCCTTTTGTTTGATCGTTGACGAGCGAAGCGGCCATTACTTTTGGGCCACAACGAACACAAGCCTCGCATCAGGCCTGCTACGGTATTTTGTTTTATAAGAATTATGTTTGCCGGCTTTAGATTGCATTAAGGTGTGTGTGGGCCCACAAATTATGTTGGTTTAACCCCTTACTAGTAACCCCCCTTTTTTGGCATGGAGACAGAAATGACATACCCAAAATAAAAAGGTTTCTGCTCATGATTCTTTCTGACTAGATACATAATCAACATATGTTCACAAAGCTGACACTTTAAAGTTTACTGTTCAGGAATCAGAATCACCCAGACTGTTATGATAATAGAGATATATAAGCTCAAACATAAAAACAAAAATAAAAATATTAAAAACATATGTTTTAAATGTATTTAAAAAATTGTTGATGTAGGAAATGAGTTTGAAAACACAGTGTAGCTAAGGCCACAAGTCTTCAAAAACTTCATAAAAAATGTCATAATCGAATCTGTAAAACTGTGAATTTTATGAAATATTTTCTAAGGCCATGTCATGTGTGTTTTTAGAGAAGGCAAATCAGATTGATTTATGGCCCTTGTCATCTCTGTAAGATCTCACATGTAAACACTGATGTGTGTTTTATATGTGTGTTTGGCTGTGAAAACTGCCCGTTTCATGATTGTATTGTTCTCACCAAACGAGTCTTTCACACCTCCGCCAGGTATGACACATTATCCGCATTATTCTTTTATCATTATTCTTTTGTTTTTATTCCACCTTTATTAGCCTTGATTGTGGTTTTTCAGGCTTTACAAAGCAACAAAGCAGCGATCTCACTTCAGTCTCTCTTTGCATTTAGCCCTTATTTATCAAAAGTCTTACTATAAAAATACAACAAAACATTTTCTTACGACCTTACGTGAATTATTGAGACAAAAATGCATTATGAAGAAGAAAAGCACCTGCTATTAGTAGCATTGTAGCTAACGTTAGCATCTAGCTACAGCAGACAATTTATGAAATTATTAATACACTTTTACTCAAAACTCACTTTAAACGCCGATCGAGTGTTTATAATAACTTCCTTTAGCGATCAGGGGTGGAATTTGGTCGTTTACTGTTGTAAAAATATGTTATTTGTAGCCTTTTTCATCGCTGCACAAGTTAGCATTTCCCATGTACATTTTCGATTTTTTTTAATAAAAACGCCCCAGATCTCAAGAAATTCTCATACCAAGCTTTACTATCGTAATCGCGGGTTTATTATTTGGATATTTCGTGTGTACAGAGGTTTTTCAGTGTTGTTTTGGCCAGATAACTACCAGGAAGTGTGCAGGAAGCATGTGACACGATGTGGCGGTGTCCATATATGACACTGTAAGATTGACACTTGCAAGGCCCTATCAGAGTCTGAGTCACACACCGCACGAGCTGACACCACTGCGCACACACACAGATCGCTGGGAGAGGCTGTTTATCATCAGATCGCGTAAATCCGTGGAAAATGAATAGAAATGACGATTCTGTCTGAAGAAATATGAAGTAAACATCAGTAAATATATCCATATATCTCCGCAGATATGCATCTTTGGTCTAAAAATCCTTATTGACGCTGTTCAGTGAGTCTATGTGAACACAAATAAACCGCTCTTGACGTGACTGAATATGAGTGAGTGATTAATTTCTATTCAAAATGTGGCATAATACGGATTTATTATTTTGCACTTCTGACATAAATCACTAAATATCTGTCACTGCAACAATGTTTTATCAAAATATTGGTCAAATATCGAAACTAGAGTCTTTAAACTTTCCATTGATGCACAGTTTGTCCAGATGAAGTAAGACAGTGATGTTTAATGTGCTGTGAAAGTGAAACAATAATAAACTGGGGCCGTCGGCGATGTTCGCACGTAAAGGGGTTAAGTGATTTTGAAGTTATTCATCGAAGTTTTCTGAATTAAGCCAATTGAAGATTAATAGGGTTTAAATTGTTGTCTGTACATTTATATATATACAGTTTTGACAGTATTTTCTTTTTAAAAAGAGAGACATTTTATGTTGAAGGTTTAAAAAATAACAATCATATTTTTATTTCATTTTCATATTTCATTGGAGACAATAATTTCTTTGAGTAAATAATTGAGATATATTTTTCTAAAATCTTGTGTTGTGTTACTTTATTACTGAAATAGGTCATCATTTTGTTCAAGTAGAGGCATATACAGACACAGGGGTAAAAATCTTTATTAAAACTATAACTTAAGAACTGTGAATTCATAAGTTAGTTTTAAAAACATTTCTGGTGTGTACTGTAAAAGAGAGATCCAAGATAACATTTAAAACTGAGTTAATCAGGGTTAAAACACATGTGATAAATACCTTAAAAGAACCCAAAAGCCCTACCCTTAATAATATCCAGTCTGAGGGAAGCGCTACATAAAATGGAGGCACCGCTGGGATTGTCTTGGATTTTTCAGTAAAGAAACAAATACAAATATAGTGAAAAGGTAAAAGTACTAAGCTTATTTGCAAATAGTATTAACATGGAAAAAACTGAACTAGTGTCAGAGTTAAAACGCTGGTGCCGTGGTGAGGGTTTGGAGGAGACACATGCCTTTATGACCATTGTCCCAGAAGATATAGAGATCAGTGAAGTGGAAGAAACACTTGAAACTATCAAGTCTTTAGGACGGGTGCGTGTCCGTGGGAGAAACTTCAGTGCAAGACTAAACCGACGAATGGTTTTGTGTGAGAGTAAAGAGACTGTGCGAGAGGACAGTGTTCCTTCTGAAGTGATGCGTATTGATGGTGGAGAGGCATGGCCTGTAATCATCTTAGGAGGGTCACCTGAAGCTGCTGAAGAGTTCAATAGCAAATTAAAAGGGTTGTTGCAGGCAGAAGGGAAAACCATGGAGGATCTCAAATCATTATTCCCCAGTACAACCCCGCCCGCTAGCTCCACTGAATCCATCCTTCGCGCTGTCGGAGATTTGTTGGAAAAGACAACCAAACCAGCTGATGGAGGGAGTTATGGTCGACTACGCATGTTCTCGGGAGTCCTACCAATGCCGCCAGGGGAGGAACAATTTGATAATTGGCTAGAGCAGGCATCGCTTATGGTGGAGGAAACTGAATGCTCAGATAGAGAAAAAAGACGCAGAATTATTGGAAGTTTAAAAGGGCCCGCACTAGAAATTGTGAAAGCAGTGCGGCACAGCAATCCTGACGCCAGCCCAAAAGAGTGCTTAGAAGCCCTTGAAAGTGCTTTTGGAAGTGCTGAGTCCGGAGATGATCTCTATTTTGCTTTCCGTTTGATGCAACAGCAAAAAGGAGAGAAACTATCAGATTTTCTTCGACGTCTAGAGAGGTCTCTAGTTAAAGTGATTCAAAGAGGTGGCCTCCCCGCTAGCAGCAAAGATCAAGCCCGATTGGAGCAACTGCTGAGGGGTGCCATTGCCTCAGACCTGATGCTGATCCAGCTGCGGTTGAGAGAAAGGAGGGCTACACCCCCAAATTTTTTACAGCTGTTGACTGAGATTCGTGCTGAGGAAGAGTACGAAACTTCTAGAAAGAAGCTCAGTGCCTCAGTGCATCAAGTGCATGCTAATACAGAAGTGGATACCAGGCAAGCTGAGATTCAAAACTTAAAGGCTGAAATAAAAGAGCTAAAGTCAATGGTGGCAGCAGTAGTGACCAAAACCACTCATGACAAAGATGATTACATCGAGCTTAAATCCATTAGTGCACCACCTGGTGTTGAGAACCGGCAAGATGCCGAGCTGGCTGCCTTAAAAAAACAATTGAAACGATTAAAACAGAAAACTAGCAACAAGATGCCTGAGCAAGATGCTGCAGTTACTGTTTCAAGCATGGAGGCTACTAAACAGGTCCCCAAAAACCCCAAGGGAGCATCGAAAAGCCCAGAAGAGAATTTCTGCTACAGGTGTGGTGAGAGCGGCCATTTTGCCACAAAGTGCCGAAACCCTGAGAATCAAGCCAAGGTTATCAGAAAGCTAATTCATGCTTTGAAGGTGACAAAAGACAGACAGCAGTCTGGGGATGCCGCCACCAATGAAGTTAATTGTGGAGTCAAGAAAAGTGCTATTACTTTATCAGAGCGGGCTGACATCCCTGAAGGTTTGATTGGACCACCTAGCGTAGTACCTGTGAAAGTAAATGGACATGGCTGTGATGCCTTGTTTGATAGTGGCTCTCAGGTCACAATTATTTTTGAGTCTTGGTATCAAACTTACCTGTCTGATGTCCCAATACGCCCCGTGTCTGGTTTAGCCTTGTGGGGACTAAGTGAATCTGAGATCAGTTATCCATACCGTGGGTATGTAGTGGTCGAAATTGAATATCCAGCAAAGGTTGCAGGTGCAGACCAGACGGTGACAGTTCTCGCTCTTATATGCCCCCAGCCCCGAACTGCAGACCAGACTCCTATAATAGTGGGAACCAATGCCAGTCACATCCGACGACTTGTACAGCAGTGTAAGGACAATGGCATTGACATCACCCAGACATGGGGAATACAAGTCTGTTACAGCGACAACCAGTTAACAGCACCTGGCACGGTCACAGCTCTGGAAGAGGAGGGTGATATTGGCTGTGTGTATTGGCAAGGCCCTGGCCCATTGACTCTGCCCCCTGGTGGTGACTGTACTGCAGTCTGCAAAGTCGAGTACAAGCTCCAGGTTGACAAAGAAATCCTGATGGTTGACTCGTCTCCCGTAGCTCCACTCCCAGCTGGTGTGCTACTTCAACCCACAGTGGTGCCCAGCGAAGAGGTGAACGTCAATCATTTCAGAATCTTAGTCCAGAATGAGTCTTTGTCAGAGACAGTCATACCAGTGGGAACCGTTATCGGACATATGTATCTGACAGATGCAGTCACTTCTCTCTCTCCATCCAAAACAGATGACACTGAGTTTAATGTGAACCTGATCAACTTCGGAGACTCACCTGTCTCAGAGGAGTGGAAGGAGAGACTCCGTCAAAAACTATCCACAAGGTCTCAGGTGTTCTCTTTACATGAATGGGATGTTGGATTGGCAAAGGGCGTAGAACACACAATCCGGTTATCAGATCCACGGCCGTTCAGGGAGCGCTCTCGTCGTTTGGCTCCAGCTGACCTGGAAGACGTGAGAAAGCATCTCCAAGAACTGTTGCGTGCAGGGATAATCAAGGAGTCTCGTAGTCCCTATGCATCCCCAATCGTGATTGTTCGCAAAAAGAATGGAGCGGTGAGAATGTGTATCGACTACCGATTGTTAAATAGCCGAACAATCCCAGATCAGTATACAACACCTTGTATTGATGATGTGTTGAATTCAATGACCGGAAGCAAGTGGTTCTCCGTTCTGGATCTGCGGAGCGGTTATTACCAAATTGCCATGGCCGAGGAAGATAAGGAAAAGACGGCATTCATCTGCCCACTGGGGTTCTTTCAATTTGAGAGGATGCCGCAGGGGATAACTGGAGCCCCAGCCACCTTTCAAAGATTAATGGAGAAGGCTGTGGGTGATATGAATCTGCTCGAAGTCCTTGTCTACCTCGATGACTTGATAGTATTTGGCCGAACGTTAGAGGAGCACGAAGAAAGACTTTTAAAAGTCCTTGATCGTCTGGCAGAGGTTGGGTTGAAAATCTCGTTCGATAAATGTCAATTCTGCCTCCCAAAGGTAAAATACCTTGGACATATTGTGTCAGCCAATGGAGTATCACCTGACCCAGCCAAGGTAGAGGCAGTTACAAGTTGGCCACAGCCTACGCACCTGAAGGCTCTTCAATCCTTCTTGGGATTTTGTGGATATTACAGGCGTTTCATCGCCAATTATGCAGCCATCGTCAGGCCATTGTCTGAGCTCACCAAAGGCTATGCTCCAACCCAGCGGGGCAAGAAATCTGAGAAAGACAACACTAAAATTTACCTTAAAGAGTCTGAGCCCTTTGGTGAAAGATGGGACCAGTCCTGCACAGAAGCTTTTCACAAGATTATCCACTGCCTTACTCATGCACCTGTGTTGGCTTTTGCAGATCCCAACAAGTCTTATGTCCTGCATGTGGACGCCAGTTTGAGAGGGCTGGGCGCCGTCCTATATCAGGAACACAGTGAGGGTCTGAGACCAGTCGCCTTCGCTAGCAGGAAGCTAAAGACCTCTGAGAGGAATTACCCTGTTCACCAGCTGGAGTTTCTGGCCCTTAAGTGGGCAGTTGTGGATAAATTCCACGATTATTTGTATGGAGTCAGATTTACCGTACGTACGGACAATAACCCGCTTACGTATGTGTTAGCGACCGCCAAGCTCAGTGCTGTGGGGCACAGATGGCTCTCTGCTTTATCCACATATGACTTTGATGTCCAGTACCGACCAGGTAGACACAACATAGACGCTGACCTGCTCTCAAGGAATATGCCTGATGAGAGTTCAGAGGAATGGGAGACCATACCACAGTCTGGTGTGAGATCTATCTGCAAACGAATCTGCATCCCTGGTTCAGCTGGCAGTCCACCAAGGTATGTAGATCAGTTGGGAGCTTCGCCAAAATGTGTGCCTGATAGTTATGCATTTCCAACTCACCTGGAATTGAAATCATTGGGGCAGATGTCAAAGCAGGAGTTGATTGAAGCTCAGGAGGATGATGCAGCCATCCGATCTGTCGTACAAGCTGTTAAACATGGCAAATGGCCTGAAGAGAATGGATCCTGTTTAGAGCGCTCTCATTTTAAAAAAGAGATGGGCAAACTGATGATGAAAGATGGGCTACTCCACCGATTAAGCAAGCGACCCTCTGGAGAAGAACTCACTCAACTTGTCTTGCCAAGTAAGTTCAAAGAAGTAGTGTTAAAGGCAACCCATGATGACCTCGGACACCTGGGTATTGAAAGAACAGCAGACTTGTTGAGGAGCAGGTTCTTTTGGCCAAAAATGACATGCGATGTTGAGCAGTATATAAAGAATTGTGGAGAATGTGTCACTCGGAAAACCCCCTGTCAAAGGGTAGCGCCTTTACATCACATTTCAAGCAATGGACCGATGGATCTGGTATGCATCGATTTTCTGTCCTTGGAGCCAGATTCTGCGGGTATCAGCAATGTGTTAGTGGTCACGGATCATTTCACCCGTTATGCACAGGCTTTCCCATCAAGAAATCAGAAAGCACAGACGGTGGCAAAGATCCTGGTGGACAAGTACTTCCTGCATTATGGTTTGCCGGCCAGAATCCACTCAGACCAAGGAAGAGACTTTGAGAGTCAGTTAATCAAAGAGCTCTTGAAGATGATGGGGATCCGGAAATCACGGACCACTCCCTATCACCCGCAGGGAGATCCGCAGCCTGAGAGGTTCAACAGAACTCTTCTTTCCATGCTGGGAACTCTGGGCTGTGAGAGGAAACGGCAGTGGAGCAAACATATTGGCTACCTGGTTCACGCGTACAACAGTACCAAATGTGATGCTACGGGGTATTCACCCTATTTCTTAATGTTTGGCAGAGAAGCAAGGCTTCCAATAGACTTGTGTTTTGGAACCTCTCCTGATGGCAAAGCTGAGGGTGGCCATTCACGCTATGTAACCAAGCTAAAAGAAGACTTGCAAAGAGCTTACAAGCTTGCCTCTGAGGTGGCCTACAAGACACATCAGAGGAACAAGAGGTCCTATGATAAAAGAGTGGGATTCCAAACACTGGATATCGGTGATAGAGTGTTGCTAAGGAATTTAGGATTGAAAGGGAAACATAAGTTGGAGAGTCGTTGGAGTCCCATCCCTTATGTAGTCCTGGGAAAGATGCCCAACATTCCAGTGTACAAAGTGAAACCGGAGGATGGAGGAGGAGGAGTCAAAACTCTTCATCGGGATCATCTTTTGCCCATTGGACAGTTAGTCAGAATGCCAACCGTGGAGACTGAGGACAAGTCACATGTCAAGACAAGATCAAGAACAAGAGCTGAGACACAACAGAGGTCAAAGAAAGTCTTACCTGAAGTACAGGAAGCTCTTCAAGAGTTGCAGTTTACAGATTCCTCTTCAGATGTGGAGTATTATGGACCTGAGAAACCCTACAGTACTTACCTGAAAGAGATTCTGACAAAAGAAAGAGATGCTGCTGGACAGTCAAATTTCATCCAAGATGATAGTGATTATTCTAAACAGTCAGATGAAAATGCTGAGGATAGTTTGTCAGAGGGAAATAGTTTGGAGGAGGAACATCACAGTATATGTGAAGAGGATGGAGAACAAGATTCAGTTCCTGAGGAAGAAAGTGATCCAGAGACTGATAACCCTTGCCACGATAAGCACCCAGAGATAGTCACTAAGACAAAAGTGATTAGCAAATCTGAAAACCGTCCAAAGAGGATGGTGAAACCAGTTATCAGATTAACTTATGATGAGCCGGGTAAGCCAAAAGATCAGCCTCTCACTATTCTGCATAGAGGTGTTATCATTAAGATTGGCAAGAGTTAATTTAAACTAGTTATACACCTTTCCCATTAGTACCTTTAAAAAACCAAAAAGGGGGTAGAATTCATTGTTTGATGAGGACATCAAAAACTTTTAGAAGGGGGAGGGTGTAACCCGGTTAAAAAAGCATGAGCTGATACGTTATGATTGTAGTAGGCCTAACATTTAATTAACAGAGTGTATAAATAGTGTGATTTAAAAAGTTGACATTCATTTAAAAAGTTGTTATAAAAATGTTAAAAGCCGTTTAAAAATTATTTTGTTTATTGTTTCATGGTAAAAGATAATGTTATTCTGAAAACTGTCCAAACCAGCATTTATGTGGTTAATACCGATGGGGCGGAGAGTCAGAGCTCGCGGGTTTGTTTTGAGCACGGACAGCTAGAGGAGAGAGAAAAAAAGAGTGTGTGAGACGAACAGAGATTTTCTGATTTAATTTGTGAGTTAGTAGTGCACAAACCAGTGTGTAGATTGTGTCTTATGATTGTTTACACAACAACCGGTGAGAGTGACAAGCTGCATATTGCGAAACGGGAGGAATTTCTGCACGAAGTTCAGTGACTGTTTAGTTTTGTGTTACTGCTAATATTAACGATCAGATAAATTTAAGTATAGGCTGGAGTCCGTTCATTACAAGTGAATGACATTTTCTAGCTAAAGTTTGACTAGCTCAGTTGAACTGTTTGAGGGGTTTATCTGCTGTTTTCGACCTGAAGACGGAAGGGACTCAGACTGATCTTGGATATACAAGGATTCCTCTCGTGAGTTTTACCGAAACTGTGAGGAGAAAAGAGAAACAAATGGAGTTCGTGCTGAAAGGCTGATCGGATGTGGAGCCTGCTCATGTGATTGTTGGAGAAAGACTGGACAGAAACGTTATCGTCAGGTATTTTTTCCTTTTGTTTGCTCGTTGACGAGCGAAGCGGCCATTACTTTTGGGCCACAACGAACACAAGCCTCGCATCAGGCCTGCTACGGTATTTTGTTTTATAAGAATTATGTTTGCCGGCTTTAGATTGCATTAAGGTGTGTGTGGGCCCACAAATTATGTTGGTTTAAGTGATTTTGAAGTTATTCATCGAAGTTTTCTGAATTAAGCCAATTGAAGATTAATAGGGTTTAAATTGTTGTCTGTACATTTATATATATACAGTTTTGACAGTATTTTCTTTTTAAAAAGAGAGACATTTTATGTTGAAGGTTTAAAAAATAACAATCATATTTTTATTTCATTTTCATATTTCATTGGAGACAATAATTTCTTTGAGTAAATAATTGAGATATATTTTTCTAAAATCTTGTGTTGTGTTACTTTATTACTGAAATAGGTCATCATTTTGTTCAAGTAGAGGCATATACAGACACAGGGGTAAAAATCTTTATTAAAACTATAACTTAAGAACTGTGAATTCATAAGTTAGTTTTAAAAACATTTCTGGTGTGTACTGTAAAAGAGAGATCCAAGATAACATTTAAAACTGAGTTAATCAGGGTTAAAACACATGTGATAAATACCTTAAAAGAACCCAAAAGCCCTACCCTTAATAATATCCAGTCTGAGGGAAGCGCTACATTAATTAATAATTATTATATGATTTAGTCACACTTGTATCAATAATTGTTAGTTCTGTTGTTGATTCAGGGTTAGCATCATCTGAGGTCCTCTGAGGGTCAGCATCATCTCTTCTCAGGTGTTCTGGATCCAGACTGGAGCTTGTGTAAATCCTAGTTACCACGGGATGTAAATCAGGAACTACCAAAAGTCCAGCGTTTTGCTAACTGAACATATTTCTTGATCTCATTAACCTCATCATCTCCAGGTCACACTGAACAGCAGATTGTTGTCTCAAGCCAGTGCTGATCAATGACAGTTTAGCTGCAGTCTGTCAGAGAAGAGAGGAAAGATGAGTCTCTCACAGAAACAGAGGTAAGACTGAGTCTGTTTTCAGAGAAGCATTTTAAACACTGCTGCACTTTCAGAGGATTGCTGAAAAAGACACAACCTTAACAAACTGTGTTTTATATTTACAAATGATTTGCAGAACTTCAGAGCTTCATAACTTCCTAAAAAAAAAAAAAAAAAGAACACTGATCCAGAAATGATTAAAATGCCTTGACTGAAGTCCAGATATTAATTTCACAAATGTGTGCATCACAATGTTAAATATTAGCGTAATGCTGTTCAAAGGTTTACACAAAGAGAAGACGAGGCTTCAGTGAGTTGTAGTGTTGTCGTCATGTTGTGGAGACGCTGTGTGTTTGGATGAGAAAGTAAACCCTCTTTGTTTGGATTCAGTGTTTAAGATTTATTAATAACTCTGTTCCTGAGCCATACGACCCAAAGGTTAGCTTGTGTACAGCATGCTTTATGAAGCTGCGGTGCATTTTCTCCCAGCTTCCTGTGTACAACATCAGATATACACATAGCAGGTGGTTTTGGCGCAGTGGATAAGACACATTCTTTGGTGTGAGAGACCCAGGTTCAAATCCACTGTGAGACACCAATGTGTCCCTGAGCAAGACACTTAACCCTAGCTGCTCCAGAGGAGTGCGACCTCTGACATATATAGCAAGTGTAAGTCGCTTTGGATAAAAAGCGTCACTAAATGAATAAATGTAAATGTACACACACCTAAATACACTGTATATAAAATACAATAAACCACCCATAAATAACTGTATTTTATGTTGACACTTCAGGACATAAAGTTGTAGAAAATTAAACTGAAATAAAAAACTTTATGAGATTGTATCTGAAATGTAAGAGAGTTGAAAATCTCTTTAATTAGATCAGTCAAATATTTGTAAAAATATATTTATTCTCACATTTTAAGTACTTTACAGAAATTGCTGAACACATATGAGTCTGTAAACAAGAATGACTGCTATTTTTAAAACTCTGCAGATGTTTCTGTGAAGGACTAGAGAGAATGTGTGTCAATATAAAACACAGATGAACCTCCTGTAGAAAAGTTTCTCTTCTCTCTTTGTGTCATTAGTGTAAGATCAGACTCACATGTGTCTGTGAAGAGTGACCAGTCAAAGGATAACGGACCACACTTCAGTGAAGAAACATCACAAACTAAACAGTATTTGATCTGTTTCTTATTTTTCTTTAAACAAAGACTGTGTCAGAAAGTGTATCAGTGAATAATTATCAGAAAACTACTTGTAGTTCATAAATCTATCACTTATTTATTGTTTTTCTCTTTGCTAAAATGTTTACAAGATATTTTGGTCATATTTCTTTTCCTAAAAATGCAGTATTTTGATTTATTTTATTTTATTTACGATCAGGCTTCAGTATGAAACATTAGATCCAGATTTACAGTCTCACAGGAAACACAATAATTTTACAGACAGTCTCCTGCAGATCTTCCAGGTAATAAAACACATTTTCAAGAACATTTAATAATTATAATAAACAAATATGTGATTGAATAAGAGTGAGACAGAACTTTTATTCCTAATTGTTTTTTTAAGAACCTATAAAATAAGAATGAAAGCCTATTTTAATTAATATTTACAGCAAATTAATGTTTGTCTCAACTTGATTTTTTGAACTTGAACTTTTTTATGAATATATTTAATTACCGAATAAGTAATATTTATAAAAATATAGGATTTTTTCCTCTCATTCATTCTTGTCTTTCTTTGTAGGATCTTGAAAGCAAAATAATTACATTTCTGAAGAAAGAACTGGAAAAGTTTAAGAAAATATTACAAAAAGAGGACATGCAATACTTTGTGAAGGACTTTAATGAGAACAGATGCAGTATGAAAGAAGCAGCTCTTGATCTCACGCTCTACTTCCTGAGAGAGATGAAGCAAGATGAAGCTGCTGATACTCTAGAAGGTAAGAGACTCTGTTCGCTGCTTCCAGTGCCGTGTCGCTCTGTTTTCTCTTCCACAATCACTGTTATGACTCAAAGGAAGATCATTTGCTGTTCATATGCCTCTCATATTATCTTCATAACCTCATCTGTCTCTTCCAATGACAGACTTCCTTTAGACTTCCACATTCTGTTCTGTACATACAGTGGGGCTCGAAAGTTTGGGCACCCCTTGCAGAATCTGTGAAAATATGAGTAATTTTCAAAAAAATGAGAGAGATCATACTAAATGCATGTTAGATTTTATTTAGTACTGTCCTGAGTAAGATATTGTACATAAAAGATATTAACATTTAGTCCACAAGACAAAAAATTGCTGAAATTATTAAAATAACCCCCTCGAAAGTTTGGGAACCCTTGGTTCTTAATACTGTGTTCTGTTACCTGATGATCCTCGACTGTCTTTCTGTTTTGTGATGGCTGTGCATGAGTCCCTTGTTTGTTCTGAACAGTTAAACTGAGCAGCGTTCTTCAGAAAAATCTTTAAGGTCCTGCAGATTCTTCAGTTTTCCAGCATCTTTGCATATTTGAACCCTTTCAAGCAGTGACGTTATGATTTTGAGATGCATCTTATCACACTGAGGACATTTGAGGGACTCAAACACAACTATTTAAAAATATTCAAACATTCACTGATGCTCCAGAAGGAAACAAGATCCATTAAGAGCTGGGGGTGAAAACTTTTGGAATTTGAAGATCAAGGTAAATTGTACTTAATTTGTGTACCGGGAAACATACAAGTATATTCTGTTGCTTACGAAGGGCAGAACTAAATGGAAAAAAATTATATTTCAACAAAATAAGACAAATTTGGCCATCTTCATCGTGTTCAAAAGTTTTCACCCCCCCCCCCCCAGCTCTTTATGCATCTTGTTTCCTTCTGGAGCATCAGTGAATGTTTGAATCTTTTTAAATAGTTGTGTTTGAGTCCCTCAAATGTCCTCAGTGTGATAAGATGCATCTCAAAATCATAAAGTCATTTCTTGAAAGGGTTCAAATATGCAAAGATGCTGGAAAACTGAAGAATCTGCAGGACCTTAAAGATTTTTCTGAAGAACGCTGCTCATTTTAACTGTTCAGAACAAACAAGGGACTCATGCACAACCATCACAAAACAGAAAGACAGTCGAGGATCATCAGATAACAGAACACAGTATTAAGAACCAAGGGTTCCCAAACTTTTGAGGGGGTTATTTTAATAATTTCAGCATTTTTTTTTGTCTTGTGGACTAAATGTTAATATCTTTTATGTACAATATCTTACTCAGGACAGTACTTAATAAAACATGCATTTAGTATGAATTTCTTTTTTTAAACACTCGCATTTTCACAGATTCTGCAAAGGGTGCCCAAACCTTTGAGCCCCACTGTAACAAACCCAGAGACTAAACAATCTGTGTATTTTATTCCTGTGTTTAGATGAACTGGTCTTCATTCATCAGCTAAAGTGTAGCCTAAAGAAGAAGTATCAATGTGTGTTTGAAGGAATTGCAAAGCAAGGTGACTCTACACTTCTGAAGAACATCTACACAGATCTCTATATCACTCAGGGTTGTAGTGAACAGGTCAATACTGAACATGAGGTGAGACAGATTGAAGTTGTTTCCAGACGTCATGAATCACAGGAGATACAGGTTGAGTGCAAACATTTGTTTGAAGCACCTGAACAAGACAAGCAGATCAAAACTGTACTGACAAAAGGAGTTGCTGGCATCGGAAAATCAGTCTCTGTGCAGAAGTTTGTTCTGGATTGGGCTGAAGGAAGAGAAAATCAAGATATCAGCTTCATATTTCCTCTTCCATTTAGAGAGATGAACTTAAAGAAGCAAGAAAAACTAAGTTTGATGGACCTTATAACTCAGTTTTTCCAAGAGACAAAAGGACTGAAGCTTACAAGAAGGAATCAATTCAAAGTCTTGTTCATTCTTGATGGATTGGATGAATGTCGTCTTCCTGTAAACTTTAAGGATAATGAGACGGTGTCTGATGTTTCATCACCAGCCTCTCTGGATGTTCTCCTGACGAACCTCATCAAGGGAAATCTGCTGCCTTCTGCTGTCATCTGGATCACCAGCAGACCAGCAGCTGCCAGTAAGATTCCTCCTGACTGTATCGACCGGCTGACAGAGATACGAGGATTCAATGATGCACAAAAGGAGGAGTACTTCAGAAAAAGATTCACGGATGAGAATCAGGCCAAAGAAATCATTGATCATGTTAAACAATCAAAGAGTCTCTTTATCATGTGCCACATCCCAGTCTTCTGCTGGATTTCATCCACTGTTCTCCAGAACATTTTAGAAGAGAAAAGAAATAATGTTGTGAAAATCAATCAGACTGATGATGTCTCCAAAACACTGCAGGAGTCAAATACTGAAGACACTCCTAAGACTCTGACACAAATGTACACACACTTCCTCAGATTTCAGATCCTGCAGAGCAGACGAAAGTATGATGGAGAACATACACCAGATGTTTCCTGGGATAAAGATGCCATCTTTTCACTGGGGAAACTTGCATTTGATCAGCTGGAAAGAAACAATGTGATCTTCTATGACACAGATCTGGAAGCCTGTGGTATTGATGTCTATAAGGCATCAGTGTACTCAGGCATGTGTACCCAGATCTTTAAGGAGGAAACAGGGATCGTTCTTGGTACCATGTACTGCTTTGTTCACTTGAGCATTCAAGAGTTTATTGCAGCCCTTTATACACATCTGTTTCTAGACATCAACAAGAAATGTGTGTTTGATCAAGACTCTACAGGACAGGAAAACAAAAGTGAAAAAATGATTGATTTGCTCAAGACTGCAGTGGACAAGGCATTAGAGAGTGATAATGGACACCTGGATCTTTTTCTTCGATTCCTCCTTGGTTTGTCACTCCAGTCCAATCAGAAACTCTTACAGGGTCTGTTGACACATGAAGAAGACAATGACCAAAGAAAAAAGGAAATAGTTCAGTACATCAAGCTGAAATTTGAAGCTAATCTGTCTCCAGAGAGATCCATCAATCTGTTCTACTGTCTGAATGAACTGAACGACCAAACTCTGATAAAAGACATTCAGACCCACCTTAGCAAAGGAAGTCTCTCATCTGCTGATCTTTCACCTGCCCAGTGGTCTGCTTTGGTCTTTGTGTTGTTGACATCAGAGGAGGAGCTGGAGGTGTTTGAGCTTCAGAAATTCAAGAAATCAGACGAGTGTCTCATTAGATTATCAGCAGTCATCAAAACCTGCAAAAAAGCTATGTAAGTTATTTAATATAGTTTGTCATGTTTTGTTCTCATCTTAAAATTGCATTAATCTACATTGATACTAGGGGTGAAACGTCCAACTTTTTCATGGTTCGGTTTGTATCACGGTTTTATGGTCACTGTTTCGGTACAGTTCGGTATGTGCCATGTTTATGGAAAAACTATACTTTCAAACAAAAGTAACGAAAATAAGAATATTCTAACTACAAACAACAGCACAAATAAATAAAATGGAGATATAAATAAAATATTTGTATTAGAAATAAAATAAACTGTGATTTTCAAGGCAAGTTTATTTATATAGTACATTTCGTACACAATGGTAATTCAAAGTGCTTTACATAAAAGAAAGTAAAATAATCATGAAGAACAAAAATAAAACAAGCAATTTTAAAACTTTGAAAATGATTTAAAAATGGACTTATTTAAAATGAATTTAAAACAGTTAGAAAAAATGTGATGTTACATAAAATTCAGTTAATATGTAAATACAGTGCAATCAGTTTGGACATCGCACAGTGCTCATTCAATAAATGCACAGGTAAACAGATGAGTTTTGAGTCTAGATTTAAATGTGACTAGTGTTTTAGCACATCTGATCTCTTCTGGAAGCAGATTCCAACTGCGAGCGGCATAGTAGCTAGAGGCGGACTCCCCTTGTTTTGTGTGAACTCTTGGTATTTCTAACTGACTCGATCCTAATGATCTGTGTGTTCTGTTAGGTTTATATTCAGTGAACATATCTGCAATGTATTTCGGTCGTAGGTCACTGAGCGACTTATGGGGCCCTATCATACACCCGGCACAATGCGACGCAAGGCACAGTGCAAGTGTGTTTGCTAGTTTCAGTCCAGCGCTGTATTGATTATTCGGGGGGTGGGGGGTGGCTGGGTGTCTGAAAATCAGTCTGTATCTGGTGTGACCACCATTTGCCTCACGCAGTGCTACACATCTCATTCTGATAACTTTCTGCAATCCCATCATCTTTATTTTACTAACTTACTGCATGCAGAAGGTGACCCAGCTGACCTCATCAGAAAAAAAAACTCAACACTATATGCAGTTCAACTTCTTAAACTACTGCTTTAAAGAAGATATACTCTTGCATAACCTCAATGCATAAATTATTAACCTCCACATCTCCACCTCAAGAAACTCATCAAGATACAGCAGCACTTTTAAATATATAACTCATTGCCATTAATGATATAAGCCTATTATTAATTTACATATTTTATTAAGTTTTATTCAAGCATGCTAGTTTGTTTTATGTAGGAAATTTGAATCAATACAATTATAATATATATGTAGTGTATTTTCTGTTAATCTGAAAATAATTTGTATAAATGTATTTTTTTGTATTTAACAAATGTATTTCATGTATTGAACCTTGTGATTTGATTTATTTCTCTTTTAGGCTAAATGATTGTAGCTTAACTGACAAAAGCTGTCCAGCTCTGGCTTCAGTTCTTGCATCAGATACCAATCTGAAAGAGCTGAACATGAACAATAATAATCTGCAGGATTCAGGAGTGAAGCTGCTCTGCACTGGACTTAAGGATATAAATTGCAAACTAGAGATACTGTGGTAAGTTTTGTGACAATCATTAGTGTTTCGTTAAAATTGATCCATCTGTTAACATGGACCTAGATAATTTGCCACAGAATTGAGGACAGAACTACTTCAGCTCAGTGAAATTTGCAGGCTTTAATTCCAGCATAAACTCTACATTACAGTGCCCTCATTTATCAACAGTGCATACACACAGATGTGTGTGTAATGCGTGCGTAAGAACAGTCTCATGCAAAGTGTGGGATCTACCAACTTGTACTTAAACATAGGAATGTGTGTAAATATAAGCAGAACTCTGAGCATGCTTAACCCTTTGAAGTCGATTAACGCATATATGCGTTTTGAGTCATTTTCTCTGGATAACCCCGAAAAGAACTTAAATTACACTCTCAGTTTTAATCGTACAGATAAGAGCAATACATCAATCGAATCTGTAAAGGGTCTACTTTTTTTGGATACAGACATAATAACAAAACACCTTCGTGCACTTATAAAATAAAGATAACAAACAATGTGCGCTGTCTACAGCCTTTGTGTGCTCTGATCTTCATTTACAAACACGTCATTAAAATGAACTGTAACTCCGTGAATACTCAACAAAGAGACATGAGAAAGATATCTATAGAAAGCCTGAAATGTCTACTTTTAAACTAAACAAGTGCTGCCAAAAACAAATATTCTGAGATAAAGTAATCCATATGAAAAAAACGCGATGTCTATTTTTCATGTCTCTGTTCATTATATCTAATGTGACCACGCCCCCGCGCTTAACGCGCTATTCAGATTCAAACAGAAGCGCGCGGCTTGAATACGCCCACACAGAAGAAAAAGCAGCCAGACTGTTCTTCAAGTTTTTATTTTATTTTACTGTTTGCTTCGCAATGAGAGGAATAAGACATAAATCACTCCAAAAAGATGTGATGTGGTTGAGGATTTGAGAAATGGATTTCCTCAGAAAAAAGAATGAAGCACTTTATTCAGCAGAGATCATAAACATGAGTAAGTCTCTTTTTATACTTGTACTAGTTTTCACATAACGTGTAAACATTTAACTAGTTAGACTTTTTCCAAATACTTTTTCCAAACTATAATTCCTGACTAAATGTATAATCAAGTGAAACATTATGAAGTTTCAATAACAATATACAATACTATACCATTCAAAAGCTTGATGTAAATAATATAAATGTGACAAATAGAGATAACTCTAACAAATGTAAAAACAATGCAGTTCTTTCAATTTATTCCCCCTAAAAGAACCTGAAAAATATTCTCAGCTCTTTTCAACATTAATAATAATAATAATGATGATGATGATAAATATTTTTTTTTTTTTTTTGGTAGAAAATAAGATTGTTAAAAGGATTTCTGAAGGATTGTGTGACTGGAGTAAGGATGACAAAAAATTAGTTTGAAAGTAAGCTTTGATTTTGCCTAATAAACTGTTTAACTGCTCCCCCAAGTGGATATTAAATTATTTTGTGGGATAATTAAATATATTCTTAATATACTACAAACATAAAATTATATAGATTTATTTTGTTCTCACATTCTTTCTTGTAAGTCCTCCCTCACAGTGGCACAGTTGAATTAGAGGCTCATTATGCAGCTCATTATGCGGGCCTTTGTCTTCTCAGGTGTAAATCACAATGATATTCATGATAGTTGACACCTACTCGCATATGACTTTTACCAACAAAAAGTGTCATAGAAAATTTAAATCAATATATTGTTTTCTGTGAATGAGTAAACAAGATGATTTTCACATAATTTAGAAAGAAAAATTCTAGGCTACAAGCTCCAGTTCTCAACAATCCCAGGAACCAATGTTATGTATGTGTTTTATGGCCTTATTCAAGCAATTTAACATTTTTAGTTGTTCACTAACCATGCATAACATTTTTTTTCTCAAAAATACAATCATGTACATACATGCATTTCACATATTATTATAGCCCAGTTTGTGCTGATTACAGTGATATTAGATTTACCCATTTAGATATTTATAAGAAACTGAAAAAAGCACAAATATCAGGGCATGACAAAACTTCTCCAGGCCCCAAAAATACCCTTAGACTCCAGAGGGTTAAGCAGATAATCTAGTGCTAGAATGGCAATACTACAAAAAGAAAGTGCGACTGTGTGTTTTCTGTGTCCTTTCTGTGTCCTTTAATTGCAAATACTACATTTATAAATTAATAGTTCAAGTTAGATAAGATATTTAGTCTTTTTTTTATCTCCCCAGGAAATAAGCCTAAATATATTTTTTCTTATAAAGTAAATGCATTTTGATTATTTTAACTAAAAACAAGACACAAATAATATGTAAGATAAGCCTTTTTTTTGCGTGCAGCCGGGAAGTCATTTGAAATGTTGCTATAGTGTCATGAATGATCTGGCTATAATGGAAGATTAGGCAAACCATGCGCTGTACCGAGAGCGTTAAAAAAAAAAGCGCTGTTCTGTTTAGTGAGACCACAGAATGGCTTCTCAATTAGTACTGCTTTCTTTTTCCATGATTTCGGTGAGGACATTATACATTCAAATAATTTATAAAGGGAGGTGTTGTCACCATGTATGGTTTATTGGAGGCATTTCTGAATGCAAGTGACCATGAACCTCCTTTTTTAAGTCTAGATCTAGGCACGATGAGTAGACCGAGACCACTGGGTCTCAATGTTCTGCACGAGTGAATCAGATCGCTGCTCTACTTCAGTATAAACACTGTAAACTCAACACATTGACGTACATTATTTCAATGTTACAAGGACATTTTTAAATTATTGCTGCTGGGTGTTTTTTTCTTGTATAAGAGATTGCTGACTGAATGAGTTGCCATCATCACCAGTATTTGTCAAATGTCAGCTAAAACATACTGGTAAATATTAAGATTAAAACTGAAGTGTTTTCTCTTTATGCAGTCTGAAGAACAACTGTATCACAGAAGGAGGTTGTCATGTTCTGGCTGCAGCTCTAAATTCAAACCCTTCAAATCTGACAGAGCTGGATCTGAGTGAGAATAAACTAGGAAACCCAGGAATGAAGATCATCTTGACTCTGTTTGAAAATGTACAGTGTAGACTGGAAAAGCTGAAGTAAGTATTTTAAAAGTGTATCCCATTTAATTCAAACCTCAGAGAGCTGGATCTGAGCAGGAATCAAATAGGAGACTCTGGAGTGACAGAAATCTCCAGTCTGCTGAGAAATTCACAGCCACTACAGATACTCAGGTCTGAATTTGGTCTATCTAAACATGAATCAATGTAAAGCTCCAGCTGGTCTGTAAACTGGTGCTGTGTCACAAGGAATCGGTCAGTTATGTGAAATTGGTTTGTTGGTGTATTTATAAAATATTGATAAACGGATGGATTTTTGGAAGTGATGGGAGATGTTAATATCTTAATGGTGTAATACATGTTTTATGTATGTATTTATTTATCCATTCATTTATTTGTTTATTAGTTTGATCTTTCTGAAGACTTTCAGACTGCAGTATCACCGAAGAAGTTTTTAATACAGTTGCAAACACTATAATTCAGTTAATATAATTCAACCCAATTGACCTGCAAGACATTTTGCTGTGGAGAACATAATTGTATGAAAACAATTTTACAAAGGCATCAGTAAAGAGTTAAATAAAGTTTGTTAATACACTTTTGAGTGATTCTGAGAATGGAACATTGATGAATCATGATGAAATTCAAATTGGCTCTAAACATTCATGTTCAAAATTATTCAACCCCCCAAAAAGTCCGGCAATAAACACTGCATTTAAGTGCTAAGAAGCTTCTGTCACCTGTCTACTACAGTATTGGTCCATTCCTCATCTGAAAAAGCTTCCAGATCACTGATAATCTCTGGTTTTCACATTGACACAGCTTTCTTCAAATTCAACCAGCTAGTTTCAATAGGATTTAAATCTGGAGACTGAACAGGTCACTCAAGCACATTCTATGACTGATCCCTGAACCACGCAGAAGTAGATTTGGATTTGTACTTTGTGATGACTGTCCTGCAGGAAAGTCCATTGATCATCAGCTTCAATCTTTGCACTAAAGGCATCACAATTCTTGTCAAAATGACCTGATACTTCAAATTATCCATGATGTCCTTCATACAGTCATGGTTTCCACTTCCTGCTGCAGTAAAGCAACCCCATAACAGGACTGTTTGACGATGGAGATGTTGTTCTTCTGCTTATGAGATTAGACTTTTTTGCAGCAGACATACCACTGATCCATGGGTCCAAAAAGTTCCAGTTTGGTCACATCACTCCATAAAACATTATTCCAGAGCTCCACAGGTCTACACAAATTAATTTTAGCAAGTTCAAGTCAGTCTTTTGTTCTTCTTGATTAAGAGTGGTATTCTGCAAGAAGTCTCAACATGAAGGCTATACTTGTCTAGTGTTCTTCTTACACACTGCATTGAAATGGTTTTCCTCCTTTCATCGTGTCAACTTGCAAGTCTTTGGCTGTACATTGCAGGTTTTTCTCAGTTGCTCTGATTAAACATTTTATGATATTGTGATTTTTCTTCAACACCCTGAAAAGGTTTTCTGGTACAACAAACTTTAAGATAAGGAATAAGGATGAGAGATTTTAATGTCTTGGAAGTCTTCTTACAGCCTTTACAGACTTTCTAAATTAATACAGTTATTTATTCTCTATAGCTTCTCTATATGCAAATAATATAAATTATGCAAATAAGAGATAAGAGATACTCCACTCCAAAATAAAAATTTAACCCAATGTCGTTCCAAACCCGTAAAAGCTTTGTTCATCTTTGGAACACAATTGAAGATATTTTGGATGAAAACCTGGAATCTTTAGACTGCCAAGTAAAACAGCAATGTTAAATAAGGGTTGAATAATTGTGACATGGCACTCTTATTAAAATCTTATAACTCCAAAATAATACATTATATAAGATTATATATTGACATTATGACTTTTAAAGTCAATGAACTGTTATAGATACAATTTAGATTTTATCCTGGATCTTTAGAAAAGCTTGTATTTGTAAAGCACTGCAGTCTCTGAGGGGTTGAGTAATTTTGATTGCAACTTTAGGTTATAATTGTGGAAAATTAAAAATAGCATTTGTTGTAGTTTGAGTTCACCGGTATATAACTTTACCCAGCTTTACTGTGAAAAGAGTCCATTCAGGTCAAAAATCCTTTAGTGCATCTTTTTATTTTCTACATTCTAGAACATGTACTTGTGTATCTGTGTTATAAGGAATAATACCATGTTTTCTAATAGACTTTCAGACTGCAGTATCACTGAAGAAGGTTATAAAGCTCTGTCTTCAGCTCTGAGATCAAACCCTTCACACCTGATAGAGCTGGATCTCACAGGAAATGATCCTGGAGAATCAGGAGTGAAGCAGCTCAGTGATTTACTACAGGATCCAAACTGTCAACTCAAGACACTGAGGTGAGAGATGGATGAAATAATACAAAATAAATGATTCACGTGGATTATATTATTTGACTAATTTAGTAAGGTATACAATTTGTTGCATCAAAAATGTTCAAAATGATCAAACATTAAAGATGAGATGCTGCACCTGCTGTTGTTTTGCTGATAAATGTCAGCACAGTTTAGTTGTGTTAAAAGTTACAGGTTAATCAGACATTTTGTGTCACTAGATGTGCTGGTGTTCAGTAGTTTGGTGCCTCAAATAACATTTATGATTGTGTCATTGTGGACATTTTTCATGAAAAACATATTCAGTGTGATCCTGATTGTTTAAATGTTACTGAATGCACTGTAGATTAATGTCCATCAAGGCAAGGCAAGGCAAGGCAAGTTTATTTATATTATAACAAAAATAAAACAAGCTATTTTAAAACTTTTAAAATGATTAAAGCATTTACTTAAAATGAATTTAAAAACAGTTAGAAAATGATTCTACATTAAAACAAAACAACAACAACAAAAAAACAGTGAAAATATAGTGCAATCAGCTCGGATATTGCACAAGTGCTCATTCAATAAATGCACAGCTAAACAGATAAGTTTTAAGTCTAGATTTAAATGTGACTAGTGTTTTAGCACATCTGATCTCTTCTGGAAGCTGATTCCAACTGCGGGCAGCATAGTAACTAAAGGCAGACTCCCCTTGTTTTGTGTGAACCCTTGGTATTTCTAACTGACTTGATCCTAGTGATCTGAGTGCTCTGTTAGGTTTATATTCAGTGAACATATCTGCAATATATTTTGGTCCTAGGTCATTTAGTGACTTATATACGAGTAAAATAACTTTAAAATCAATCCTAAATGTAACTGGAAGCCAGTGTAAGGACCTGAGGACTGGTGTGATATGCTCAGATTTTCTGGTTCTAGTCAGAATCCTGGCAGCAGTGTTCTGGATGAGCTGCAGCTGTCTAATGGTCTTTTTGGGAAGGCCGGTGAGGAGCCCATTACAATAGTATACCCTGCTGGTGATAAAGGCATGGACAAGTTTCTCCAAGTCTTGACTGGAAACAAAACATCTAATTCTTGCAATGTTTTTTTAAATGATAGTATGCTGATTTAGTTACTGCTGTGACATGACTACTGAAACTAAGTTCTGTCTCCAGAATCACACCATGATTCCTGACTTGATTTTTAATTGTTTGACCCCTAGAGTCAAGGTATGCATTTACCTTGAAAACTTTTTTTTCCTTATTTAACTGAAGAGTTCTGGCACATCCAACTATTAATGTTATCAATGCATTGGCAGAGGGAGTCAATGGGGCTGTAGTCATTTGGAGATAAGGCTAGATAAATCTGGGTATCATCAGCATAGCTGTGATAGTCAATTTGGTTCTTTCTCATTATTTAACTTAGTGGAAGCATATACAGGCTAAACAAGAGCGGTGCAAGAATTGAGCCTTGTGGGACTCCACATGCCATGGACGCCCACTTAGACTTATGCTCTCCTAGACTCACATAATAGCCTCTCCCTTCTAAGTATGACCTGAACCATTTGAGTACCATCCCAGAAAGCCAGACCCAGTTTTCCAGTTTCTCTAGTAGTATGTTATGATCGACAGTGTCAAACGCAGCACTGAGATCTAGCAATACCAACAACGATATTTTGCCAGAGTCACAATTTAAGCGAATATCATTTATTATCTTAATGAGTGCTGTCTCTGTGCTGAGATGCGATCGAAAACCAGATTGAAAATTGTCCAGGTATCCATTTGAGTTTAAGTATTTGGTCAGCTGATTAAAAACTACCTATTGTATAATTTTGCCTATAAAAGGAAGATTAGATATTGGTCTAAAATTGCTCAAAATTGTGTTATCAAGATTGGTCTTTTTCAGGAGTGGCTTAACAACTGCAGTTTTTAGGGAGTTTGGAAATGTCCCAGAAAGAAGTGAGGCATTCACCACTTCTAAGAGATCTGCTTCTAAGCAGTTAAGCACACTTTTGAAAAAAAGATGTGGGAAGTGTGTCAAGACAGCAGGTTGACAATTTTAGTTGCTGCACTATGTCTTCCAGAATTTTGCTATCAATTGTTTCAAAAATAGACATAGTATCATTTTGATATTGTGGCCGAATCTCTCTGACCTCTGCATTACTTGAGGCTGCTTCATTAAGGATTGTTACGCTGCAGCTGTCTTCTAGCCATGTTTCATTTAGAAACATATAAGGAACTCCCGCACACTATCTTAACTTGCTAAATGTAAAGTTAAGACACCGATCTCTTGACTGATTGTTGTAACTATAATAATTTGTAACTGTTTATGATGTGGTGCTAATTATGTTTTCCCAATGAGCTTATGCAGATGGAGCTCTGTTAATTGGTCATGTGTTTATCTTAAAAGAGATGAATTTGAACATTTGTATACTCCTGATGAAGGTCGTGTGACCGAGACGTTGTGCAATTAAAATTTATTTTGCAAGTTAGGATAGTGTGCGGGAGTTCCTTATATGTTTCTAAATGAAACATGGCTAGAAGACAATCCTAAATGAAGCAGCCCCTCCTTACTTCACTTACATGAGTGTTTGCAGGACTGTTAGGAGAGGTGGAGGTGTAGCTGCTCTATTTAAAGATGTCTATCAATGTAAGCAAGTGTCATTTTATCAGTACTTGTCTTTCGAATATCTAGGGATATTACTTATAGGTTTGCACGACCTACCAGGTCTTAATTTTCTATGCACCTATTACTTACATGTGTGCGATGGAGTTTGTTCACTCATTTAGAAACATAAAATCCAGATTGTTTGTGGTTATAAAGTCGTGATTAGAAATTATTTATTTTTTAGTGAGCAAATGTTTAAAAGTGCTAACTTGATGTGTCTTTACATGAATCTTAGTTTGATGCATAATAGTACGCAGGTTAGATGAGTTTGCCCTTCAGCTTGAGAAGGCCTTAGACTTTCTATCATGTGATAAAACTGAAATAGTGAAAGCTACAGGCACACTGGATTACATAACGCTTGTTATGTAAGCATTTGTGAATGTTGCAGCTATTATAGTGGGGACCCGACACATATCAAGTCAAAAGTAATGAGGCATTTGTTTGTCATTTGCATAGTTAACACTGGGGAAAACTGGGCATTGAAATGCTTGTGACGAGGCTCAGACATACAGTGACAATTACAAGACATAAGACATAGATGTACATGGAGAGCACTGAGGTTCTTGAGTGACTACAGTGCCCACAGACAGAAAGACATGGACAGAGCATTATATAAAGTGGAAGTGACAGGTACAATAAAGGTAATCAGTGTTCAGAGTTATAGTGTACATAAGAAGTCCTGAGGAAATATTATGATTACTCGGGTAGAACGGTGTCTAAAATGTCTTTGTAGAGTGACGTAGAGCTACATGGAGGAAAATTAAAGTGGCAGTGCAGATGCAATAAATAAACTTAAGAGCAGCACACATTCAGATGTATTCCTGAGTAGAGCAATGTCCAAAAGTCATTGTGGAGTGTCACAGAGTAACATGAAGGAATATTAAAAAAAGTGGCAGTGTAAGTACAATGAAAGTAAACATAAGAGCAGCATGTATTCTGGTGTTTGTTTGTTTTATTGTTTTGTTTAGTTTTTAGTTTTTGTTTTTTTAGATGGAGGACAGCTGATTGTTAAGTAGTCTTATGGCTTGAAGATAGAAGCTGTTCTTAAGTCTGGTTGTCTGTGATCGGATGGATCGGAAACGTCTGCCAGATGGCAGTGTGGCAAACAGGTGATGAGCAGGGTGAGTGCGGTCCTTAATGATGCTTAATGGTCCTTTGAGCCTTTCTCAAACAGCGAGTTTGATAGATGTCCTGTAAGGCTGGAAGTTTATGCCCAATGATGAGCTCTGCTGTTCTCACCACTCGCTGAAGAGCTTTGCGGTCCAAAGAAGAGCAGTTGCTGTACCATACAGTGATGCAGCCGGTCAGAATGCTCTCAATAATGCAGCGGTAGAAGATTGACATGATGTTAGAGGAGATGCCAAAAACCTCTTCAGTCTCCGCAGGAAGTAGAGACGCTGATGGGCTGTTCTCACTATGGTCTCTGAGTGAAGGCTCCAGGAAAGATCCTCAGAGATGTGAATGCCAAGGAACTTGTCTCATCTCATCTTGTCAAATCTCATCTCTGTAGGATGTCTCATCGCCATTAGTGATGAGTCCTAGGATAGTAGTATCGTCAGCAAATATGATGATGATGTTGGAGCTATGCTTAGCAAAGCAGTCATAAGTGAACAGGGAGTACAAGAGATGGCTGAGTACACATCCCTGTGGGGCACCAGTGCTGAGTATAAGTGAGGAGCATGTGTGATTGCCAATTCTGACCACCTGGGGTCTTCCGGTCAGGAAGTCCAGGACCCAGTTACATAAGTGACTGTTAAGACCCAGATTTTTCAGTTTGGCTATAAGTTTGGTAGGGATGATGGTGTTAAATGCAGAGCTGTAATCAACAGACAGCATCCGCACATAGGTGTCTCTTCCCTCCAAGTGTTCTAGTGCAGAGTGTATGGCCATTGCAATGGCGTCATCAGTGGATCTGTTAGAACGGTAAGCAAATTGTGGTCCAAGGTGTCAGGCAGAGAGGAGCAGATGTGGGATTTGACTAGCCGTTCAAAGCACTTCATGATGACTGATGTCTGTGCTACAGGGCGATAGTCATTCAGGCAGGAGACAGTTGTTTTTTTGGGAACAGGGATAATGGTGGTTTACTTGAATCATGTGGGGATCACTGTAAGTCTCAAGGAGAGGTTGAAGATGTTGGTGAAGACATCTGCCAACTGGACAGCACAGGCCTTCATGACATGTCCGTGTATGCCAGGGATAGGCAACTCCGGTCCTGGAGGGCCACTATCCTGCAGAGTTTAGCTTCAGTCCTCATAAAAACTCACCTGTCTGTATCTATCTAGTAATCCCGAAAACACTGATTGCCTTGATCAGGTGTGTTTAATTAGGGTTGGAGCTAAACTCTGCAGGACAGTGTCCCTCCAGGACCGGAGTTGCCTGTCCCTGGTGTATGTCATCTGGACCTGGAGCTTTGCGGCCGTTGACTCTCTTGAAGGCCTTACTCACTTTGTGTGTGGTTAGAACCAAGGGGCAGGTGTCAGTGTCAGCAGTTATTTTCACAGCAGGAAATGTATTGTCTGCCTCAAAACGAGCATAGAATGTATTGAGCTCATCTGGTAAAGAGGCAGACAAAGACACACCACTGCTTTTCCTTCCTTTGTAGTCTGTGATGTAGCGTAGACTGCTCCACATGCATCAGGGTTCAGAGCCATGATATTCTGACTCCACTCTGTCTCTAAAGTCTCTTTTGGCTGTTTTTATTGATCTTTGAAGGTCATACCTGGACTTCTTATAAGCAGTTAAATCACCAGAGTTGAAGGCAGCAGTCCGTGCTCTTAATTTGGCCCGCACCTCACCATTGACCCATGGTTTCTGGTTTGGAAATGATTTAACGTTAATGGATGGAACAACATCCTCTGTGCATTTGTTAATGTAGCCTATCACAGAGTCTATGTGTATTCCTGTATGTTGTCTCCTGCTGCATCTTGAAACATCTGCCAGTCTGTGGAATCAAAGCAGTCCTGCAGTGTGGAGATGGCCTCTTCACTCCATTTGTAGACTGTTTTAGTAACCGGTTTTTCCTGTTTGAGGCATTGTCTGTAGGCTGGTAACAGCAGTATGCTAATGTGGTCACCTTTGCCAAATGCTGGTCGGGGGAGGGGTTTGTAACTGTCCTTTAGTGTTGAATAGCAGTGATCTAATGTCTGGGCGCACTTTAATGGAGAGCAGTTCGATCTCAGGGGAGCAGCGTGTAGATAAAACTGTAACATCAGTGCCCCAGCGAGTGTTTATCATAAAGCACACACCTCCATCTCTGCTCTTACTGGAGTTTAGCGATCTGTCATGACGAAAAACGGAGAATCCAGGCAGTGTAATGGCCGTATCGGTTACTTCTGAGTGTAACCACGTCTCACAGAAAGCCAGAACGCAGCAGTTACGAATGTACCATTGGTATGTGATTCTCGCATTAAGTTCTTCAAGTTTGTTATCCAGAGACTGTATGTTGGCTAACAAGATGGTAGGGAGAGGAGGATTACAACTTCTTTTCCGCGATCTGGATAGAATTCCAGCACGTTTGCCTTTCCTCCTTTTCCGACGGTGTCTTAGGACGCAAGCCGGCAACAGAGGGAGCGCGTAGACGCTGAAGCTGGAGTTCAGAGGCGGCGTTGTTTCCGAACCGAAATTTAAATTTGATCAGATGTCCAGTAGTGTTTGTCGATCATACTATATTAGAGTCTGTACTGTCTGAGCAAAAGTAAGTATACTAAGTAACACGAATAACACAAAAAAACATGAAAAACAGCAAAGTTTGCACAGAGCACTCATCAGCGACGCCATCATAACGGCACGCCGGAAGTGTAAAATCACTGAGAGCTGCTATCAGTTGTTTTTGGTTCACCTTCAGCAGATAGAGGGTTTGGGCCCTGGCATTGTGGCAGCGGTCGGAGAGCTCTCATAGGAACAGGGCCCACAGGCTTTGGAGGTTGGGGGGCCCGCCGTTTTTTTGTTGATATCTGAGGACTAGCAGCGAATGAGTGAGAGAGTTTAGTCCCAGCATACACCAATTCCTCCATTTTCTGTGAGAAGCACAGAAGTGGAGATGCTGGAGAGAGGGATAATGTGTCTGGTGAGATGGGCTGTGTCTCTGGTGTTTCCGGTGGCTGTGATATGTTGTACTGGCTTCCCTGGCTGTGTTCCAGAAAGTCATCTGTAATAATAAACTTCCTAATCATCGGGAAGAAGGAGGCGGGAACCGGCACACAATCAAACAGAAACTTTAATAATCACAAAATAAACACAAAACAGCGCACCAGCCCCTCACTGACGACTGGTGCGCTCAAATAAAAACCAAAACACAACTAAAAGCCCAGGCCTGGTCCTCTCTCGTCCTTCACTGTCGTCGCTCCAGTTGTATATCCTTCCATCTCCTACGTGGGACTCGAGGCCTCACTCCTTGTTCCCACGTCCCTCGGCCCCGCCCCACTCGCCACATCATCCTTGGGTGGTGAATCTTGTGGCTGTTTTGATACATCACAGTCTGTCTGTGAGGAGCTATGTGGGCAGGGCTCAGCAGGGATAGTGTCCATGAGCAGTGCTTGTTTTGGCTGCATGGTGTTATCAGTGTCCTTCTGGGATACGTCAACCACATGATGACTCGGACCCGGTGTGTGTGTGCTGAATGGATTGACACACTCTGCTGAAGGATGACAGAGGGAGAAGTAGATATTGTCCTTAAACACTCTGGCACCAAGTTTGTTTGGGTGGAGGCCATCCGGTTTAAACTGTTGTCAGTGGCCCCAGAAAATATTGAATTGTCGATGAAATTCACTACTTTTATACTGCAAGATCTTTGTAGCCATGTGTTCAGCCCAAGCATCCGTGAAAGCATATTTGTTCCCCTTGCTGGGACTGGTCCACTGATGAATGACTGAACTTTGAGTCTTTGAAGTGTTTCAAAGAGTTCACTGAAGTCCTTCTTAGGGAGTTCTGGCTGCTCTTTTCGAATATCAATCTTTCCCACATGGATGATGATTCGATTGGCAGTCTTGTGCTTTATCAGAATGTTCTGAAGTTCCTTGATCACATCAGAGACCATTGCTTGAGGAAGGCAGCATGTTGTTTTAGTACTGCTATGGATGTTTCTGATAATAGAGTCACCCACTATCAGAGTCCTGGGCTCGACTGTGCTCTGAGCTGAATGCCGCTGTCTGCTTATCCTTGAGTACCTGTTAGTAGCGATGTTAGCTGCTGGCTGATCAGATCCATGTTTAATCACATTTGGGGATTCCTCACCCACATTCATTAATGCTTCAAATCTGTTTTCCAGATGTATAGGGGGTGGTAGAATACCAGTATTTACAAGCCTTGTCGTAGTCGAATCTGGGGTAGAGGAAGCTATGGTAGCAATACGAGAAACTCGTGACAATCTGATATCTTGTGTTCCTTTGGGTCTTGCTCCCTGTTTGTGCCATCGATTAGTGTGGCGATCAGTTTCAGCTTGTTCCTCTACACTTGGTATAAACTGTTGAGATTCAGAAGTTTCATGGGACTCACCGGCTGTATGCTCTGTCTGTTTTGGAAGTCCAGAAAGTAACTTTGTTTCAAGAATCACAATCCTTTGTAGAAAATTGCAGCAGTTCATGCAACAAGTAGATCCAACAGGAGGCATTTCTCTATCTTTTGTTTGAATGTAGGCAGTTGTTATCCTGTCTCCGGAATGTAAGCTGCTGGCAGTGGCAGGCAAAGTCTTCTTTTTGTAGTATTATTCCAGTCCCAATGTTTTTAGTTTTAGCGTTTGTGCCAAAATATGTTGTTTGAGCACTGTGCTGATCTGCTGAAGTAGAAATCTTAGAAAAATCAGAGAAAAGTACAGAAATAAGAAGCAAAGCTCAGAGCAGAAAGCTAGAATGTCCGAACGGTAGCAAAGCCGGAAACTATCTCAAGCTCAGATTCAAAACACTGTAGATCACTGATATAGAATAGAGAATTGGATTGCTCATGACATCATGAATGTGAAGCCACCGCGCCGCCATGTTGGTAATACCTAGTTTGTGTAAATATTGAATTAATAGGGAATTGTATGTTTTTAATGAGAAAACATCACATAACAAGTCAGCATTTTTAAATCTGAAATATCCTTGTACATTCTTACAATGCAAACACTCAAGGGAATGTTCCCTACTTATTAAAAAGCTACGTTCATTACAGTAACAAACATCATGAACATTATAAACATCAGAAGGACACGACCTCAACATATATATATATATAAAACAAATGACAAAGTGCTCATTCTGATATCTGAAGAAAGATTTATGCTTTGTATACACATATTTTTATTCGCCTTGAACAGTTATTCATTGTTTATATAATTCTGTTATAGTGTTTTTATTCGTAAAGTAGCTGCTAACTGCAAATGTTTCAACAATGATTTCGTTAACAGCATTCATTTTGAAGCAGGTAATGATTTAAATGGTGGTTAAATTATTATAAATTTAGCATACAACATTTTACATGGAAACAGTAGCTAATGCTAGTAAACATATGTGTGATCTTGGAGAGTCTGAAATAGATGTTGCTCAATCAGGACATAAAAAATATACACATAATTTATTCAGAGAAATAACTAATTGACTAATTAAGTCAAGTCAAGTGACCTTTATTTATATAGCGCTCTAAACAAAATACATTGCTTCAAAGCCACTGAACAACATAAATTAGAAAAACCATGTGTCAATAATGCAAAAAAAAAATAAATAAATAAAAAAAAAAACCTTACAGACATGAAGCTTTATTTCAAATTGGTAAATTAAGCTTTTCATTTCGGTATAGAGCAATTTTAAAGGGGTCATATAAAGCCCATTTTCCACAAGTTGATATGATTCTTTAGAGCCTTAATGAAAAGTCTGTAACATAGTTTGTTTAAAATTTCTCAATGTTAGTGTAAAAACACCTTTTTTACCATGTCAAAAACAGCTCTTTTCAAAACAGGCTGGTTTGTGAGATTCTACTTTAATGCTAATGAGCTCTGCTGACTCCGCCCCTTTCTTATGATCTGCTCTCTGAGAGACTGTTTACGTTAGCCACTTTCATAGTGAAACTTGTTAATTAGCACATAATTAGGAAAGGCGATTTTCAATGATTCAATGATTCATTTAAATACATTATACTCACTGCTGGAGGCTGGATCATGAAGGATTCGGTTTAAATATATCCTTATCCTGCCCAAAAAAACCATAAACACTGCAGATAACATAGTGTAAAAATGAATTTACATGCAAGCATCATAAAAAATAATCATGTTTGACTGATTTGCTTCAAATCGGTTGATTTTAGGTCAGCGGTTTGCATGTGACTCAATGGTGCTCTCTGTTGGTAGGTAATAGTAAGATGGCGGATCAAACACTTCTGTTGGCTTCACTGCCAAAAGGCAGTTTAGAACGCGATGAGTGATCCAGTCATATATAGATCAGTGATGTAGATCTACTACAGCAGATCTATCACAGGCCACAAACATGTAATGTGTGTCAGGAGATGATCAGTGATAACGCACACACACACACACACACACACACATCTGGAGATGATCTGAACCCAGATCATGTAACTGTTGAGTGGATCAGTGGATCAGCAATCCAGTGTTTGGTGAATTCTGCTTCATAATAATAGGAAGAGCCGGCATCAAAAGATCAACTAAATATATAACTATGAATGCTTAACTGTCATAAGCTAGTCATCTCTTTGCTAACTTTCCTCATCTCCTGCTTAATAGCCAGTAAGATCTACCGATTTTTGAGTATCATGATCTAGTGAGATTTACCCCTGTGTTTCTTTTAAAGAATTTACTTTTATCTTGCACATTGAATTGATTCCAGATTCATCTTCTCTTCTGCAGGTTTTTGGGTCCTGCTGCAGATGAAGGCTGTCAGTATGTGACTGGAATTGTGGGTAAAAACCCGTTACTCCTGAGAGAGCTGGATCTGAATGGAAGTAAACTAGGAGACACAGAAGTGAATCGGATCGCTGCTCTACTGCAGGATAAACACTGTAAACTCAAAAAACTGATGTGAGTTTTTTTCATTGTTACAAGGACACTTTTAAATTCTTGCTTCTGGGTGTTTATGTGTCTTCATCATCATCACTAGTATTTGTCATCTGTCAGCTAAAAAATCCTGGTAAATATTCAGATTAAAACTGAAGCGTTTTCTCTCCTATGCAGTCTGAAGAACAACTGTATCACAGAAGGAGGTTGTCATGTTCTGGCTGCAGCTCTAAATTCAAACCCTTCAAATCTGACAGAGCTGGATCTGAGTGAGAATAAACTAGGAAACCCAGGAATGAAGATCATCTTGACTCTGTTGGAAAATGTACAGTGTAGACTGGAAAAGCTGATGTAAGTATTTTAAAAGTGTATCCCATTAATTACCCAGATTCTACTGTGATCCACCACAGTTTCATAAATTTTAAAATATTAATTTGGGACTGAGCTGTATTTGGAAATAAAAACTAAATAAATGCTGCTTTATAAGTTATGGAGAATTGTATCATTTGTATCTCCAAACATTAGTCGTAACACTGAAAGCATTCAATAATTCAGAATCAGATTTAATATGAAATATATTTTAATCTAAGATGTGTTTTTAGTAATCTGATTTATTTCTGATATATTTGTTCTGGCCAGTAGTAGTTCTGAATGACTGTTAAATGTAAAAAATAAAAAATAAATAAATGCTGGTGAGTGAGTTATTTTGTGCTTATAACTTGAATTTGAATGGTATACTTAGTTTAACGTTCATGTAATTTAACGTAAAGGTCACTGTTGAGTTTTCTACCAAAGTAAAAGACTGAGGACTCTAAAATAAAGAAATTAAGACAGCATTGTAATTATGGTTTAGGTTTAAGTACTGTACTTTAAAATGCAAAAATTAATAATCAAATTAAATAATTATTTTACAGTGTGATAATCATTCAAATCTCATATTGGAAGATAAAAGTAATATCTAAATCTGCTGTTTGTGTAATTGTATGTGCAGTATATCTTAGGAATTGATCTATCATGTTTTTTTAATAGACTTTCAGACTGCAGTATCAGTGAAGAAGGTTATAAAGCTCTGTCTTCAGCTCTGGGATCAAACCCTTCACACCTGATAGAGCTGGATCTCACAGGAAATGATCCTGGAGAATCAGGAGTGAAGCTGCTCAGTGATTTACTACAGGATCCAAACTATCAACTCAAGGCGAGGTGAGACCTGATAAAATAATGAAAAATAAATGATACACATGTGAATTATATTATATTATTTGACTAATTTAGTAATGTATACATTGTGTTGCATCAAAAATGTTCAAAATGATCAAATGAGCTGCTGTTGTTTTGATAAATGTCAGTACAGTTTAGTTGGGTTAAAAGTTACAGCTTAAAGGGTTAGTTCACCCAAAAATAAAATTATGTCATTAATAACTCACCCTCATGTCGTTCCAAACCCGTCAGACCTCCATGTATCTTCGGAACACAGTTTAAGATATTTTAGATTTATTCCGAGAGCTTTTAGTCCCTCCATTGAAGCTGTGTGTACGGTATACTGTCCATGCCCAGAAAGGCAATAAAAACATCATCAAAGTAGTCCATGTGACATCAGAGGGTCAGTTAGAATTTTTTGAAGCATTGAAAATACATTTTGGTCCAAAAATAGCAAAAAAAAACTACGACTTCATTCGGCATTGTCTTCTCTTCCGTGACTGTTGTGAAAGAGTTCAAAACAAAGCAGTTTGTGATTTCCGGTTCGCGAACCAATCATTCAATGTAACCGGATCTTTTTGAACCAGTTCACCAAATCGAACTGAATCGTTTTAAACGGTTCGCGTCTCCAATACGCATTAATCCACAAATGACTTAAGCTGTTAATTTTTTAATGTGGCTGACACTCCCTCTGAGTTAAAGCAAACCAATATCCCAGAGTAATTCATTTACTCAAACAGTACACTGACTGAACTGCTGTGAAGAGAGAACTTAAGATGAACACCGAGCCGAGCCAGATAACAAAAAAAAGACTGACTCGTTCACGAGTCAAGAACCGGTTGCATTGGTTTTCGGATCACCAGTAGTTCTTTCGGACAGTTAGATGCAATAAACAGGTTGAAGAAAACGGTTCACCGGTTCTTTTGCACTCTACGTAATGGCGTCATTGGCGATGATTGCCCTTAATTCAAGCCTTCGGTTTACCCGCGCTCATAACACTAGCACAGAATCAGTTCAGAATCAACCATAAAAAGAATCAGTTCAGTTCAGACGCTCTGTGTGTTAGTTTTCTTCACGCTGAATCACACATGCGCAGTATCATCAGCTCCTCGGTTCTTGAATCGGACGTGTCCGACAGAGACAGGTTCTTGACCCGTGAACGAGTGCTGTAGACGCTTAGAGCAGAACCATGCATCGTTTATTTATATCTCTTCATGACTCCCTGCAATACAACTCTGATTCATCAATCGCTTCATCTAGTGGTCTGTTATTGATACAACCACAACTACTACAACTGATAACTGAGCGCTAATGTTGAGTCATTCAAATTTGTCAGACTAATATTTTGTGTTCAATTATTTACTTATCAGGAAATGGGCGCATGATAAGCGGTGAAATTATACAGTGTAGTCTTCATCACCCTGCAGAGGTTTATTTTGTAAAATAATCTGCTGACTGTACACTATCCCTCAATTTGGGAACCACTGGAGCAGGTGATCTGTGCTCTATTAGTTTGGTCTGTTACGATGCTCTGTGTTCGATGTAGCACGGTGTTGCACGCAGAGGACAAAAACATTCAGCCTCGACTCTTTATCGTCATTTGTGTTCAAATTTGCAAAGTGTATCAAATTGAACAAAACTATATTAAATGCAAAATTTTAATACATGAATATATAACTATATCCAGTATCCACGGTGTAGCAAAATCCAAATCATGGAACAACATAATACCGCTAGTCACTTTCATACCCACCCCTAATCCAGAGATGGTCTGAACCCAGATCATGTTCTCTGTCAGTGGATCAGCATCCAGTGTTTGGTGAATTCTGCTACATAATAATAGAAAGAGCCGGCATCAAAAGATCAACTAAATATATAACTATGAATGCTTAGCTGTCACAAGCTAGTTATCTCTTTTTTCTAACTTTCCTCATCTCCTGTCAGCATTTGACCTCCTGTAGTTTGTCTCCGTGCCTCTAGAGGTCTCCTGTGTTCCCTTCTGTCTTTGTTCTTCTTTGGCTACTCTTGTTAGCGTTATCCAGGTCACCTGTGCCTTGTTTCCCTTAGAGTATTTTAGCTGAGTCTTTCCCTTGTTTGACACTTGGTTTTTGAGTCCAGGCTGCATGCTACCAGCTCTGTATTTACAAGTCCTTCCAAGTTTTCCCATGCTACCTCAAGTAAGGCGTTCCTAGTTATTTGATTGTTCACATGCTCTAGTTTTGTTTTCTCCCCTCGTGGAGTTTTTATTTTCCCTTGTGGTTTTGTTTTCCCATTATCTCTCTTGTTATTAATTCCTCTGTCTGAGAAGAACTTTTGTTGGATTTTCTGGCTTCCAAAGTCCTTTTTTTTCAATAAACCAATATTGCTTGGAGTACTGCCTTGAGTATTTCAATTGGGTCCAGCACCTCAGCCTCTGTGGCCTAGTGGCAGATCTCTCAACCACCACACCAGAGATCCGAGTTCTAGCCCGGCCCCTGACAGAAAAACCAAGTGACTCATGGACCCAGAAACACTCAGTTCCAAGGACCTATTGGCAGTGATTGCTCAACATGAGGCATCCTTTCAGCGCCATGAAGCTGTTCTCAGCCGACAAGAAGAGCTAATGGCCAAACATTCTCAGCTCCTGGCTGATGTAATGAGCTCCATCCGCCAGCTATTTGAACGCCTCCCGGGTTCTTCACCTTCCTCTGCATCACCTCCGAGTGGCATCAGGCCTTCCCCTGTGGTGGAGCCCCGACTACCGCCTCCTAAGCCCTTTGCTGGAGACCCCAGTTCCTGCCAGGGTTTCCTCACCCAGTGTTCTCTCACTTTCGAGCTCCAACCATCAAGCTTCCCCACGGATCGCTCTAAGATTGCCTACATTATCACCCTTCTTTCAGACAAAGCACTCTCTTGGGCCTCAGCAGTGTGGCAATCCCAGGACGCCTGTTGTGAGTCTTATATGGCATTCGTGGAAGAGTTCAAGCGGGTGTTTGATCATCCTGTCAGTGGTCGGGAAGCGTCTAAGCGCTTACTCACTCTCCGTCAGGGCCCCCGAAGCACTGCAGATTTTGCCATTGAGTTTCGGACCATAGCTGCAAAAAGTGGATGGAACGATGAGGCACTGAGGGTCTGCTTTCAGGGAGGGTTGTCTGAGCCCCTTCAAGATGAGTTAGCCACTCGAGAAACGCCTGAAGATCTTGAATCTCTCATAGCAATGGCTATCCGGCTAGACAATCGTCTGAGAGAGCGGAGGGCTGCCCGTCGCAAGGAGTCTCAGTCCCAAGTTTCTCTGAGGAGGTCCGGTTCTCCAGTTTGTGCTCCTTCCTCCAGAAATCCCCCAGTTCCTGAACTGCTCCACGATCCCCCAGAAGATATGCAATTGGGCCGTTCCAGGCTTTCTCCTAACGAGAGGGAACGTCGCATGAGGGAGCGTCGTTGTCTCTACTGCGGTGCTTCCGGCCACTTCCGTTCCTCTTGCCCCGAGCTCTTGGGAAACGCCTGTCCCCATACAGCAACAGGAGGGCTGTGATGGGGAAAATTAGAGCTCCTCCTGCTAACGCCGTCCTAGCAGTTCCAGTTACGTTGTCCTGGGGGGGGCCACCAGCATCAGGTCCAGGCTATGATTGATTCAGGGGCTGCAGGTGACTTTCTAGACCTAACCTTGGCGAAGAAACTTAATATCCCCACACAACTTCTTCCTCAACCCCAGGCAGTTACTGCCTTGGATGGCAGACCTCTGGAACCGGGCAAAGTTACAGAAGCCACTCAATCCCTGCAACTTACCATCTTTCAACACCAGCAGGAGGAGACCCTCTATCTTATTGACTCCCCTGAGTACCCGGTTATCCTGGGTCACCCTTGGCTGTGCAGACACAATCCCCATATCGACTGGCCCACTGGCACTATCCTATGCTGGGGCTCTACCTGCCAACTCTCCTGTCAACTTCAGAGTTCCCCAGTCCCTTGTCCCGAGTTTCAAGAGTCTATCGACCTGTCTCGAGTCCCCAGAGTTTATCATAAGTTTAAGGCAGTGTTCAGCAAGTCCCGGGCTACCTCCTTACCACCTCACCGCGCTTACGACTGTGCTATCGAATTACTCCCTGGCTCTTGCCCTCCCAGGGGTCGGATCTTCTCCCTGTCTCCTCCAGAGCGCTCAGCTATGGATCTCTACATTAAGGAGTCCTTGGCAGCCGGTATCATCCGTGCCTCAACATCCCCAGCTGGGGCAGGTTTCTTCTTTGTTCAGAAGAAAGACGGGGGTCTTAGGCCTTGTATTGATTACCGGGGCCTCAACAAGATCACGGTTCGAAATCGATACCCCCTACCGCTCATGGCCACTGCCTTTGAACTGCTTCAAGGAGCCTCTGTTTTCACTAAACTGGATCTCCGCAATGCTTACCATCTTGTGCGGATCCGGCAGGGAGACGAATGGAAGACTGCCTTCAACACCCCCACAGGCCACTACGAATATCTCGTAATGCCGTTCGGACTCACCAATGCCCCCGCAGTATTCCAAGCACTAATTAATGATGTCCTCCGGGATCTTCTTAATCAATTCGTCTTTGTATACCTTGACGATATTCTCATTTTCTCAAAGTCACTGGAGGAGCATGAGGGGCATGTAAGCAGGGTTCTCCAGAGACTCCTTGATAATCACCTCTACGTAAAGCCAGAGAAGTGTGAATTTCATGTTACCCAGGCTCAGTTTCTCGGATTCATTGTCACTCCTGGCCACCTGGAGATGGACCCTAAGAAGGTAGAGGCGATCCACAACTGGCCCATACCTACTAAGGTGAAGGAGGTACAACGTTTCATTGGCTTTGCAAATTTCTACCGGAAGTTCATTAAGAATTTCAGCTCTGTTGTTGCCCCCTTGACAGCACTTACTAAGGGAGGAGGTACCATGGTTCAGTGGGGCCCGGAGGCAGCGGGGGCCTTCGAAGATCTCAAGCGCCGTTTTACTTCCGCTCCTATTCTTCTGATCCCTGACCCAGACAGACCTTTTGTGGTGGAGGTGGATGCCTCAGAGGTGGGGGTTGGGGCCATCCTGTCGCAGAGAGGTACAGATGGAAAGTTACACCCTTGCGCCTTCATGTCTCGTCGCCTGTCGGATGCCGAGCGCAACTACCACATGGGGGATCGTGAGTTGCTCGCAGTTAAACTGGCCTTGGAGGAGTGGCGCCACTGGCTCGAGGGGGCCCAGCACCCTTTCCAGGTTCTCACGGACCACAAAAACCTGGAGTATCTCCAGCAGGCTAAGCGGTTGAATCCTCGGCAAGCTAGGTGGTCACTGTTTTTTAATCGATTCCAGTTTCTCCTATCTTACAGACCTGGCACCAAGAACATCAAGCCAGATGCCCTGTCTCGAGCCTACTCCCCTGACACCCAAGAGAAGAATTTGACTCCAATAATTCCGAGGTCTAGTATCGTCGCGCCCCTTCAGTGGGAACTGGAAAGAACGGTGCGAGAGGCCCTTGCCCATGAGCCTGATCCAGGTGGTGGTCCCCCTGGACGCCTGTTCGTTCCTCAAGTGGCCCGATCCCGGGTCTTGCAGTGGGCTCATGAGTCTCCCTTGACTTGCCATCCAGGAAGTGCCCGCACCCTTGACTTTCTCCAGAGGCGGTTTTGGTGGCCATCCATCAAGAAGGACGTTAAAGTCTATGTGGAGGCCTGCTCCGTATGCAACCAAGGAAAGTCTGCACATCAGCGACCTCAGGGGCTGCTCCATCCCTTACCTATTCCCCGCAGGCCCTGGTCCCATCTCTCTCTGGACTTTGTTACCGGGCTTCCGCCATCCAAGGGCAATACAGTCATCCTGGTGGTTGTAGACCGGTTCTCCAAAGCGGCCCGGTTCATTCCCCTGCCCAAGCTGCCTTCAGCCAAGGAGACTGCGGAGCTCCTCATGAACCATGTCTTCCGCATATTCGGTATTCCCCTGGACATTGTCTCTGACCGAGGTCCCCAGTTCTCGGCCCGGTTCTGGGGAGCCTTCTGCAGGCTGATGGGGGCAACGGCCAGCCTATCGTCTGGGTTCCATCCGGAGTCTAATGGCCAGACAGAACGTATTAATCAGGACCTGGAGACCACCCTACGGTGTATGGCGGCTAACAATCCCACGTCGTGGGCCACCTATATAATTTGGGCTGAATATGCACACAACACCCTCCAGTCCTCAGCTACTGGACTATCTCCCTTTGAATGCCAGTTTGGATATACCCCTCCATTATTCCCAGAGGAAGAGGCGCAAGTTGGTGTTCCCTCGGCCCAACGCTTTGTCCAACGCTGTCGGCTTACGTGGAGGAAGGCCAGACGTACCCTCCTTCGAACTTCCCAGAGATACCAAGTTCAGGCTAATCGTCGCCGTCGGACAGCCCCCAACTTTCGAGCTGGTCAAAGAGTTTGGCTATCTACTAAGCACCTGCCCCTCTGGGTCGAATCCAAGAAACTCTCCCAGAAATACATCGGGCCTTTTCGCATAGCAAGGAAAGTTAACCCTGTTTCTTATCGTTTATTTCTCCCTCGTTCCCTTAGAATTAACCCCACGTTTCATGTCTCTTTACTAAAACCTGTCTTGTCTTCTCCGTTTGCTCCCCCGCACAGGCCCCCTCCACCTCCCAGGATCATCAACGGCCAGCCAGCCTACACAGTGCGCCGGATACTGGACTCCCGGAGGGTCCAGAACTCATTACAATATCTGGTGGACTGGGAGGGCTACGGGCCAGAGGAGCGCTCCTGGGTTCCAGCCAGAGACATCCTTGACCCAAGCTTGATCCGGGAGTTTCACACCCGGAGGCCCGGGTGTTCTGGAAGGAACGTCAGGAGCCGTTCCTAGCGGAGGGGGTCCTGTCAGCATTTGACCTCCTGTAGTTTGTCTCCGTGCCTCTAGAGGTCTCCTGTGTTCCCTTCTGTCTTTGTTCTTCTTTGGCTACTCTTGTTAGCGTTATCCAGGTCACCTGTGCCTTGTTTCCCTTAGAGTATTTTAGCTGAGTCTTTCCCTTGTTTGACACTTGGTTTTTGAGTCCAGGCTGCATGCTACCAGCTCTGTATTTACAAGTCCTTCCAAGTTTTCCCATGCTACCTCAAGTAAGGCGTTCCTAGTTATTTGATTGTTCACATGCTCTAGTTTTGTTTTCTCCCCTCGTGGAGTTTTTATTTTCCCTTGTGGTTTTGTTTTCCCATTATCTCTCTTGTTATTAATTCCTCTGTCTGAGAAGAACTTTTGTTGGATTTTCTGGCTTCCAAAGTCCTTTTTTTTCAATAAACCAATATTGCTTGGAGTACTGCCTTGAGTATTTCAATTGGGTCCAGCACCTCAGCCTCTGTGGCCTAGTGGCAGATCTCTCAACCACCACACCAGAGATCCGAGTTCTAGCCCGGCCCCTGACATCTCCTGCTTAAAAGCCAGAAAGATCTTCAGATTTTTGAGAATCATGATCTAGTGAGCTTTTGCCCCTGAGTTTCTTTTAAATAATTTACTGTTAACTTGCACATTGAATTGATTCCAGCTTCATCTTCTCTTCTGCAGGTTTTTGGGTCCTGCTGCAGATAAAGGCTGTCAGTATGTGACTGGAATTGTGGGTAAAAACCCGTTACTCCAGCGAGAGCTGAATCTGAGTGGACATAAACTAGGAGACACAGGAGTGAATCAGATCTCTGCTCTACTGCAGGATAAACACTGTACACTCAACAAACTGAAGTGAGTATCTTACATCATTTCACATGTTACATGACTAGTAATGTTACAGTCATCTATTTTAATTCTCATTTGAGTCCGACCTCACGTTATAAAGCTTAGAAGAGCCAGGGCATTTTTTAATATAACTCTGATTATATTTGTCTGAAAGAAGAAATACATCTAGGATGTCTTGAGGGTGAAAAAATCATGGGGTAATTTTCATTTTTGGGTGAACCATTCCTTTAAGTGCACAGGGGTTGGAGAAAATAATGTGAACACATTAGAAATAGCCAGTATTTTATTAATGTGTTTACCATCTTTTGCCTTTAATACAGCTTAGAATAGATTAATACAACTTTTGAATAGACTTCAGTTAAATTCTGTCTCTAACATCTGCTGTGACTGCTGAATGTGATCATGTTTACTGACTACAAACTGAGGATTGAAGACTAATTAAAAAAAAGTATATGTGTGTATGTGTATGCATGTTTCTATATTTAAATGTAATTTCATAAAGGCAGGGTCAGTCTGGTTTCGAGGTCACTTCTGGGGCTTGATCGTCCAGGCTTCCTCTGGGACAACGGCCAGGGTTTTTTGGCCAACTGGGTCTCTGAGTTTAGGTTAGAGGAGGTTATGAATGAAGGTGACTTGTAAAGTTGTGTAATTTAAACATTTGAAAGTTATGCTAATACAGCAGGTCAAATACACAACCCAATATTCAATCATTTCAGTTAATAATGCCAAAAATACACACATTTCTCTTTTATCCAGTGGCGCAGAACTGTTTTCATTGTGTTTATTAATGGGACACAACAGAATAGTTCTGTTCTGCTGTATCAGAACATATTCATAGTGTTTATTGATGCTTCATATCATCTCTCTGTCATCAAACACCAGATTAATGAATGTGTAACACAACTGAACAGAACCGGTCCAGACTGGGCTTTATTCTGTGCAGGCATTGCTTCTTCAGTCTGACCTGTTTCAGAGAAATATTACTGTACTTCACATCTACACACACAGACAAACCTACAGTTTTATTTAGATGTGCAAAGTTGAATCTGTGTAGCAAAGCTGATCAAGTCACTGGACAGAGCAGAGCGAATGCATTTACGTTGTTGTGATGTGCAGACCAGAATCAATTTAAACACAAATACGCAGCAGTCAGGACTTTTATTTTAGACAATATGATCAGTTTTAGACAAAAGATGAAATAAGAATTATATGACAGAAATAAAAAGATATAAAAGATTTTAACACCTTTCACACAAGGTTGTTAGGAATTAAAACTTTGTTCTATCTCTATCAAGAATCAGCACAAATTGTACATAAATCATGAAGTGTAAATTATTTGATTAAATGAACAAGTTTTGAAGACCAAATTGTTGAAAATTATCCAAAGTTCAAATTCAGACACTCTTCTTCTGTTTTTTTTTTTTTTTTTTTTGTTTTGTTTTATCAAGACATTGTGAATTTATTAAATAGTTTTCTTTTGTCTTCTCTCTTTCTCTCAATGTAGGTTAAGAGACTGTGATTTGACAGATGAAGGTTGTTCTGCTGTGACTTCATGAACACAACGTGTCTGATTCATTGTGTTTTCTCTTTCTGTCTTCAGTCTGTGTGCTTGCAGTATTACAGAGAAACAGTGTCTCATCCTGACTTCAGCTCTGAAATCAAACCCATCACACCTGAGAGAACTGAACCTGAGTCTGAATGAACTACTAGGAGACTCTGGAGTGAAACACCTCAGTGATCTACTGATGAACACACAATTCAAGCTGGAGAAACTAGAGTTAGTATCATTATACTCTACAGCAGTTACAGTCAGATTAAAGATTACTGTTTACTTTCAGGAAAAGGATGTAATGTGTGGCCAAGTACAGTGTCCCATACTCTGAACTTGTGCTCTGCATTTAACACACACAGACACACACACACACACATACACACCATGAACAGACACACACACTCTCACACACACACACACACACCTGCGGAGCTGAGGAACAGTTGGGGTTCAGTTCTTGCTCAAGGGTCTCATCTCAGTCAATCACCGGAGATCACAGCAATCCAGTTCATTAATGGACCAAATTATTATTATTTTTTTTTGTATTCACTCAGACATGCTGTACAGTAAAGAATGACAATTGCAAATAAAGTTTAAAATGTCTTTAGGTAAACTGTAAATCAGAAACAGAATTTTCTTGATTTCTCACATTTAAACTCATTTAATATTATTTTTAAGCAGTTCTGCAGATGATCCGATATCTTAATCTACTTAAGTTTAAGTTACTTAAGTACTTTTCTGTTTTTGTTTATGGACATATAATAAGGTTTTTGGCAATGTTGTATTAATTATTGCACTGTATGGTGTTAACACATGATGAATTACTCACACATGAACATAACGTATCTGATTCATTGTGTTTTCTCTTTCTGTCTTCAGTCTGTATGGATGCAGTATTACAGAGAAACAGTGTCTCATCCTGACTTCAGCTCTGAAATCAAACCCATCACACCTGAGAGAACTGAACCTGAGCTGGAATCAAATAAAAAACACAGGACTGAATCACTTATGTGACGTACTGAAGGATTCACGCTGTAAACTGGAGAGATTGAGGTCAGTAACATTCACATACAAGAATCAAAATGATGAAAATCACTTTGTTTAACTCTTATGTGCTGTTCAAGGTCTTTTGAGACCCAAATTACGTTTGATGAAATAAAAACAAAAATGTTCCCTTTATCTAAATGACATGAGATTTGTACGGTTGTCAACACTTTGTGCTCTACAAATAGAAACTTAAATTGGATTGATACCTGGTTGTCTGTTAGTGTGAAAAATGTCTCTCTCTGGAGACTCACATTGAAATGAATGAGGAAATTATCAAATCAATACTTTCTTCTTAATTTATCAAATAAAATCAATAAATCCACCACAATTCAGACCACAAAATACACAAGGATGAAGTGGCTACCCTTCCACATGATCACAATGTAGAACGATTACCCTCACATACACCCCCCAAAAATCAACCATAGAAATTAATTGGAGAATATAACAATTTTGGTTTTGTTGTTACATAATGTCAAAAATGTCACTCATATACCAACAAAATGTCCTTTTGTTGGCTGTGTTCCCTGTGGTCCCCAAACAGCACGAGTGTCGTCCCCAAACGAACAGCACATAAGAGTTCAACAAAACACTTTATACTCAATATCTCATGATGAATGTGTTCATATTATATTTGTGAAAGATTCTTCATCTTAATGATTTGTTTGTAAGATGATCTCTCTTCCTCTGTTTGTCTCTTTCTAGTCTTTGTGACTGTGGCATTACAGATGTTTATTCTTTAACTCAGTCTTTGACAAACACAAAAGCTCTGCAGTTTCTAAAACAGCTTCATCTGAGAGAGAATAAGATTGAAGACTCAAAGCAGAAGCTCATTGATGTGCTACGAGACTCAAACTGTAAACTGAGGTGAGTAAACTTCACTTTGTGATATTAAAGAGATTCATTTACCTCTGATATGTGAACAAATATATACTTTCAAATATTAGTGAAAAGAGTTTATCAAATGATCATCAAGCTTTATTTCAAAGGGTTTGTGTCTGAATGAAATGTAAATGTGGCCAGATGGCAGAGGGAAGGTATGAATTAAGTGAACTTAGATGAATTAAAGACCCAAAGGGTTAACAATGCCTGACTACGCCACCCTGGGAATCTCACCCAAGGAATTTATTAAAGATACTATACACAGGTCCCCCACTCTGTGGCAAAATAGACAATGGAGACAGAGGAACTGGTATAAAAATATAACTATTTATTTTGAATTTAATGAAAAAAGCTTAAGATGCATTCACTGTAAAAATGGGACCACAATTACACAACTGGTCCAGAAAAGACAATGAGGAGCTGCAGCCTGGGCTACATGACCGGCCGTACAGGCCTTTACTCTAAGTACACTGCACACTCACACCAATCCAAAAGCCCCAGTGCACACTGCAAATCACAGCACTCAGTGAGGAAACACCATCACCACCCAAAGAAATTATTCAGCCCTGCTCTCCTTAAAAGGTCTGCAGCTCCTGTAACACAGAATCTCAGACACACACACACACACACACACACTCAAACACAAACAAAAATAATTAACACAAGATTAAGGCAGGCAACACAGCTGACACTTAATGCCTGGCAAAGTTAACCAAATTAAATCAAATTAAAGAATAAACAAAACAAAACCAATTATCACTGAAACAAACAGAAAGAAAAACAAATAATCACGCCAGTACACTGGCAATAATGCAGAAATTAACCCAAAATAACAAATAAACCAATTAAATGAAAACACATCTGGACCATATAAATGCAAAAGCACTCCCACACCACTCAGCGGATTCACAACCGTATTAAAACGGAATTCCCGAATGTTTAACCAGGAACAAGACAGTGGTGACGTCACTGCATGCCCCTATCACTCAGATAACAGGCACAGGGACCCAGGAATCAGTAGAAGTGAAGATAATATTCCATAGATGCAATGCGAAGTATAATTTCATTTTAATCACTCAGCTGGTGGAGCTCAGGATATGCGAGGAAAATAACTCAGCATATACGGTCATCATCCACCCATACGCAGCATTGTATTGACTGAATGTGGTCGCAAATACAGATGCGAGACACAAGCCGCCACCAACAATAAGTCAAAGCCACAATATCTGCAGCCACGGAGATAACTACAGTTGCCACAATCGTCCTGCAAAGCCAAAGTTACAACAGCCCTTAGTCCATGAACCGGAAGCGAAACGGGGTCCCTGGAAGTGACGCTCGTCTAGGTCACACACGCATGTTGTTTATATACACATAATCCAACCCCCTCTATCGGCCCCAACCAATGAATAAACTAATGCCTAATGAACTTACCGATCTCTACCTGCCACATAAAGTTGATAAAAATGTTGAACACAAAGGAGGAAAGAGAAGAAAAGCACACTGTCACAGTTTTCTACAACAACAGCTGCTTTATTAATGACATCAGTAATAGTGAATCATTAGAGTTTGAAATAGATTTGTTCAGATTGTAGGAAAACGCTGGTAAAATCAGAGCAGATTCAGCTTCAGCTCACAGTCGTTCAGCATCACATGATCAATGTCTCGGTCTCTTGTGTGTTTTTACTTTGACAAGCAACACATCACATTACTTTACACTTACTTTCTGTAAGAGATAATGTACAGTAGGTGGACAGCCTAATTGGGCATTACCGCCGCGCGTACAACTGTAATTCAGTCGCGTGTTAAAATCATTCGCGAAACTACTGCCAGGTTGCGCAAAGGGACGGATTGCGAAATTCATGTAATTGTAAAATGAGATAGAAGAAGGAAGTAAAACAACAATAACATTATGATATAACATTGTAACATAAAAAAACATTATTAAAAAAATATACAATTTGTTAATTTCAAAATGTAGGATAGTCTTAGGCTACAGTCTACTCAACAAAAATTAAAAGAAGACCTTTACACAAAGGATACTATGCATGCTATTTTTATTAAACAGTAAATAAATATAAGGCACATGTGTATGTGTATGTATGTGTATATATATATATATATATATATATATATATATATATATATACATATATACAGTCTTGTTCAAAATAATAGCAGTACAATGTGACTAACCAGAATAATCAAGGTTTTTAGTATATTTTTTATTGCTACGTGGCAAACAAGTTACCAGTAGGTTCAGTAGATTGTCAGAAAACAAACAAGACCCAGCATTCATGATATGCACGCTCTTAAGGCTGTGCAATTGGGCAATTAGTTGAAAGGGGTGTGTTCAAAAAAATAGCAGTGTCTACCTTTGACTGTACAAACTCAAAACTATTTTGTACAAACATTTTTTTTTTCTGGGATTTAGCAATCCTGTGAATCACTAAACTAATATTTAGTTGTATGACCACAGTTTTTTAAAACTGCTTGACATCTGTGTGGCATGGAGTCAACCAACTTGTGGCACCTCTCAGCTGTTATTCCACTCCATGATTCTTTAACAACATTCCACAATTCATTCACATTTCTTGGTTTTGCTTCAGAAACAGCATTTTTGATATCACCCCACAAGTTCTCAATTGGATTAAGGTCTGGAGATTGGGCTGGCCACTCCATAACATTAATTTTGTTGGTTTGGAACCAAGACTTTGCCCGTTTACTAGTGTGTTTTGGGTCATTGTCTTGTTGAAACAACCATTTCAAGGGCATGTCCTCTTCAGCATAGGGCAACATGACCTCTTCAAGTATTTTAACATATGCAAACTGATCCATGATCCCTGGTATGCGATAAATAGGCCCAACACCATAGTAGGAGAAACATGCCCATATCATGATGCTTGCACCTCCATGCTTCACTGTCTTCACTGTGTACTGTGGCTTGAATTCAGAGTTTGGGGGTCGTCTCACAAACTGCCTGTGGCCCTTGGACCCAAAAAGAACAATTTTACTCTCATCAGTCCACAAAATGTTCCTCCATTTCTCTTTAGGCCAGTTGATGTGTTCTTTGGCAAATTGTAACCTCTTCTGCACATGCCTTTTTTTTAACAGAGGGACTTTGCGGGGGATTCTTGAAAATAGATTAGCTTCACACAAACGTCTTCTAACTGTCACAGTACTTACAGGTAACTCCAGACTGTCTTTGATCATCCTGGAGGTGATCATTGGCTGAGCCTTTGCCATTCTGGTTATTCTTCTATCCATTTTGATGGTTGTCTTCCGTTTTCTTCCACGTCTCTCTGGTTTTGCTCTCCATTTTAAGGCATTGGAGATCATTTTAGCTGAACAGCCTATCATTTTTTGCACATCTTTATAGGTTTTCCCCTCTCTAATCAACTTTTTAATCAAAGTACGCTGTTCTTCTGAACAATGTCTTGAACGACCCATTTTCCTCAGCTTTCAAATGCATGTTCAACAAGTGTTGGCTTCATCCTTAAATAGGGGCCACCTGATTCACACCTGTTTCTTCACAAAATTGATGACCTCAGTGATTGAATGCCACACTGCTATTTTTTTGAACACACCCCTTTCAACTAATTCAACTAATTGCCCAATTGCACAGCTTTAAGAGCGTGCATATCATGAATGCTGGGTCTCATTTGTTTTCTGAGAATCTACTGAACCTACTGGTAACTTGTTTGCCACGTAGCAATAAAAAATATACAAAAAACCTTGATTATTCTGGTTAGTCACATTGTACTGCTATTATTTTGAACAAGACTGTACATATAAGCTAAATGTTTTTCATTTTCATTTCGGTTCATTCTTGGTTTAAAAAAAAAATCTTCAGGTTCCATATGCAGAGCGAAATGGGAACGGTCCAGCATTTAGCAATAATTAGTATTAACTCTGTTATTATTCTTGATTTTCAAACTACCAACATTTTTGAATTATGCCTTATGTGTGACCAAAAAAAAAAATTATTATTTGTTTCAGCTGTTTGATCCCGCACATATTCACTGGGAACAGCAGTCGTTCACATTCAGCGTTAGCACTTTGACATATTGTTAATTATGATTTTTTTACATCGATACTGAAACACGAGTGAACTACACAGCCTATTTTCCTCATGAATAATAGTTAAGCTTCAAATGGGCAACATCACGAATATGGAAAGTTTGGATTTCTCCCGAATGAGAAAGCCCAACCTTACCTGCTTAGCTTTAAATTATTATATTTGTTTATTTTTTTATTTTTTTCTAAGCCTATATTATTATATACTGCAATTATATTTATCCATTAGAATTATATATTTTTAATTCTTGTTTTGTTCTGATAAATTTGTTAAATTTAAAGGATTTGTTGTAAAGTGAAGGGAACTAAAAATATCCTGTTGGTACATTATAACATTATTAGGCCAGCCGTTATTATTTCTAAATGTAATATAATGCAACTTATACCTGACTTATATTTTTTCCACAAACTCTGATTTATTTTTTAGCGTGTTTAAAAAAAAAACATGCAGCAAACGAAAATAGGTGATTAATCCGTTAAAATGAAACCTATACACGACTCATATATTTTTTTTCCTCTGACAAACTTCATATATTTTTTAGCGTGTTTAAAAAATAAAAAATAAAGAAAACATCCAGCAAATGAAAATAGGCGATTAATCCGTTAAAATTTGTTACTCTGGGTTAACAGTAATTAAAATTATTTTATACTTCAGAACAGAGCCTGGGCCTAATCTAGGCTATCCAGATTATTTATTTATTTATTTTTTTCATTGCATCTGAAAATGACTTGAAAATTCACTTCACGCGCTCTGGCGCAGATCAGCCTCCCGCTATGCTCAGCTGTGGGCGATTTAAAAATGTTTGATATAAAGGTTGCTGTCCCATTTTATACAGGAATTGTTCATTTTAAAAATTTGAATTATATTGTTAGATCTAATTATATTATTAACACAAGTTCATTTAGGCTATTTAACATGCACTGTGACATTTAACCATTTTTTTTATAAACTCCTTGAGAATTTAAAGTTAGTTTAATAGTATTTAAATTCAAGTTAAAAAAAGTTTTTAATTTCTTAAATTATTGTTATTAATTATTAATATGTTATCATGTTTATTCTTGTAGAAAATACATGTTTATTCTTTAAGAAAATAAGGGAAAAAATAAGGGACGATCCAAATATTTTTTTTGCTTTACCTATTTATGTAGGCTACAATTATTCAAAAAAATAAATAAATAAAAAATAATAAAATAATGTCATTAAAAAATTCCATAGGCCTGAGTAATTTTGACCCTTATAGAATTGTTACTTTAAAGGTTAGTGATTTAGGTGAAAATACTGTGAAATTACTAATGGCATGGATTTTAGAGCATGACAACTGAAGGTTTATGAAACATTAGCCAATAAAGCATTTTTTTTTTAAACAATGGAACTTAAAGTTGTGAACTACAATATAATTTCAACCATACAGCATGTGAATAAATAAAATGCATACTTTTTATGACATTTCATTATTCATAAAATGCATAACGTTTCTGGTGTTTGGATTTGTCCTTCAATATAATGAGCTCCAAGTTTAAGAATAGCCCTAGACTAGTTTCTCTCTCTCTCTCTCTCTCTCTAACAGCATTAGCTCAATGAAATATGTCTTCCTTCCATTAGAATTAATGTTTTCCAGCCTTGCTAAATGTTGGGCTCGTGATCAATAAGTTGTATTCGCCTCAATCTGATTTAGTAAAGTCAAACCGCAGACATTGAAGCTGCATCACTGAGCGGGAGTCCCGAATGATTGATTGATTTGTTATTATCATTATTGTCTTGTGAAAATAATAATATGGGCTGCAAGAAAATAATGAATACAAAGAGTAGTGCTGCTGAGTGCAGGCATGTTTCAGCCCAGTAACACACCGTTCTTCAGAGCCAAAAAAACAGACCGAATTCAGTTCAGCTGGAGGGGTTTTGGTTTTTGGGGTTAGTTATGTATGACTTGTAGGTTGGGATAAACGTGTGAATTGCTCTTTCATATGGATAGTGTCTTTATGAGGATTTCACTCGCTGAACTGGTTTATATAGGACTGTTGTTTTGGTTATAGACTAAAAAAATGATCTGTCCCCACGTAAGATTTTTCTAGTTCTAGTCGTTCGTTTGATATATTCAACTAATCAGAGGTTTATATTAAATTTACATAATCAAATCTTAATATTTTCCACGCACAAGAACATGCATTAAGTTTGCAACAAAGCACACACAGAAGTAGCCTAATAATTGTGAAAAAAATTAGACATTTTAATTATTTATTAATAAACAAATGTTTTCTTGTCGGCTGCAAGATGAAATTCACAGTGCTGGCTCTCTCATTCACAGATTACACAATTCGTTTTCATTTAAAAAACATTTCAAGCTTTCTGTAAATATATTTTTAATGTATGTGAGACACCACGATATTATGTTAATTAAACAATTATAAATTCATTATCAGGAAAAAATTACAGTGATGAGATGGCGCCTCCCTGTCATTAATGCACATTAATCATTTTTGCACATACACTTGAATATGAGCGTCGTGTTTTCACTCGCTCCAAAAGCGCTCCATCACGAGTACAATTCATGCCAACAGTCCATAATATAACTGCATATTCAGCAAGAATTCATGTTAAACATATTTAGCTATAGCTTGATCAGAAGGTTACAATGACAATGAGTCGAGCGGAATGTTAAGAGTTTGTCTGTTTCTTTTACTGATTATTTTCAGGTTAAAGCATGATTTAAACAGATTCATACGCAATCGCTTTCGCAATAATGCATTCAAACAAATGTAATCTTACAGTGCTACTACATTATCAGCATGCTATCTGATTTTGAAATCTTGAAGAAGTTAATCGATCTGTTTAGATAAAATAACTGACAAAAATGTACTGTTATTTTCATCACAAACAAAATTTTCACAGCAGAAAGCAGCAATTAAAAATGTAATGCTTACAACGTTATTAGTTTGGCATGTGATACAGGGAAAAAGTTGACACAAAATAGCTTTAGCCACTTTGAAACTCTCCTGTTATTTTTTTATTATTATTATTATTTTATAGGCTACATTATGAACATAACATTTCAAACATACTGAAATACTTTATTCACGGAGTGAAGGCGGAGTGTGTTTCTGGTATCATTGCGCGTGGAGGGGAAGTTGTTGCTTCTCACAGACTCTGCTGTGAGAGAGAGATGTTTCACCTGACGAAATGAAGACGACCGCGGGAACACAAGCACAGCACATCCGCTAAAAATCAACCTGCAGCAATGCTCGTTCATCGACTTGCCAAGCTTTACTTTTGTAGGTCGCATGGCAGTAAATAATTCGATAATATGACCATGACGTCAATACAGATATTAAATGAAAACATTAAAACAAGCAGGGCTGTAAAATAATATCTCGTGTCTCGTGTAGACACACAGAAAGTATCTGCTCTATTTACAAATAAGTTGTATAAGAAAAAAGAAAAAAAAAATACTAAACTAGCGGCATAACGAGATGGAAATATAAACTAGAAAATATATTAACAGGTCCTCCGTCCATGACACTGACTCACTGCGGAGCTGCAGTTTCAATCTTAACAGCTCTTAAAGCTGAGTGGATGGTTAGATGCATGATGGGCTAGTATTAAATAAATAAATAAATAAATAAATAAATACATACATACATACATACATACATACATACATACATACATACATAAATAAAGGTCTTTCCAGCATTAAGGTAATAACATTACTGTTTTTTTTAATCATCTTGTTGCAGTTATAAATTTGACTGCTAAATGAATGATAAAGAACTGTATTACAACTTGTTTTGTAAGATTTTTTTCGTCATTTAAATATTGATTTAAAAATCGGTTTAAATCATAAATCAGATTTTTTTCTAAAATAAAAAAAAATCTAGGATTTTTTTTTTTAGGCCATATGTTATTGCCCAACTTTAAAAGCAAGTAAAGAAGGCTCCCTTTAAAATCACTTAAGTTGTCAATTACTAAACCTCTTTTTTACATCGTGTGTATTTTGTTGATTATAATGAGAGAACGTAATCCATCCATTCTTTAGAGTTTCAAAGATTTAATCGTGCAGGTTTAATTTTATTAGTTTCTTGTTTTAGGCTAAGTAGGCCTAAATAATGGGAACGAAATTATACAGTGCTTCACGTTTAAACATGCAACAATTTCTTAATCAGTTTACAGACAAATGTCTTTTTCCCAGTAAGTTATGTCAAAATAAAGGACAGGTAACGAATAACAAAAATGCATGTTGTTTTATTAAAGGAAAAAATATATTTATATTTAAAATATAAATTAAAATATAGGCATAATATATGAAAATATTGACATTTTGCATATTAATCCATGTAGCCTACCACCCTAAAATACGCTACCACTTTTAATGCTCCAGTGCAAAGTAAACCACAATTTATTTTGAATAATATAACACATAATTCATATAATATAAATAATACTGCACACATTTTAAATGTGTCAAATCTAAAATATGGTTTAATAACATGTAGCTTAGAAAATATAATCACAGGTTCAGGCACAGGCTTGACATTTATCCTGCTTGAATTCGTTCTAAGAAATGCACATAACTTCATAAATACCAAACTTTCATCTGTGAATATTAAATATTAAATATATTAAATATTTAAACTATAGTGTTTTCTTTCATTTTCCGTGACTGAAGCAGTCAAATGTAACACATCAGCGAGGCAAAACTGACGTCTATTTTCGAAAATGTGCTTTGATGCGCTTGTTTGATAACTTGTGGTTAAAGCGCCACTCAGCGGTCAAAAGCTGAAAATGTTCTTTACAAATGCTGCGGCGGCAGTAAAAAGGGCCTTTTGAATGTCTACTTACTGTACCTCCTGCTGCTTGTTATCACAGAATAAACCCGACAGGGTGATCAGGACTAGTGTCCTCCTGAAGAGACTTATTCTGTGATAACATCCGGCTGCATGTGCATTATCACACTTATTATATGCTTTCTTGACACAGAAGTGAAGAATTAGAGACACTTTAGATTCAGCTAAACACTTCTGGTCAGTTAGCAACAACTTGAACAACAAGACACACTTTGAACAATGTCTCCTCAAGTCTACTATTAACAGGAATCTCCTGCGGTTTGGTTTGAGGGTAAATCCAGTCAGTAACTGAGGCACAAGCTAATAGCAGTTGTGTTTGAATGAAACGAGTGAGAGCGCGGTGCTGTGATACGAGAGAAGTCAAAGAAACGCCCGACTCAAATACCGTATGACTGTGTGTTATTCTGCTGCTAATGACACACACCTAATGAATGACACACCTCCGAATGTCACGACTGACCAATCAGAATCCAGTATTCCAGCGAGCTGTGCAATCATTTCACTTATTTACTGAGACCAGTACAAACATGTTTAAACTAGAGGACAAACAGTGATTTTGAAAAAGTACACAAAAAAGTGATTGAAATATAGTAACTAATTTGTACTTTGTTCTACTGAACTCTGATGATATTCTCTTTTATTCCACCTTACAGTTTAGATAGCTAGAGATCCATCACCAAAAGATGATAAATGCTTTATCTCATAATGTGAACTGGTCTTGAGAGGAGCAGTAAACATCAGCTGAAGATCCACAGAAGAGCTTCACTACTGTCTATCAGGAGAAATAAATGTGTGATAAATGTGTAAATGTGATCCATACAGGTGAAGAGATTCAAGACTTTACAATCAAATAATGCAGCATGTGTGTTAGAAACATGATATTGAATGATTAATGTTGCTTTAGTATTCAAGCAGATGATCATTGTGTTTAATGTAAAGCTGGAACAGAGGAGGAAGAAGCTCAGATTAGTCTCTCTGGCTCTTCAGTTTAATAATATTTCTATTAAACTCATTCATAATGATTCAAATGTTTAAATGTGATGTGCAGCACTTAAAGGAGGGGTGAAATGCTATTTCATGCATACTGAGTTTTTTACACTGTTAAAGAGTTGGATTCCCATGCTAAAATCAGGGAAGTCGTGGCCTAATGGTTAGAGGGTTGGACTCCCAATCGAAGGGTTGTGGGTTCTAGTCTCGGGCCGGACGGAATTGTGGGTGGGGGGAGTGCATGTACAGTTCTCTCTCCACCTTCAATACCACGACTTAGGTGCCCTTGAGCAAGGCATCGAACCCCCAACTGCTCCCCGGGCGCCGCAGCATAAATGGCTGCCCACTGCTCCGGGTGTGTGCTCACAGTGTGTGTGTGTGTGTTCACTGCTCTGTGTGTGTGCATTTCGGATGGGTTAAATGCAGAGCACAAATTCTGAGTATGGGTCACCATACTTGGCTGAATGTCACTTCACTAAACATGGACAAAGTTTCAAAAATTAAGTTGTACGTTTGAAGGAGTATTTTTGTTCCAAAAATACTCCTTCCAGTTTGTCACAAGTTTCGGAAAGTTTTTTTCGAGTATGGCTCTGTGTGACGTTAGATGGAGCGGAATTTCCTTATATGGGTCCTAAGGGCACTTCTCCCGGAAGAGCGCGCGCTCCCGTAGAGCAGAGCACAGACATTCACTGATCAGAGCGAGAGACCGAAATGTCACAAAAGAAGTGTGTTTTTGGTTGCCAGGGCAAGACAACCCTGCACAGATTACCAAAAAAAAAAAAAAAAACAGCATTAAGGGACCAGTGGATGGAGTTTATTTTTACAGAGCATCAACGGAGTTGTGCAAGTGTTTTTGTTTGTTCCCTGCATTTCGAAGATGCTTGTTTTACAAACAAGGCTCAGTTTGACGCCGGATTTGCATATCGTTTATTTCTTAAGGATAATGCAGTCCCAACGAAAAAGGGTCGCGATCGTGTGTTGGAACCGCAGGCGGTGAGTAAAACTGCTTCAAATATCTCTGTGTTGTTAACTTAGCTATCGGCGCGTAAGCACATCAAGTAAACAACATGCGATGTTGTCATCAAACTGCACTTTCCACATGTACACCTTAAAAAAAAAAAAAGACGAGATAAAGTGGAACTTAGTCATTTTCCAAAACCGCTAAGCAAATATATACAGTTTCAATACATACTAGAGACGTCCTGCTGTAGTCGTTGCTGATGCTGCTCTTGTTCAATTTCAGCCTCTGGATCCGATTCTGAATCATAAATATACCGCTGAATCTGACTGTTAGCCATGGTTTGTTTTGGATGATGGTTTTTTCCTCACGGTAATGTCACAGCTTCCAAACGCTCTCAACGCAAAAGCCTACTGGCGCTTGTGATTCTTTAGCTCCGCCCACACGTTACGCCTCCAGCCGCTCGTGTTTTTCCGGGAAAAAATGCTACAGACTATCTTTCTCTTATAAATATAATAAAACTAAAGACTTTTTTGAGTTATGAAGGATGCAGTACTACTCTATAGGTACTCAAGATTAACAGGATATTGAGTGAAAACGAGCATTTCACCCCCCCCCCCCCTTTAAATGTATCAAAAGATATAAAGCAAATCTACAATGTGTGAAATTTCCATGTTACTTAAACATGTCCATGATCTCTGTTACATTTTCTACTCATTGTTATTCTGTTTAATTCTATATTAAGTTAGCTATGTGTCGTCTGTTGCTAACAATCACAAATCCTCTCATTACAACAAACAAAGCAGAAACACAGTTTCAATAAAAGCTGGATTGTGCAGTTTTGACAGATTAATTGATTAAAACGGGAGTTTTCACACACAGAGTTTGTGCTGAACTGACTGACAGCTTCAGTGTTTAGAAATGCTGGGCCTTTTACTCGCTGTTTGTCTCATTTTATTCACTATCTGCAGTAAAGGTGGTTTTTCATCAGACTTTGTACAGAAGTACAAAAAATATCATATTGTTCTTCTCTTTATTTTCATGTCATTCTCAACAGTACAAACAACACTTTTAAAATAAATTGGTTAAAACAGTTTATTAAAAACAGTAGTTCTGTGTGGAATATTTTGTCTAAACATTTATTTAAACAGCTTGGTGTTGTCCGTTTTTTTTTTTTTCTTTGATGCAATGTTGATGTAAACAAAATCCTCTTCAATGATCTGATGATTCTTTGGGGAAGTCGTGGCCTAATGGTTAGAGAGTCGGACTCCGAATCGAAAGGTTGTGAGTTTGAGTCCCGGGCCGGCAGGAATTGTGGGTGGGGGGAGTGCATGTACAGTTCTCTCTCCACCTTCAATACCACGACTTAGGTGCCCTTGACCAAGGCATCGAACCCCCAACTGCTCCCCGGGCGCCGCAGCATAAATGGCTGCCCACTGCTCCGGGTGTGTGTTCACAGTGTGTGTGTGTGTTCACTGCTCTGTGTGTGTGCACTTCGGATGGTTTAAATGCAGAGCACAAATTCTGAGTATGGGTCACCATACTTGGCTGAATGTCACGTCACTTTCATGTTCAGGAAAACACATTTATCTGCTGTTTGATTTTTAAACTACTTTTCTCATCACCTTTTTTATTTGAAATAAAAATCACACAAACAATAAATAAATACTTTTTTAGACATTAGTTTGGGACGGTCAGCTGTTGAATAATCGTTTTTGAGTATTAATTAGTTATGTCTTACATTTAAGTGTCATATTTCAGCTGTAGAATATTATATTATCATGAACTCTGTCAAAATACTTTCTCAGTTGCTCAGAAATCAGGGCTGAGACATTAAGGTAAAAAATCAAAGAAACCTGGAAAAAAAATTTAATCTGTTTTCAACATAATAATAATAATAATAATAACAATAATAATAAATGTTTCTTGAGCAGAAAATCAGCATATTAATATGATTTCTGAAGATCATGTGACACTGAAGACTGGAGTAATGAAGCTGAAAATACAGCTTTGATCCTAGAAATAAATTGCATTTTAAGAAAAAAAAAATCACAATATTACTGCTTTTACTGTATTTTGGATCAAATAAATGATAGTGAGCAGAAGAGACTTCTTACGGATCTTATTAATCAAAACCTTTTGACTGGTAGTGTATTAAAACACAATTTCTAAAGTGCCTAAATGTCAAAAAACAATAAATACTAAATGCTAAAAGCCAAAGTGTTTAGCAGACACACTGGTCCACTCGAGGATGCGTGTAAGTGTCACGCTTTGTCTCCTCTAGTCGTGAAAGTTACACGCATGTATGAAGGTGAAGTTATAGAGTACCAGCAGGGCGATCATTTTCTCAATGCCAACAACAGACCAAATATAAGTTATTTAGTGCATTCGCAAAACATTCCCGCGCAAGTTAAGCGTGTAATTGTTGTGTCGATATTAGGTCTTTATTGTGATTTTAGCAATATAACATCACCATATTAGACTACAGACAGGTCAGTGCCTGGACTCAACCTCAGTTTAGCTGGTCACGGCCTGGCTGGGTCATGTTTTAAGCCATATATTTCATTCTTAGAGTGCGGTTATTTAATAAATCCTGAATTAACTAGCGTCTAGCTAACCTCATATTTGCATGTGTGGACTTTAACGTTAAAGCTTTGTGCAAAAATAACACAAAATAAATAATAATTATAGTATTATTAGTATTATTGTGTTCTGATTAAATACAATGGTAACCTATTTTACACTACCAGTTTTAAGCACATTTATAAAGCGCATAAGTGAATGAATAGTCACAGCGTTTTTTTTTTGTGTTTTTTTGATTGACATCCTTTCTCTGCCAGTGTACTTTCTGTAGTCTACTTTATGCAGTCCTGTTTATAAGTGTCATAAGCTTGCAGTAATTATATACTTATTTTATAGGCTATAGGCTAAACAATAATATAGTCATTTATAAGAATTCTGATCATCTGTTCATTTATGCAGTTTGCATGCTAAATATCCATTGTGCAATAACAGCATCACAATTACCTTCTTTATTTTTAAGTGTTCCTGTAGCTCAAGTGGTAGAGCATTGCATTAACAAATGCAAGGTTGTTGGTCCCCGGTCCCCGCGCCGCGCCCTTGAATTGTTTAGCTAAACGGCCCTAAACCGTTTCCCGTTCATTCTCAATGGTAGTGCTAAACCACTACGGATGCAATATAATTTCGCGCTGCTTTTATTTTGCATGTCAATCTAGTTTGAGCTTGCAATACCGTGTTTTCTTTGCACTTCAGTTTTCTGCACGTCTCTCTTTGTGGCACTGTTTTGACGTGGGGGTGGAGTCAAGGGAAGGGGGCGTGTACAACATGCCTCCCTGGAAGTGACGTCATCGGCCCGAGACGCAGCTCACTGATCCAGGTCCTGTCATGATGAGCAGAGACTTTCGAGTGGATCGTTTCTTTTTATTCAATAGCATTAAAACATTCATGTTTTCGTTTTATTTACTTTATTAACAAATGTATGTGTATTAGCAGCGTTTGCTCAAGTTAAAGAAGTTGTTACCATGAACATCTGCTATTTATTTCTCTCGATGTGCACACTTTTATAGCATTAAAATGTGTATTGTTTCATTTGGTTAACTGCAAGTGTTTGTTTAAAAATCTCTTAACTTGTGGGAGGACGCCAGCGCACAGAAGCGTTCTTTGTTTACATTAGTTCAGAGGAAAACGCAGCCCTGAAGAGTTTTGTAAATAATAGCTTATACTGTAAAAGCCCGACATGCCAACAAAGCTTTGATTATGCTATGTGACAGGAATTTTTACTGGAAGTGCACTTTAGAGGATGGATTTAACAATAACTACATAAATATCCTAACCATATAATAATAAATAGTAGAATTATAAATGAATAATTCGCTAGTTTCATTTGTAAATGAAAACACTCATTTATTACAGAACGTTAATTGGGTAATCAATACACGAATTGAAAAGGGTAAATAAGCATAACAATAACTATAAAAATATAGCCCTAATTAATATAATATTATTATCAATTATATACGGTTAGCCTATATGAACCAATGAATAAATGAATGATGCATTTATATAGAGCTTTATTGTGTATTGTTGTCCACCCAAAGCGATGTACAATCATGTGCTGGGTCTCTCCTCAACCACCAGCAGTGTGCAGTATCCACTTGGATATATTATATATACCGTATTTTCCCGACTATAAATCACACTTTTTTTATAGTTTGGCCGGTCCTGCGACTTATAGTCAGGTGCGACTTATTTATCAAAATTAATTTGACATGAACCAAGAGAAAACATTACCGTCTACAACCACGAGAGGGCGCTTTATGCTGCTCAGTCAGTTCTCCTGTATTCTACCCCTAATAAACATAGAGCGCCCTCTCGCGGCTGTAGGCGGTAATGCTTTCTCTTGGTTCTTGCTTCTAAATAAATATGATTTATAACCCAGTGCGACTTATGTTTTTTTCCTCGTCATGACGTATTTTTGGACTGATGCGACTTATACTTAAGTGTGACTTATAGTCCGAAAAATAATAATAGCCTTATATGAACATATATTACATAAAAAGACACGATCAACGGACTGTGGGATGGATAAACATATTTTATCAATCTCTTATAATCTCAGGTTGCCGTTCACCCTGGTTTGTTTATTCATTAAACTCGTGGCCACGACATTATGTTCCCAATAATTAATCTCGTGGCCACGACAAAACTAAACCAAAAAGACTCTTACAATGACATTTATTAATTTATGCCATTAGTTATGTAAATGAAAAACGAATTCGCGATCGATATGAAACTTGAGTCGTAAACCTCTTTAATGATGTAAGTTATAGTTTATGAAGTGAATTGCATTATTTTACATTAAAACTAGCAGTAACTCTGAACTAATGTAAACAAAGAACGCTTCTGTGCGCTGGCGTCCTCCACAAGTTAAGAGATTTTTTAACACTTGCAGTTAACCAAATGAAACAATACACATTTTAATGCTATAAAAGTGTGCACATCGAGAGAAATAAACAGCAGATGTTCATGGTAACAACTTCTTTAACTTGAGCAAACGCTGCTAATACACATACATTTGTTAATAAAGTAAATAAAATGAAAACATAAATGTTTTAATGCTATTGAATAAAAAGAAACAATCCACTCGAAAGTCTCGCTCATCATGACAGGACCTGGATCAGTGAGCTGCATCTCGGGCCGATGACGTCACTTCCAGGGAGGCATGTTGTACACGCCCCCGTCCCTTGACTCCACCCCCACGTCAAAACAGTGCCACAAGGAGTGACATGCAGAAAACTGAAGTGCAAAGGAAAAATGGTATCACAAGCTCAAACTAGATTGACATGCAAAATAAAAGCAGCGCTGCAGATAAATTAAAAGATATGACCATGGAAAATATGTATTGCAAAATCATTGCTTTCACGCGGTTTAATTTATGTTTTGCAATTTTTTTATTTTTGTTTGCAAAAAGAAAATTTATTTTCCTCAATACTTAAATTTTCGTTTGCAAAACTATATTTTCTTTTGCAAAACGTAATTTTTTTGCGTATATATACGGCATTATTTTGACTCCATAGAAGAAGAAAACACACAACAGCGATCGATCGCCTCTGTTGTTAAATTCAACGCATTCTCAAGCGTCTAACAAGGTAAGATATTTACGTGACATCAGTTTTGTTTCCGTTAATGATGAAATCGCATTGGTAAACTTTGTTTGTTTCTAAACTGTTTACTACAGCCTAGATTGATTTGTTTGCAAATTATGAATGAACACATAGCCGTGATTTACATTTCTGTGTATTGTTTGTCATCATTAACACGTCATCTGTTTATTACAAGCTGAATTATGAATGAAGTAAACATTATTTTCACTTTTGTAATGAGATCACATGTATTCCACAGTTCAAAAATGTTTTCTGACCATGGTTTTACTATATTAACCATAATTTAGCCATGGTATTTTAGTAGAATCACAACAATAAATGTACTGTTGTTGTTATTGCATTGGCATTATATTTACAGTACAGTCATGAAACTTTAAATGAATATCAGTCTGCCAAGAACAGCAAGATTATTATAGTTTTACAATAGTAACATCATGATTTACACACACACACACACACACACACACACACACACACACATATATATATATATATATATATATATATATATATATACAGTAACAGATATGCAGGTCATCGATTCATGGGTTAAATTCAGGCATATAAAATGAAACCTTTTTACACTAAATGCCTGGCCTGGCGCCAGCCTGGCTGGATTTAAATTATTTACGACAAGAAATTCCAGAGTCACGTGAGCAGCCTAAAAGGAGAAACGACCCCCCCCCCCCCCCACATTCCTTAACACACACACACAAATTTTCTTTATGTAAGTCCTTAATAATATGTATTTTGGAATATGTTTGTGTATTGCATAAAATGGTTAATCCTTGTTATGCGAGGATTATAATTTTGCTGACTTGTAAATTGGAAATGTTTCTCCTCATTTTAAGGTTCTCAAATAGAGTCATGATTCTGTAACCCTACTCCTGACCAGGTCGTAAAACTTTATAACCTAACAAGCAGGACAGGAAAGCTAACTCTTAGAAAAGAGAATGGTAAAATGTACTCCAAATGTAGTCTAAGTGTATAGAGTATTGCCTTTTTGGTGCATTAGATGTTTCCCATATAAATTGGAGTAAATACATTTATTTATAAATTTATCATGTGTTAATCAAACTATTAAATGTGTGTAATTCTGCATTTGAATGTAACTTTGTGTTTCTATCAGTTATATATGTACTGTTTGGTGTTTTTGGAATTGTCATGTTGTGACCCAACTATCCACCTGTATAAAAGGTGTGTAAAATTTATTAATCTGGAATTACGAACTTGCTAGAATATCACTGTTGAAATCTGATAAACCCTAATTTATTAGGGTGGGTGTTTCCACAGAGACAAAGGAACTTTTTCCCGCTTCAGATCGCGGACGTTCATTGGTTGTTCACGCGAACAGAGGCGTGAACCATTTCAGGCCATAAGAGCTGACCCAGGAAGTTCCTCCTCCTCTCTTCCTTTTAGTCCTTCTTCGATTCCACGGCTCGGACCCTGCTCGTCCTGCTTCGCGGCCTTGGGCCGCTCTCCTATCGCAGTCCCTCTCAGCACGTTCTCATGGCTCCTTCGGAAGCTTCCATTTCCGTTGTTTTTGTTACTTTTCTTTACTAAGTTTATTCAACTATTCGCCTCTCCACACACGGAAGACGAATTCTGAAACATTGTTTGTTGGACCTTTCAAATACCGCGCAATTCGGCAGCAGCCCAGGAAGACACGAACAAACCCGCCTAGCCACAGAGACCACGCTCACGCGGCTCCAGTGCAGCTCACACGCACGCCGGTCTGGCGTCACAAAGAGACACCTGCAAGTATCACTCTCTATGGAGATTTAAATGCTGCTTAAAGTTTGTCTATGATTTGATTCCGTTCGTTGTTGTCTTTCAAAGGTTACTGTCTGCGAGTTTGCATAACTGAGCTCATTCTGTGATCACGCTCTCTCTCTCACCTCCCCCTCACCCTTTCTCTCTCATTCATTCTCTCTCTCTCCCTCATTTGGATTCCGTTATGTCTTGTACAAAGTTTACTGTCTGTATTGTCGTACGCGTATTTACTCTGTGTAATTGTAGTTTGATGTATTATTAGTTCAATTATTAAAAGCCAATATATATTCATGATAGCCTCTGAACCGCTCACATTATGAGTCAATGAAGTGTCTGATCTTTAGCTACATGCTGTTTACTTGAGTAACTAAATTTATCACAATGATAGGATAATGTTTTCATGGCCAGAGAATATTTTTTCTTGAATTATAAGAAGTGATAACTTTATTGAAAATTGATAAGTTAATCTTACGGCCGTTTGCTGGACAAACCACTCTTTGATTTGCGGTAATTTACAGTAAGAGATATCACCATAATTGATATGAAGAATGGAATATTGACATATTAATGAGTAAATTACAGTGCCCTGTAATGAGTTATTGATAAATGCAATTGAGCTATTTTTCATAATCAATAATATTAATGTAACTGTCATATGAGATATATATATTAATAATATTCCTGATTAATTATTCAAATTCCCTATATATCATCTGAGTTAATAATTATGTACAACCCAGTGCGGCTACAATATATATACATATATACATAAGATCAACCCTGAGAGCCGTTCAGTAAGCACCTACAACATGACCTTTGTTCAACAGTTTAACTGTCTGTTGCAGGAAGGAGGAAGGTTTTTAAAAATCGCTGGCATCCTGAATCTTATATATATATTATGTGTATGTATTTATGTATTATGTGTATGTATATGTATGTATGTGTGTGAGTGTGTTTGTTTGTGTCTGTAATATAAGAGATAAACGCTTAGAAATGTCCATATAGCTAGCATGATGCCTTATATTTCTAGATGACAAAGACAAAGTTTACCAGTACTATGACACTATGACAAAGGCTACCGGTACTTATCTGAACTAACGTAAAGATAAACATTGATTTTTAAACTCGGTGCTACTCAATGACAGTAAAAAAATAAATAAATATGGGTCGTTATTGTGCGCTGCTGCTCGTAGACTAGCTCCAGTGCTCATTGCTGCATTGCTAAATGATAGCAACTCGCCAGGACACTTCAAAAACTCTCCACTCATTCTCATCCGACCATGCATTTAATTGGCTTTGACGGCCATCAGTTCTTGGTAATTCCTCATTTGCCCTCTCACGTTTGCTGTTCCAGTGCACTTTCACGGGTTTAAGGTTGGAAAAACACGGGTTACGGGTTGTCTGGAACGCGGCATCATACTAGGCTGAGGCTACCTTTCCTCCACTTCTCCCCAACGTGACGTCATCACAGTGTTGCGTACAAAAAACGTTAATACCAAAAACTTAAAATAAACTGCTCTTTAAGACCATTTTTGAGACATTTTAAAAATGATATACATATCTTGAGTGATTTATGTACCCATTATTCGACAGTGGTGGTTAACCTGCAACATGGCCTTTAAAATGTCTTAATTTACCCTTACACAAATTAATGGCTTAAGAAAGTTGAATCACTTCCTCAGTTGTGGCTTGTTGTCCAGTGCAAATATATTTCAATCAATATGTAATTTATAATGCAAATGTAAAATGAAGTCTTGAAAAATGTAATACAAATTAAATGAGTTTACACTTAAAACAATAACAAATATTTGTCAATGAGTTATTCAACTTCTCTTTGAATTAGGGTGACTTTTTTTGCCAAATAGCAGATATTACTTCTTGTTTTAATCACAAAATTCTTTTAAACTTGTCTTTGTATTTCATGTAATTTTGTATCTCCAGTAAATGTATCTTTATTTAAGATTTATTTATGCATTTTCACTGGAAAACAAGACAAAAATACTGAGGAAGAACAGCATTTTTTGCAGCATGATCTGAACGAAAAATATCAGAAAAATATGTGATATTAATTTGCCGCTTAGCAATATTGAACTAATATATATATATATATATATATATATATATATATATATATATATATATATATATATATATATATATATATATATATATATATATATATTAGTTAAATATATTTTTTTTTTTTCGATTCCACTGCTCGGACCTGTGGTGTCTTTTGCCGGTTCTCCAAAGCATCGAACTCAGTCAGGGATTTTTCTCTCAGAAGAAAAGACTTTATTTTGCGCAAAACAAAGCCGAGAGCTCCTGGCAAGAAGATCTCTCGTATGCTATTTTGTTTTTGGTTTTATACATTATATGGGGCGGTTCCACATAGTCAACAACTTTATCTTTAGTCTACACATTTCATACATCCCTAGAGGAGAGGCCCTCTGCTTGATTTACGCAGGCCCTCAATGTATATCTGACCCTGTGTTTCTTATCAGTTTGGTACATTCCAGGGCGTAGGCAACTTTCTATTAGCTTTTAATAGAATAATAACTTAAAACAAAAATGGCTAGATTCACATTGATTATATACTTGCTTAATTAAAACCTTACTACTAAAAATCTTCCACATATTCTCCCCTTTGAGACTTAATAAGTCTCACATTTGATTATTCTTATCCAGAGTGCTACTCCATAATCCAGTCATATTAGTTACACTACCTAGTGACTAAATAAGTCACATTGTATTATCACCAGTGACTAGATTATGAAATTCCACTCTGAGGGATTACTGGACCAAACATCTCTCTCCTAATTTGACTAGGAGCGAGTAAAAGATCCAGTCTCCCTAACCCCTCTTTTAATAGTAAACATTGTTAAAAGCATGAACGTGCAATTGGTTCAGCACTTGCCGGTGGTTATCACAGTTATGTATAAAAGACATACAAATACATACATCACATCACACATTGAATATCACAAGATTATAAGAGTTGATCTTCAGCTTAGATACCTTATGTATCATAGAGAGCCTTTTCGGTTACCTTCAAAAATCTATTTCCCATCATTTTGACATCTTTGAATTTAATTTGCTTAACTGTGGCTTTGACTTGTGACTTCAATATAGGAAGTATACATTAAAATAGTAAATCTCCTGTCAATAATGCCATTCCTAAAAACTTTCCCAATTTAGTTATAAACTGTGCTCCCCATGCTCCTAACTGTAAATCAAACCAGTCTTACATTTTATTATCTTTTCCAACAGTTTCTTTATCTACCCTTCTTAGCTTTTTAAATTTGATCAGTACTTCATTAAATGCTCCTTCTTGAGCAGTATTATTTGGTATATAAATACAGCATTGTCCCCCAAACATAACATATACTTTTCCTTCTTCAATTCACAAATAATCTTGAGCTTTTCTATTTTGCTCCTTTCATTCTATTTGTTGCATCCAATTGCTCTATTTTCCCTTCAAATCTTCCTACATCCATATTTCCCTTCTCATAACCTTCAAATTCTTCATCTACCATTACTTGACATTCTCTTTCCACTTTTTCTTTTCTATTTGTTGGCTCACATCTGCACCCAAGTATTTTGATCTCAGTAGCAGTCCCATCATTCTCTCATTCCATCTTCACCAGGGAGACTCTTTGCGAGTCGTTGCAATGGTCTTTCCCTCGTTGGCAAGGGTGGGTCGTTACTAGCACGCCCTTCATCCCTCACTTCATGCTGTGTGGAGTTGTTGAAGCTGGTTGGATTATTTTAAGGTTAGAGATGTGAACTCAGGTGTCACTCTGTAACCATTTTGCTGATTAATGCCAGGCTCTCTTGAGATCATAACTGCACCCTCACTGGTTCTCTTTGATGGGGCGAAGCATTCCTTGGTCTTACTAGAACAGCTGTCACCTGTAAATGGAAAACTTAAGAGTTTTTTGTTAGTTTTATCAAGCATGCTAATTTGCTCATCTTGCTAGTCGTCCTTCTTGGTGTGACCTGTGGAAATGTAATGTGGGTTGAGGGCTGTCCTGGCCCCTTTTTGAGTTTTCAATTTCAATTTACAATTCAAGTGCTGTCTTTACTATTTTTTAATTCATTTCAATTTTATTCTCAACAATTTGCTTATTTGGTTATCTCTTTGTTTTGTAAACTGAGTTCCTCTAGATTAATGGATAATTTATCTAAGCCTATGTTGCTCAGTAGCATAGGCCTTTGGACCTGGAAAACACTCAACCCACTGTATTTATTTTAACAGTCAGAAAGACAATATTTCATCCTTTTGACACAATCAGCTCCATCATGATATGCTGAAAAGAAAGTTAAATGTTGGGTAGACAGAGCAAGCTTGCTTTGCTCTGCTCTGCCTTCCCATGTTATACGCTGCGCATGTGTGGCACTGTTTTTCTTTCTGCCACAACAAAGACCTAGGTACTGACCAGGAAACTTAACCAAATTCATCCATGGTCATTATTTTTCTGGGCATAAGTTTGCCCTGTGGGCCCACATTCATATTTGTATACAGCTGTTTGGGCAAATTGATTGAATTGCCTCAGTGTCTCGTCAGACACTCTCTTTCATGCCATACAACACCATCATTCATACTTTTTCACACACTTTCACTCCCCCTTTTTTTTTTTTTTTTTTTTTTTTTTTTTGCCAAAAACTTTTATTTTCTTCTCCTTTTTTCAAAATCTCATAGATGAATTTGTTTAGAATATTAGGCCTAGGCATTGGGCATTTGAGAGAGCCAATTATAATTTCTCAAATGTCACTTGTTCGTCTAATTTAAAGTTTATTCAAATACTTTTTGTTATTGCTCATGAGCAACTCTGAGAAGAGGATTGGAGATCTCTGTAAATCTTGGATCCATGGTCATCAACATTTCCATCTTGTTATCCCCAGTGATGACAGCGTATTTGATTTCATGATTTTGGATCTTTGGAATAATTTTTTTATTCATTATTATTTTATTCAGTTTTACCTTAGAAAATTACCTTTAAACAAAATGGAGTGACCAATATTTCTATTTTTTCAACCATATATATTTTTTCTATTGTTCATCAAGATACCCTTTTTTATTTATTTATTTATTCTCTTTTCCCAAAGCACTCCGCATTGTTGTCAAGTATTCAGTTATGCATTTTCCCCTAGTTGGTTAATGAAACAGCCCTACTATGCCAAATCCAGCTCCATGTTTATCTGATCGGTGAGTCAAGTACTCACTTCTGTCTGTCAGAATATATATATATATATTTTTTTCTTTAAAATATAAGATTGGACTGGAACCTATTGAAAAGCAGATTGAGAGAGTTAGTTAAAACACAGAATTTAAAGAAATGCTGTGAGACCAGTGAGTAATCAAGATTAAAACATAGTAAATAAGATAATGAAATAAAATAATTAACATTTGAAGCAGTCTCTATAGTGTTCATTGAATCTGCAGGACCTGTGCACTGAAGGCATGGAAGTCCTTCCGATGACATCATCAGCCTGGGCTGTTGTACTGGGTCGTCAGTCTGTGATGGCACTCAAAGACTTGATGTTGTGGCGTACGGTCTCTGTTGTTCCTCTGCTTTGCTTCTGGTTGCTTTCTGCCAGAGTTTGGCATTTCATAATGTTCTTTTCACCCTCAGGAAAAGTCTCAAGTGAAAGATTCACCTTTTCCTGCTTAAATTCAGTCTTTCTCCTTTCTGAAGTGTGTTCTTCTCTTTCAGGAGGGTATAGCGTCCATTAGCCCCTCCCTCTTCTTCTCTCTGCTTCTGTGTTTGCTGCTTTGCCACTTCTCTAGTTCATTGCTTTCCTTTGTCAAGGCACTGTTCCAGAAATCATCTGAAAGTTTAACACTCAGAGACTGCATTAATCAAATGTACGTATGTAACTTCTGACCAAATTGTTTCTGAGCAGTCAGCTCTTTTTCAAATTTTATATACTTTTAATCCTCCTCTTTCAGTGGTCCCTTAATAAAAACAAAATCATCTGGTTGAAAACAGCAGTTCTCTTATTCTTTGTTAGTTAAGCAAGTTCTTCATTGCAGAAAAATAGCAAGCATTTTTTCTTCTTTGCAAAATGCAGAAATCAGCTACCTTTATTATCTAAGTATACTGCAATAAAATAAAATAAACCCTTTTATAACAGCATGACATGCGTATGGTAAAATAAAGACTTCAGTCATCATTTTTCTTCTATATTTGCATACATGATTCAGCATAATCTGGTATTGGTGAATTAATGTTTCCTAACCAACATAAAATAATTCCTATTATTGTAAATAAAATAATTAAATTAAATTATTTAAGCAACTAGTTCCCTTCCTATTGTAAAATACCTATGGCTTTTGTATCAAAATGTCTATTAACTTGGTCACCCAATCTTGCTCTCATTCCACATTGCACAAGTTATTTATTTTATTTTTTACATTTAAACAAGCCCAATCTCTGAAACTCTGTAATGGATTCATTTTCATACTGTGTCCCAGGCATAACAAGATACAAATTTTAGATGTCTTCACATATTAGATATAAAGTTTTAAGCACGTGCATCTTTTAAATTAATCTATTAATATAAGTTATTAAATAATAAATGCATATCTTATTTTAATTAATTTATTATTATTTCTATATTCCACCATATCTGCCATCTCTATATTAGTCCATTTCTTGGAACATTTGTATTTATTTTTTCTCTAAAACAACCTTCATACAGTTAACTTTATTGTTTTAGGGCTCCTGCACTTATCCTTTCTGGGTTGCCTCTGTGTTTTCACAGCTGGCTTATTTTCCTCATCCATGTCTAACTGCCCTTCTAACTCTAGTTCTCCTGTTACCTCCATGCTAAAGGCAGATAAGGAGGGGGCTCTGCATATATCTTTTCTTTTCTCATGTTATCTTTCTCTGCCTCCTTCAGGACTTTCCTAGCCTGTTTTATACTCTTCAACATATCTTCCCCTTCTTTTTTAAACAGCGCAAGTACTTCTTTCTCTTTTTCCCTTTTTGTTTCTCTTTTTCCCTTTTTGTTTCTCTTTTTTCTTTTTTCATATTGATGCTTTTAATTTTATAGTTTTTTATCAGAGTTTCCATTTCCTCACACAATGCCACATCAAATGTCCCTTCCTTTGGCCATTTTGTCGTCATATTTTTTGTTCTCTTCTGCCATTTTTTTGAGATTTTGTTTATTTGCTCTTTACACAGTGGATTTTTTAATCCAATGATTTCCACTGGTGTGGCTGCCATATCTTTATTTATATTATTACCACCAAAGATCAACTTTTTAGTTTTATATAGTAACTTGGTTACAATCTCTTCTTTTCCTCTCACTGAATTTAACTATTTTTTAACCATTCCCCCTACTTTTTATTCTTTATTATGTATCATACCTTTTTGAATTTAGTTTTTATTGTCTCATGCGTTTACACTTTTTTAATTTTTATTATTATTTAACTGTCTATTTTATTTACTCTATTTTATTATCACTTTTTAGATAACTATTTCTAACAATAATTATTTATTTTTATTTTTACTTCTCTTTCCTTTTTTGTCCACCCATGTATTAAAACTTTAATGTGGAAACTTCCTCCCTTGCTCTCACTCCCACTGTACTGGGCTCAGAAAATGTTCTCCCCTTTCACACAGACATCCAAAATGCAAAAATCCATTATAGATTTTGGTTCAAACTATATTGATACTATTTTCCTCAACTCATTCACACTTTCTGCACTCTTTATTGAGCCAGAGGGCTTATTCTCGCATACTTTTCCCCTTGATCCAAGGGATAATCAGTCATTAATTATCCCTTTATTATCAAGGCTTGTCATACATTAATCCCTCTCAAGTGGATACCCGTTGCGTCCAACTCCACCCAGCCACCCTGAAGTGACGGTCCAAGAATGGTGCGCAACTTTTACCCACCCAACACAGAATTTATTTGTTCACACATTCATTTCGTCCGGACACATATACATCCACACAACAAAACACAGCTCACCTAGAGCTCCTTAAGGGCCCACCTATTCAGTCCTTCGAGAATTTCACTTATACTTTCTCAAAGCGGTATCCGTGGGACTTTTCCTCGCGATTCCTTAACTAATCTGCTTATCCGTTTATCACTGCCCTTTCCTAGGTCACAGCTATCCAATAAACACAGACCATTGCATACAATGTCTTTCTGCCTACACCATTTTTGTTTTAAATCAAGGTTACCTTCCAAGGCTTTCCTATTAATAACCCAAATATGTGCATGCAGTTATTTCTTCTGGAGTAAAACCCCTTTTTCAATTTAGATATCCTATTATTTTTCTAAATTTGGAAGAGCAGATTTTAAGTGTCCTTACCACTCAGAACTGACCAGTCAACTACACACACTAATTATATAAGCAAAAATGCTTACCTTATTCTATGGTGGCCACCACTGTGTGTGTGTGTTGCTCATCAGTCAGCTCATAAGCAGTCGTCCACTCTGCTCCTTTCCAGTCCCATCTGGGGTGCCAAATATGTGGTGTCTTTTGCCGGTTCTCCAAAGCATCGAACTCAGTCAGGGATTTTTCTCTCAGAAGAAAAGACTTTATTTTGCGCAAAACAAAGCCGAGAGCTCCTGGCAAGAAGATCTCTCGTATGCTATTTTGTTTTTGGTTTTATACATTATATGGGGCGGTTCCACATAGTCAACAACTTTATCTTTAGTCTACACATTTCATACATCCCTAGAGGAGAGGCCCTCTGCTTGATTTACGCAGGCCCTCAATGTATATCTGACCCTGTGTTTCTTATCAGTTTGGTACATTCCAGGGCGTAGGCAACTTTCTATTAGCTTTTAATAGAATAATAACTTAAAACAAAAATGGCTAGATTCACATTGATTATATACTTGCTTAATTAAAACCTTACTACTAAAAATCTTCCACAGACCTTGCTCGTCCTGCTTCCTCCTGATTTATTCCATCAATCAATTTTCATTGTTAGTTAAGTTAGTAAGTTAATTGTCTTTAATTTACTTTTCAAAAGCCATTTCATATTTAATATAACCATTTGTGCTTTTAATATAACCATGTAATTTATACTAGCATTATTTTACTGTATTTATTTTAATAATAATCATTCATTCATAATCCTTTGCTTTGTAATCCAAAAAGACAAGACATAAATAAATAAAAAAAGACTTTGCAGCTGTAATGTGTTGTTAAATGTTAGAATTTTGTTTGGTTAAAAAGTACAAAGCTGTGAAATAATGGTTTAGACCTGCGTGAGTGGGATTCGAACCCTGGTCCAAATAAATGCATGAAAAAATCTGATTGGCTGTGACGCAATTTCCGCTCTTTGGCCAGTTGCTGTAGTCTGATTGGCTGTCAGTGCATGACATCACTATTCACGGCTGGCCCCCACATGATAGGAGAAAATTGTTAGCCTAAATGCAATGTAAGTCGCTTTGGATAAAAGCATCTGCTAAATGCATACATTTAATTTTAATTTTAATTTATTTTGTTGCGGTTTTGCATGTGTCTAATCCAGGAAGCCTTGCTTCAAGAGAGTTAACTGTTTTGTGTTCCTTTGTCCTACAGCTCCTGTTCTTACAAACCACTTTTCTCTAGTGTTACCTCCACTTAGTGAATCCCTTTGCAAGAAAACCAACAGCTCTTTTAAGAGCTTCTTCTATACTCCTCTCTCTCTCAAAACTTCACTGTCCTCAAGTTAACACTGTTACTCTGTTCTTTATTTTTCTTTCACCTTATTCTCTTTCACTGTCCGAAACACTTAGCCTGCCTTTTTGTTTCTCCTGACTTTCCCTTTAGCCTCCCTACACCTCGTCCTGAATCCTCCTTTTGTCTATCCATGTTTTTATCTTCCTTTGCAATATATGATTGTTAAAATGTCTGCACGGAAAACAGAGGGAAAGCAGAGGATGCTATTTTCCTGGCAGACATGCTTCTTGCTCAAAAAAAAGTTGTGTATATTTACTGAGACAGTGATCTTGTAGTTTTGGTGGTAATATTAAATATTGGGAGCTAGAGCACACAATGTCAGTGTTATCATACAATGCTCTCGATGGGTGAAAGAAAGATGCTGAAGGACGTCCACTGCTTAAAAGAAGCAGAAGTGGAGAGACACGGAAACAAGCTTCAGCTACAGGTGGACCATGTCTTCTGAGATTATTTGGGATTACCCACCACCCAATCTTTCTTAACAGTGTAATACAGCAGCCTATTGTACATAGATTTAAGCTTTTTAACTAAAAAATATGTTCTTTTTAATAAGTTTGTCATTTAAATTACTGCATGTTAAACTGTGCAGCAACTATGGTAGATCTTTTACTTATGTTATTGGCTTTATCTATTTTTAAATGTGTGTTTGTTATCAAACTAAGACTGTTAACACATCCTGAGATGTTAACTTCAGCACAACTACTGTAATGCTTAGAAAATCCAAAGATATCAAATGGAAGTGAAGCAATCAATGTCCCCACATGAAAAAAGACTACTACTATAGTAAAGTTTATTATACTGTAGATATTATAGTATTCACAACACTTTTTAATGAATGCTACAGCATACTGTAGTATGAACTATAGTGAACTGATAAACTGTAATAAATACTGTAGTATAATTTAGTATTGTAGTATAATATGAACCTAGTACAGTATTTTGTTTATATTATTATAGTTGTTATTTATCCCAGCAAGTATATAATTACCAGAACAAATTAATTCAAGTACTTTAATAATTTATGGTTCAGAAACACTTTAGTATGGTTCAGAAATGACAAGTACTGTATGACTGGGTTTCTCATCTCTGGTCCTTTAGCTCCAAACATGATCAAACACACCTGAATAAGATAATCAAGGTTTTCAGGATTACTAGAGAGGTAAATCCAGGTGAATCTGATCAAGGTTGGAGCTCAACTCTGCAGTAAAGTTGATCTCAAGGGCCAGAGTTGAGAGCCCCTGCAGTATTATTTTAATAAGACAAAAAAGTCTTATGTCTTTAATTTCTAACTAAATATTTAGTAGTATCTGTAGTTGTCAGTGAGGATGCTACTACTTTTGATTCAGCTACAGAGGTTCCCACAGTTACCCAATCAAACGACTCTGAACATTTATTTGGTAAGATGTCATCTTACTTTAATTCCTGACATGAGAGACCTAATAAGAAGTGTGTATTGACCAGCATCTGTGAATACTGACACACTGTTTTCAGTGGATGTCTTCAGGACATTTGAAGAAATGGAAACTATTGCACTCAGTTTATCAAGACAAGGTTTTTTGCAGATGTTGGAGAGGAGGACTTGTCACTTTGGAAGGGTACGATCAGTGTGGATCAAAGTTGTCCTTAAGTATAGATGGAAGAATATTAATGTAGCTATTTCATTGTTTTCTTCACTAATCAAACACACAGGCTGGGAAAATACATGGAGATGTTCTCCAAAGAAGCTTTATGGGATACACTTTCTGCCAGCACCAGTGTGAGAAAATGTAAAAGTATGATTGTTGCTTTATTAAATAGTTAATGTATCCCTCAAGACCTCTTAGTGTAAGCTTGTATAATACAGACTAGTATCTCAGTTTGTTACCGACATTACAAGCAATATGTTGTGGTCTTTCAACCAATCTTGTGTTGAGGTTTGAAGTTAGATACATGGTATATGTGGTGGCACCCATCCAAGTACATGACCAAATCTGGTAATTGTTGGTTATATTATTTTAGAAAACCTTTTTTTTTTATTCTCTCTTCTTTTTATTATTTTTATTCTGTGTCAGAAACTTTGTCGGATATTGCATAAATGACATAAATTAAGGAGATTACATTAATAAAACTGCATTCCGTCTCTTGAATTAAAACTCAATGGTCAATGTGTGGATGAACTGAAATCCCATGAGCTTTAATAGGACTATTCTCCATCACATAATTGTGTTGTTAAAAGCCAGGAATGACATGCTAACTGTCCATGCTAGAAGGCCTTCATCTTGCATTATCCAGCAGATTCATCAAGGTATGATGCTACGCCTTCAGTTATGAATACAAAGCTTTTCATCACTTTTCTCAGTTTTTAAGATTGCAAAGTGAAAACTCTTGTTCATCTTTTATTTTTGACCCCAGACTCTCAAGAGGATTTGAGCAGTGAACTAGGGTGTGCTTCAGTGGGTACATGATGTCAGACAGTGGGCTACTGAGGGTACAGTATTTTACAGACAGTCATCGAAGTAGTTTACTATTGCAGTCTGCTAATCATGTGTAGAACTGAGAATCTGTGCCATGCAGGAGAATTAAGGAAGGACTTGTCTTCCTGTTTTGCTTGCTATAAACTTGTGGGCTTGTAAACTCCACTGAGACTATAAACACTGATTTGGGGCTCTAGATTATCTTAAAATTGGTATTGAAACTCTTTTAAGGCCGAGCCTGAAAGACATCATATTATTGTTGCTTTAGGATTCTGTAGGTACCAGATATGATGACCAACATAACCTTCAGAAATCAACTGAACAAATGTTTCTAGCCTTTATAATCAGACTGGTGTGTTGACAACTCATTTAATATATTTGATATTTGTATGACTTGCAGATGTCGTCTGGATTTTTTTGGAATTAACAAATTTTCAGGTCCTTAATTTTAAAATGTCTTCCTCTTAATTTTACAGATATTAAGCCGACTATGCATTTAAATTATTCTTTATGAGGACAAGTCATTTTGAGCAGGAGGTCTTCATCAGGCTACATCACTTGTGAGATGACTGAGGTATTTAAAGCTCTTAATCAGCTGAGTAGTTCTTGAAATAAAGAACAAGGGAGACAATCTTTAGTGTGTGGGGGTCTTCCTAACGTCTTATTCCTTAATAAGCAGACTTTTTACATTTGTGCACCCGACACCAGGTTTTGGGAGGTACATACACTACTTGTGTTTTGTCTGCTGTTCAGAATGTACAGGTCAGATTTGTATTGTAGAGATTTTATTTATGTGATTTCAGAATCCAGCAACATCCTCACCAAGAAGAAGAGTTTGATGCGTACATATGAGGAGCCATCAAATCAGCAACAGTTAAATATGGCAGGCTACTATATATGAAATTAAAGTAATTAAAACAAGTTTTATTACAAGTGTAACTGTAACGTGATTGCTAAGAATATAAATATAATCCAGCACATTACCTTGTTAATGGAAAGACATCTGTTTGCAGTAATCTTAGTAAAAGTGATCTACAGTAATAACAGTGTCATCTGAAGAGGAAGGGGATCCAGGGAAAGTCACAAACGCTATGCCATAATGACACAAGACACATATGTACAATATTTTATGAGCTCACTTACAACAGCTTTTAAAAACCTTTTTATTGGTATAAAGTGCACGGTGCAAATGGACAGACTTAAAAGTTATAATTATTTTAAATGATGGTATCATTATTTGACACTGTTCAATAGTTTTATATAAATTTGAAACATTTACTCGATTATTTCCCATGTAAATTAGCTTTGTATAAAGATGTCGTAACAGGTTGTCAGTTAATTGCCAAGGCATTTCCAGAGTTTGATATAGATGAAATGTGTATCCAAAATATGTGATAAATAAAGACAAGTTAAGGATCAGCCACTATGAATATGTTTATTTATTTTATGAGACCATTCTCTGAACAAACTCCCAGATACATTTTATGTCTTACACTTTGTGTCTGAAAATAAAGAAATAAAAAAACATTTCTAAAAAACAGTATGATGACAACTCATAAACTCACTCAAAAGTGTTAACAACTGATGTGTGAAACAAACAAACAAATTATTATTTATTATTACAACAGAGGAAAATAAATAGATCAAAAAGAGGAATCCAGCACATTGGACACCTGTAGAAATTGGAAACGAAACAGTGTCTATCACTGTAAAAAATATCTACTTGGTTCTTCTTAAAATCATAAGTTAAGCAGCTGCCTCAAAATTTCAATTAAAAACAAAATGGATTAATGAATTGATTTAACTCATTATTCTGAGTCTTGTTAAGCTGTGAATTGTCTTCTGTGAGTCAACGTGACTATACAATTATAGTTGTTTCAACTTTGCTATGCAAGTTCAAAATAAAGTGAACTCAGTAATGAGCATTCTGTTAACTTATCCCCATTAGTGGGTTCAACGTAGTAATTTCAATTAAGTTATGTCTTTGAATTAGGGTATCAAGTTTAAAGAATGTCTTGTTTTAACTTAATTATAAAAATATATATTTTTTTCAAATTAAAACCAATGTTAAGCTAATACAAGCTATGCATAAACACTTCAATCATCTCAAACTTGCAATCAATACTTATTTTGGTAGCAAACTTCAGTTGGGTGCAGGTCACATAATGAGTCTAAGTGGGTTGTGCACAATCATGGGGAAGACTGCTGGTCTGACAGTTGTCCAGAAGACAATCATTGACACCCTTCACAAGGAGGGTAAGCCCCAAACATTCATTGCCAAAGAAACTTGTTCACGCCAACCCGACTCATCTTGTCTGACGGAAAAATTAGGCACCCCCACAGCAACAACGCCAGTGTACATCGAACTCAATTTGAGTCAAATTTAACACTCTTGAAATGTATATATGACTCCCTCCGTTTTGGGAGTTAAAATAACACTTTCGAAAGTGTGAAATATGTACATTTTAACACTGAAAGAGTTTATTTGTAAATCCAGCAAGTGTTGAAATGTACTCTGTGCGTAATGTACATATTTCACACTTCTGAAAGTGTTATTCTAACTCCGAAACGGAGGGAGTCATATATACATTTCAGGAGTGTTAAAATTGAGTTAATTGTGTGGTGTTCAGGTTCAGGAGTTCAATGTTCAATTAAAAAAATAAAATACATACATACATATATATATATAATAATCCACAAATCAATGCGTGTTTACAATTATTTATTTAAATTGAAACTATAAAAATGGGGGGGGGGGGGGTGAATCATTTCACATCCATTTATCAAAGCTTTTATTAACAATTGAAATGTCAGAGACAAGTATCAATTACAATACAATAATAGTTTACTCAAAACATTTACCCCAAAATGTTGTCAATCTTCATGTGGTTCCAATCCTGTATGACATATGTGTCTTACATGTCTGTGGAATGGCATGAGTATAAGTAAATAACAATTCAGGTGAACAATTTGTTTTAAGGGTTATTTCGCCCCCAAACAATAAAAATGATGTCATCTTTATTTACCTGACTGCTGGTCTCTGTGCATGAATGTGCGTTGTGACCAATCAAGATGAATAAAAACACAAAATAAAATACAATCTATGTGCTTTTTTCTCTGAGGTAAATACATCTGTTGTGCTCGTTGCAACAGGAAGTGATCACGTTCATCTGTCGGCTGTCATGACAACCGAAGCTCCAGTCCGGAGTCAGTGAAGAAATTACACATTTTTGGGATTTCCTTTAGTTTTTTATGTGATATTTTTATTAATCTTGATGTTTTTCAGAACTTGTGTGCAATTCAGTGTGAACTGAACTAATAGTGTCTCATGAGCACACAGTCATGCACAGAGACCAACAATCAAGTCAGGATGTTTATTAAATAATATGAAAAAGTTCAGTATGTTTCTCACCAAACCTTATTGTATACACACACAACACTTGGAATATACATCACATGAGACATAAGACCACTCTGTTATACTTTGGCTTCTATTTTAACAGCTTGATGTTATTCGCCATAGACTGACATTATATGGACAAGCATATTTGGGACATTTTATTTAAATCTCCTTTTGTGATATGACATAAGACAAACTTCAAGGGTAAGTAGATGATTATTTAAATTTTGGGGTAAACCATAACCCTTTAAGGAAAACCATTTAACTCACTGTAAAATATTTTGTTGTAAAAAGAAGTCCGTCTTACTGGAAAATAAGTTGTGGTTCCTGAATTCCATGTTGATCTCAATGCGCTGAGGCAGGGCTCCGTCTATCAGAATGAATGCACATAAATGGGACAGCACATAAATAAATGACAGTACAAGCATACCAAAAAAAAAATCTAATCTAATCTGTAGTTCATGCTACCCACGTGTAACTCATGCAGTATAGAGAGTTTGAGGACCGTATATTGAAAAGTTATTTACAAATATATACAAATGAATATATATATGAAAATATATGAATATATGAAACAAACATATACACACACACATACATATGTGTGTGTGTGTGTGTGTGTGTGTGTGTGTGTGTGTGTGTGTGTGTGTGTGTGTGTGTGTAAAAATCACACAAATCCAATATACAGGTACATTAACATTATGGAAACTTTTTTAATTAAATGCTTAATGTAATCACAAAATTTGGTCACAAGACAGACATGCAAGAAACAATGAACTAACGTAAATGATATTGCTATTTTAGATTCAGATCGTCTAGGCACGCACAGCATAAAAATATCATTATTACATAATATTATTGTATGAAAAACATAGTTAATGAGGTAAAACACTTACTCGGTGTTCATCTTCAGTTCTCTCTTCACAGCAGTTCAGTCAGTGTACTGTTTGAGTAAATGAATTACTCCGGGATATTGGTTTGTTTCAACTCAGAGGGAGTGTCAGCCACATTAAAAAAGTTAACAGCTTAAGTCATTTGTGGATTAATGCGTATTAGAGATGCGAACCGTTTAAAACGATTCAGTTCGATTTGGTGAACTGGTTCAAAAAGATCCGGTTACATCGAATGATTCGGTCATGAACCGGATATCACAAACTGCTTTGTTTTGAACTCTCTCTCACAACAGACACGGAAGAGAAGACAATGCTGAATAAAGTCGCCGTTTTTGCTATTTTTGGACCAAAATGTATTTTCGATGCTTCAGAATATTTTAACGGACCCTCTGATGTCACATGGACTACTTTGATGATGTTTTTCTTATCTTTCTGGACATGGACAGTAGACCGTACACACAGTTTCAATGGAGGGACTGAGAGCTCTTGGACTAAATCTAAAATATCTTAAACTGTGTTGTGAAGATGAACGGAGGTCTTACTGGTTTGGAACGACATGAGGGTGAGTTATTAATGACATAATTTAGATTTTTGGGTGAACCAACCCTTTAAGGAAATGTTGTACAAAGATTAGATTAGATTCAATTTTATTGTCATTATGCAGAGTACAGCACAGAGCTAATGAAATTCAGTTAGCATCTAACCAGAAGTGCAGGAATATAGTGTTTTATATACATATAAGTGCAGAGTAAGTGAAGCTATGATATACAGAATGTACAGTAGAGTTGCTATAAACAGTATTGAGCAGAGTATATACAGAATATAAATATGAATGCAATGCAGGGATTATATGTACATTATGAACAGAGCAATGTAGGATTATATACACATTATGAACAGCAGCAACGTGAGAGCTGTGGTAATAAATACAGTTGGATTGAGTGTGCAAACGAATTGTTAAACAATGTATTCTATGCAAAATAACAGTAATGCAATGATATTTTTATAAAAGTATTTTACTGTGCTTTGTACAGAAGTACTGTGAGGAGTGCAGTAAAAGAGCAGGTGCAGGTTAGATTGGTGTTGTGGAGTTCAGAAGTGTCACAGTCTCGGGGAAGAAGCTCTTCTGAGTCTACTAGTGCGAGAGCGTAGTCTCCTGTAACTCCTGCCGGATGGAAGGAGGATGAAGAGTTCATAGTGAAGATGAGAGGCATCCTTGATCATGTTTCTTGCCCTGCCCAGACAGCGCTTCTGATAAATGTTCTCGATGGAAGTTAACTGGGTGTCAGTGATCCATTGAGCAGTTTAAGGCTCCGTAAGAAGTAAAGGTGCTGCTGTGTCTTTTTGACCAGGGTGGAGGTGTTTTAGTTTTCTCCACCCACTGGAGTGCTTTGTGGTCAGATGCAGAGCAACTGCTGTGTCATACTGAGATGCAGTTTGTGAGTATGCTCTCAATGATACAGCGGTAGATTTCCACAAGTTCTTCAGTAATTCTGTTTGTTAACAGCAGCTGTTCATCACTAATGCTCAATTATCACTCAATTAATCACTTCATTATTTAATTGTAACGTATATCTTCTTTCAGTGAACTCAACTGAGTTAAGTTCAGAGTACTCACAACTATTAGTTTTAAAACTTAAATGGTTTAAGGCAATCAGTTTCCTCAAACGGTTTGAGTAAACCTAATTTGTCAGGTGTTTAATGATATCTGTTGACTCAAACGGTTTGAGTTAAGTCACTTGTCAGGTTTTACAGTAAAGGGTGGTCTGATGATCTTAATGAGCTAACGCTCGTAATCTTCATCGATGTATTTTCTTTCCTTGTTTGTAGCGTCAGTGCGTAATGTTACACATCTGAGCAATTAAAAAATGTGAAATCTCTCGAGGCCACCTGCAATTTACAAATATGGATGAGTGCAGGAGCTTCAGATTTTCTGTGTCAATGAGCAGAAAATGGTTGTCCACTCAAAGATCCTGAATTAATTAGTTTTAATAATTGTCTTTCCATTTACTGTTTTTTTCTTCACTTATTGCATTATCTATGTTCTTGATACTTGAAGGTTACACTGTTGTCACAAGTTACTCCTGTTGTATTAACACTACAAGTGCACTACATGTATAAATTAAATAATTGTTTTTCTATTTATTTTTTTACTTATTGTCTTACCTGTAGTCTTGATAGTTGTTTATCTAATTACCTTTTATGTGTTACACTGCCCCTTTACTGGTTTTATATACCTTACTGTAAACTGTACACATTTACCTCAATGTGATGCACAAATAAAGAGATACAGAATTGATCAATTTTGCCATTTATTGTTGTTACAGGTGGTATGCAATATGCATAACAATGATAATGCTGTTCATGCATAGGCAACATTTAATGTAAGGCTGTGAAAACGATTAATAGCATCCAAAATAACAGTAATTTAAGGTACATTTCTGTATATGTATAAAATGCACACACATACACGTGTATATCACCCTCTTCACATGAACCCTGAGGTGAGCTATCTGCCGTGTTTCCTCCACATCTTCTGCATCCAGCTGCGTCCTCTGGTGAATGCAGGTATTTTCACTTCTGCACACACGAGTCCAACACTGTCTCTGTCACATCCACCATCTGCCAACACCAAGTCTCCAGGTAATAGTTTATTAAGAAGGCCATTATTCTCAGCCACATGTTTGTCACTGACATGACCTCCCCACATGAAAGAGAGAGATGCTTGTGGTGTAATGTCAATGAGATACTTTAGGGTGAATTGCATTTAGTGAGATACAGTCTGTGGCAGCACACATCAGAAGAGAAGACATTGAAGCCCAGTGTAGTATGTTTTTATTTTATTTGATATAAAATAACTTTATCTTGCCAGAGTTTGGTTCTGTTTCTAAATCGTGTTACTTTCTGCCGGGTGTCTGTTATGTTAATGAGGAAACTTGCAAAGATGGGATTTCTGACGCGTATGTGTGGATTTATGAAATCGTTCAAAGCCAATACATTAGCAAACAAACAATGCACACTCCTCTCACACAGAAAAAGAGACGGCACATACAGCTCTGGTGTTTGTGTTTCAATGGCTTAAAATCAGTTTTAAAACAAAACACGTCTTAAAAATGTGTGTCCATGCTACAAATGTAGTCCCTCATTTAGGAACGAGCTCCTCGTTTTGTCCTGGCTGGTCATGGTCTCCTCTTCACGCCTCGTGGTGGTGTGTAAAGATCACAGTCATCCAAATGATGGAAAACTATTACCGTAAACAATGTATTTTGTGGCACCACAAAAAATAAATGATGGAGCATAATATGAAACTACACTGTAAAACATCACAGCCCAAATTAGTTATATGAACTTACTTTTCCCCTTTAACTTAAATTGTCACTTTAAGTTTTGGATATTGAACTTATGTTTATACGTTATTGAAAAATTAAACGTAAAGTAATGTGTTGTCTTGACTTCTCCTGAGTTTTGTCTGGTTGTAAAAGTTGATTTAACTCGTGTCTGTAAGTTATATGTTGGGGGAGGGGCGATACACGGAGAGAAGCCATCACCATTTTGAGTTAATACAGCTGGCTGGAGACCTTACACGAATTCGTGCCGAGAAACACAAAGAATGCGAGGAAGGTGAGTTTTTCTTTTTTTATTTGTAATGGTAAATTAATAATGTTGCGATTTATTGCATTTTAGTCAATTTGACTGTGCTTCGCGAATGTAATACGACACCACAAGTTTTTCCCTTGTTAATTCACTGTTTTCCAGAGCCTCAAACGCTAAAATAGTTATATCACTTTGGATCACGGTGCTTATATTTTAGTTGGTCTTCGACCTGAAGTCTGCAGGTATTATTATTTACTGCCTTGACCGTGCTCTGCGAGTGACCGCGGTCAGTTGAACCGCCGTCTGTGAACACCACTGTGTTATGGTGAACACCCAGTCAAGCCTGCTGTCGCCTGGATTTTGCTGCACGTCTGTTTGTGGAATTAAGGTGTCACGATTCAAGCGTACAAAAAGCGTCTTTCTCTGCTTTTGGGCCACGCCACGCATTTGTACTGTAATTCAAAAATAGACAAATGTTCAAATCCAGGCAGCGGCTGCTTGACCGGGTGTAACGTTACACAGATAAAGACGCACTTGACTGGGGCAATATAAGGACACAGGGTTTTTTCCCTCGCTAATTTTACGGTTTACTAAAGCGTCAAATGCTAAAATAGCTTAATATTTCACTTCAGTTTTCAATGTTTATATTTTAGTTACTTTGATACGTTGCTGACAGCTGTTTGTATAATACTTTTTCACTCCGTTACAGCGCTTCTTCTTCAAAGTTATTGTCAGCTCAAGAAATAAGGTTGTCACCCTGCAGTTTTCAAGAAGCTGATTTTAAGGACATTCATGTTACAATGAGGTACAGTTAACACATCCTTACTGATATTAAAATCGTTTGCTGTTTAACTTGTATATTTTTTTTTGCAGGCCTAATGCAGTCACACAACATATTTAATGCAGACCATGCAATTATTTCTGTTCAATTTCACAATAAGGTAATTGTGAACTTGCTTATTTTTAAAACATTCTTTATTCTTGATTTTATTCCTTGTGTCATGACCTCTATATATGACCTTTTTAATCATTTATGTTATAGGATGGCATGTGATTTACATATGTGATTGTTTTTCATCTGTACATGCTGCCCACTACTAGTCTCTTTGGCTCCATTTTTCCTCCTGTCTTGTGTCTGTTTCAGAGAAGCACAGAGTTCACCATCAATCGTCTGCAGTCATTCCTGGATGGACCAGATGCCTTGGTGTCTTTTAGAGCTGTACGAAGCATATGTATCATCAAGCAGGAGCTTGAGCCTTAGCAGTCATACAGTGCCTTGATAAGGAGGTATGAATAAAAATGAACTCAATTTGATCAATTTCACTAATATAAGTGTTCTAATATATATATGTATTGAAGTCACTCAGTCTTGTTTATAATTGTATGTAGGACACAAACTGGAACAGAAGAAAAGCTGCCTTGGCCTTCTACGTTTCCTTTCAGAGATAATCGAGATGTGGGATGTAAGAAAATATATTTTAATCTTGTGAATGTACTGATGATACTGAATTAATTGTACAGCAGTATGTGTAGGGAAAAAGTAAATCAGCTTTCGATTACAATATATTTATTATTATTATTTTATCCCACAATCAGTAATAATTTATGCTAAAATGCTTTTTTGACTGTCAGTTAATCTAAGTACTATACTATATATCGTGCCTAAACATGTCATCAATAATATCATGTACAAATCTAACGAAATATTAGGTTTTTTTTATTTTTTATTTAAATTTTTTGCTTTATCTGGAACCTCAAATGCTGAATGTTGGTCAAGTGTTTACTATAAGGAAAAACCTTTGAGCATTTATTGGAAATAGACCAATTACACATGTGTGTTCTTATTGCTTTCAGTGAGTTCTTTAACAGTATTGTTCAACACAGTCAATGACCATGTATTGTGCAAATCATTCAAAGGTCAGAAAGCTACATGTACTTGTTTATATAGAGAACACTTATGATCTTTAAAGTGATTGATGAGCCGTTATTTTCTATCATTACACACGGCCTGCCACTCCTCATTTTCCCCCAATTCATGCCTTTTTCTTTCCCCCTCAGTTATATTTTCTATACCTCTTTTATACCACTCATCTACCTTTCTTCTTGTTCTGTATATTATTAAAGATGTTTTGATGAAATGGATGTTTAAGCACTTGTGTTCTTAAATGGCATTTTAAAACCTGTTTCCTTACGATAATTTGTATTCTCAAACCAATGTTAAAGCTTGTACAACATTACTTGAATTTTTGAATATTTCAATACATTTTTTACATTTTTGAGCAGACCAGTTACAAGTCTATTTATTATGAGCTGATTTGAGTGATCTAGAACTGATAATGTAACATAGTAAGTTGTTTTAACTCAGAGCATCAAGTTGAAACAACTAATGACCATTAGTTTAATAAATTGTAAAAATTAACTTCTTGAGTTGAAACAGAGTATCTGTAAGTTGAGTTAACTCACATTTTTAAGGCAGCAGGTGAACTTCGTTTATAAGTTTAACCAACATTAAATGTTTTACAGAGTATAGACTTTTTATTTGGTCTATCCGATATATCCAGTCATATCACACAGCTCTACCCTGAAGTGATCTGACTGTGGTCTTGAAGGTCTTGCCGCAATGAAGTCCTGTCAAGAGTCCGAACCCGGTGTTCCTCCCTCTCACCACCAGAGGGCGCCATTTCCCATTATCCCGGACTCATTCACCTTTACTCCACACACCTGGTCACAAACTCTCCA